>NW_023276806.1:66616281-66930624 GCF_003668045.3 Cricetulus griseus
ATGGGAATGTTGCAGAATATTTGTTTAACTATGTAAAGATGTGTTACATTTGTTTAGTTATGTAAAGATGTGTTGCTGTGTTACCTTGCCTGCCTAAGGCACCTGATGGGTCTAATAAAAAGCTGCATGGCCAATATCAAGGGAGGAGGTACAGGAGGGACTTCTGGACAGGGAGATTAAATAGGAGGAGGAATTTAGGCTGGGGGGGTTAGAAAAAGAGATAACAGGGACCAGCCAGGCAGACATGAAGGAAGCAGAAAAGTAGGACATATGGAACGAAAGAAAGGTAAAAATCCCCGAGGCAACATGTAGATGAAGAGAAACAGGTTAAGTTAAAAGAGCTGGTGGGACAAGCACAAGCTAAGGCCAAGCATTCATGATTAATAATATGTCTCCATGTCTTTATTTGGGATCTGGTTGGGGGCCCAAAGAAAATGCCAACTACATGGGGAAGTCTGGATGGAGCCAGGACTGCAAAAGCAGCAGCTGGCAAGGGCACAGGTGAGTCAGCAGGTGAAGGCAGAGCAGAGAGGAAGCCTAAGGAAGGACTTGAGGTATGGAGAAGGGAGTTTGACTCATGGCATAGCAATACCACATTCAGATGTAACCGACACCCTCCATGGGGAGACTGCGAGGGGTGAGCACACAGGGTGCAGCGGCCTTCTCTTCTGAGTCCATTGGGGGTGACAGTGGAATCCTAAGTGACCTTCTCTTAGGGAAGAGGAAGGAAGGTTGAGGGAACACTGTCTCCCTTAATTTCCTCTCAAGTAGGGCAGGTAGGGCTTGACAAAGGTGAGCCCATGTGAATGTCCAGGAAGAGTGGACAGAGTAGTCTCAGGCCTGGAGCTAGGCAATGGTTTCGGGCAGCATGGACTACTCCATCCTGCTTCAGCTCACTGACCTTTACTTTGCCCCACTGTTCAGGAGGGGCTCCCTCTTTCTGCTGGCCTTCTTGAGTTTTTCTTCCCCTGTGCCCCCTTTACCTGGCCTCCTGAGATAGGCCTGGACCAGCACTTCTGGAGGATGGGGTGTCCAGTGGGTGCCATTCCTGATGGCCCCTCTACTTCAGCATAGATATTACTAGGGGCTTCTCCAGGGCTGCCCCGTCCCATGGCGTAGAAGGCTATGGGTTCATCAGGCTCTTGGTAGATGGGGTTAGTGGGTGGAGCTCGACGGGATCGTGAAGCAGGGCTTGTATAGACTTCAAGAGGAAGCAGAGGCTTGGCAGGGATGGGAGGCCTGGGTCTGGGTGAAGTCTAGGAGAGAAGACAAGGCCAGGGAAGAGAAGTGATGAGAACCATGGCGATAGCATCTAAGCTCATGCTTACCTCAGCCTGATCCTCTACCCATGAAGGCCCTACCTCCCTGGCCTCTCCTTCTGTCCTGTGTCCCCTCTCCAGACCCCAATCCCCTCCCTGTGAAGCTGACTCATCTCATACAGTACCCCCTTGGGTTGGGAGGCCCACACTTTCTCTTTGTGTGCTGGGGCCTGGGCCTGCCCCTGTTGGATGAGCAGGCTGTGCTGGCTGTCTGGATCCTCTTGTCGTTTGCTTCCAGAGACTGATTCAGTCCTCATGAAAAGTCCAGCTGGCTCGGCAGTCTGTAGGGAAAGAAGGCAGCCTGAAGGATTGGGGTGGGTGGGTATGACAGGTAATTCAGGAAAAGCAATTAGGTCTGAGAGGAAGGAAGAAATGGAGAAGTGTGGTGTGGGCCGAGTTCCCTGTGTGAGGAAGAGGTGGAGAAGGTGTTGAGGAGGCCTGGGGACTGTGGGTGGAGGTGAACTCTGGCCACAGATGTATATAGCATTGAACTTCATCTAGAATACAGGGCCAAGACAGTCGTTTGTGCTTGTGGCTGCAAAACCAGAAGGCTTTAGGAGTCTTTACCTTCAAAACAGTCAGCATGGGGACAAACCTCCATGACAGCTGGGCCTAATTTCTTCAGGCTCAAGAAGCTTAATATATGAAGACAGAAGCTAACGAACTTTCCCTTGTAACTAGCCCACAGTAGTTATGCTTTTAGCTCAGCATTAATGCTAGCCTTGCAAAGGGCTCCATGTGCCCTCTGCTTCTGGAGGCCAGGGCCACAGGGCTTTCTATATCCAAAGGGGATTTTTTTTCTCTCAGTGCCCACCCTGTACTTCCCTGCCTTTCCTTCCAAAAGCAGTACGTCCACCCTGCTGCCCAAATGGCAGGAAAATCAGCCTCAATATCTCACCACCCTCCTACCTCAAGTCCAACACAAGATTTACTCTGTCCCACCAGTCTTTCCCATCTCCAAGCTCACACACAGGTGGCACCATCGTTAGCCACACGCCTCCCCCCCCCCACCCCATCCTCCCTCTCTCATGCCATTCTGCAGCCTCCTTGCCCAGTCTCTCGAGCTGCACCGTAGGGCTTCCTGCTCTAGAAGGATCCAGACCTTCAAGCTTGGTTAGTGCAGGGCCCAGTTCCCATTCTGACTTTTGTTCCAGACTGGATCCGGCCCTGTGGGTTCCAGTTGCCTTTCTCCTGTGGATCTGGGGGTTGAACTCAGGGCCTGGAGCTAGACAAGGCCTTCCAGCTATACGGCAACCCCAGCTTCCTACTTGACCTCTCAAACTACAAACGTGTCTCCCTGGCTGAGACATGTTCCCCCTGCAGCCTTCTCCTAAACATCTTCCTGCTTCCTCATCTAGTTCTGCAAAGTCCCTGTCAGCTCCCCCTTCTAAATAGCCAGGAGGCTCTCCTACTCCATCAGCTCCCCTGCACTAGCCTGCCCCTCACCTTCTGAAAGTCGGTAGCCGTCTCCATCTCTAGCGGCCTCGTCTGGTCAGGCCTCTGCTTCTAAATCTCCAGTGTACTCTACCTGGAATAAAACCTCAGACCCTTGTAAGAGCCACAGGGCCCCCTTACCTCGCCCTTCTGACCTCATTTCAGACCTGTCCATTGTCAGTCATCTTGATCCGCGGCAGCTTCCGCGCTGCTCATTGTTCTTCAAACACATCAAATAGCCGCCTCCTGCTTCAGCTCTTGCCCTGGCTGCTACTTTTGCCCCAAATGCTTTTCCTCCAGCTGTCTCCAAGCCTCCTCTTTCACCCGATTCAGGCCTCTGTTCCTACGTCTCCCTCCATCCCTGCTGTCCCTGTACAAGACTGCCAACCCTGTTACTCTCCATCACTGCTTGGCTTTCTTCCTAGCTCCCGCCCTTTTTGCTGTCAGTTTGTTCTCTGTATTGCTTATGGTGTCCGTCTTGTCCTAGAACGGATGCCTCATGAAGGCCAGGATATTTTTTGGTCATTGTTTATTTCCTCAATGTCTCAACACACAGTGGTCAGAAGCACCTGTACTTCTTGAAGGTGGGTGCTCCCTGACAATTCCTGCCAAGCTAAGTGGTGGACCTTGCATTCCCCGGCATCCACCACAGCCTCCGAACTTGATCTCATCATCGGACTGTCTGATGTCGCTGTTGTAGTAAGGTCTATGAGTGAGATGCCCACCTGTCATGGCCATAGGTCTGTTTACAGGACCTCTCCTCTTCACCCTTGCTCCAGAGACTCAGTAAACCTAGCTTAATTTAACTTGGTTGTCTCCCTTCCCTCCCTTTACCCTGCTGGTCTGGTCGAGAGCTGTTCTGGAAGAGGTGTGACTACGTAGGCAAGTGTGGCCAGCCATGGGTTGGGGTGAGAAAGGCAGATGCCAGTAGCCTGGATCTGGCTGGGATGCTGGAGGTGGCGACAACGGCACTGGTCAGAGTTTTGGGTTTTGAGTAAGGGCTCACCTGGCGGGCAAGGGGCTGGGTGAGCATCTCCCCATAGGGGCTGAGGGGACACTCTGTGTAGTGTTGAAGCAGGTCCTGAAGCTGCGCATGGGCACTGTCTTCGCCCAGCACCACGTGACGCCCATCCCCTAGCTGGGCAAGGAGGAAGTGACGGCAGCAGGTCCGGCTCCTGGAGGGGCCACTTTGGGTCAGACTTGCCATTTCTTCCCCCACCAAGCTGAAGGAAAAACCCTGAGCCCTCCTTGGAGAGATAGCAGGTCAGCACAGAGGGCTGCTCCTTGGTTAGCACAAAGCCCCCGCGTCCAGCTTGTCAATGAGGACCCGCCTCTTACCTGTAGGATAGCACGAAGGTCACAGCGCTCTCGCTGAAGCGCACCAGATAGCATCCTTGTGGCTGGGGCTGCAGCAGCCTCTCAGCTTCCCTGTACAGTTGGAGAGAAGGGTGGGGTCGGTTCTGACTCCTGCGACCTCATTTCTGTCTCCCAGGTTCTGGTAAGGGACCTCTCACTTCCATCCCAAGCAAGTATGCCACGACTATGTGGAGATGAGGGGTCAGGGGTCCAACTCAAAGGGCCCTGAGCTTCATCCTGCTGGAGGGGGAGCTGCAGGAGTAACAGACATGGCAGTTACAAGTGCTAAAGTTTAGAAGGTTAAAGCTGGACCGAGGAGATGATGGAAGACAAGTAGGGTTGAGAGATGGAGCATGGAGGATCTGCAAGGGTAGGAAGAGAGAAGGGAGGGCTGGACAGAGCTGACAGAGATGGAGGGGAGAGGGGCTGAAGATGAGGACTAGAGGCCTAGAGCCTGTAGAATAAAGTGAACCTAGGGAGAGAAACTGAGGCACAGAGTGGGTTGAGCCAGGCATCCCCTCCGTGAAAGGCCTGGGAAACTAGAGTCCTAGCTGTCACGATTTCCGGCCTGACTCAGGACCCACAGCCGCTGTGCCTTCTGGGGGTTTTCTCCCCGTGACTCACCGCCTGGTGATGAAGCCATGGAACCAAACAGGGGCAGTCTTGAGCAAGAGCCAGTGGGCCTGGGTCTTCTGGACCCACTCTCTGGTCTCGGCTTGCAATGACAGGCCACCTTTCCCAGGCACCTCTTCTTCCTTGTCAGCGTTCCCTAGGACCCAGGCTGAGGCAGAAGCCTGGGCATGGGAGAAGTCAGTGTGAAGCAGCCAAGATTAGAGGGCTTCTGACCGCAGCTGCCTCCTTTTTATCCTCGTACCAGCACCTCGACCTATCTTAGGGTCAGATTGCCCAGAAAGTCCTTCCCAAGGCCACTGACTTAAATTTCTTCTGGCCTTCTGATGACCTTCCATACTGGCCTCAGAGGGTAGGGGATGGGATAGGAAGTTGCCCGAGGCAGGAGAGGTTGGCTTCTTCTCTAGTAAAGGTGGCTGGTGAGCTGGTGGCTGAGAGGGCAAGAAACTGAGATTGGCTCTTTAATGCTTTGGGCAAATGGAGGTGCTGACGTGGGCCACAGACAGCAGCATCTGGAATCAGTGCCTGACTGTGTGCTGGTCCCCTGCTGACTGGTCCTGAGCTTTCTAGGACCAGAGGAACTGAGGGCAAGTGGGTTGCTATGCACGGGAAGGAGGCACGCCCCACTTCCTCCTTCCTCGGTACCCAGCCCTGTCCTCAGCCAGCCGTTCACTCCTTCTAGCCTTCTATATCCATCTCCATGCCCTCATACTAGGGAGGGTGGGAGCAGATGAGGCAACCGTTCCCTTCCATGCTTTTACTCACCATGGTGTGGGTGGCCCTGGGGCTAAGCTGAGCCTTCTCTTCCTTCGGAGCCTGCATGCTGGGCTTGCTCCCCCAACCCAATTCCTGGCATCGCCCCTGGGTCAAGTTCATGGGCTGGAAGGTGCTGAAGGTTGGGGAGGGGGCTTCATGATTTCCTGTTGGGACAAAGGGGGTTTCTGGGGTTTCTCAGGGAGGAGTTGCTTCTCCCTCTCTTTCCCTCCTGTCCCCCAGGCTCAGAGTGTCTCTCAAACATCCCTGAAGAGGCTTTTCCTAACAGGAACAGTCATGGCAACAGGCTAAGTGCAAGTGTCTACCGGGGAAGTGGGTGGGCACCTCAGGGGTAGGAATAAGGAGCCAAGGTCTTCCAGATGGTGACCCTGGGAACTAGGCTGGCCTTCTGATGGCCTGGAAGCCGTGTAAGAGGTAAATTCCTTCAGGCCAGGCCCCTCTCTTAGTCTAGGCTCTTCCACCTGCCATCTTTTTTTGCCCTCTTGTTCCAGTCTCCTAAAAATCTAACGACCCTGTCCCCTGCCCTCAGGGATGCATAGGTACAGAGCCCCAGAGATGGAGCAGGAGTTGACACTATGGCAGCTCTGGCTGGGGTCAGGAGCTGTGATCATGAAATAGGAGCTCAGGCCCAGGAAGGCAGTAGGGGTAGGGGACTCTTGAGCATCACACGTACCTTGGGGGCATGTCTGAGCCAAGCAGAACTCCATAGAGGCAGGTGTGTGTGCTCTCAAAAGAGGGACACACTCCGCGGCGGCCACGCATCTCTCCTCTCACTCCTTCCCCCAGCGACAGGAAATGTCGCTTTACCCACCTCCTTCATCGTGAAGAGGACCCACGTCATGGAAAGCCCAACAAGAAACAGAATTGGCCCTGGAAGGCAGGCAGCTGAGGTGCTGGTGGTTTACTCTATTAGTGCCAAGGAGTGCTTGCTAGCTGACCTTTGTCCCTCCCTGAAAACTCTGTAAGACTTCTCAGATATTCATAGTCAGAATTTTACTTTGAGGAGAGAAATGGGAGGGTAGGGTAGGGCAGCAACAGGAAGGATGTGGGTTAGACTTCTGGAAGAACTTTGTGTATGTGTGTACATGTCTGTGTTTGTGTGATGTATGTGTTATGCCACAGGTGCACTTGCTCGTGTGTGTACATGGAAACTAAAGGTTGAAGCAAGCATCTTCCTTAACCAGCCCTTCACCTTATAGTCTGAGACAGGGTCTTTCATTGAGCCTTGAGCTCACAATTTCAGCTGGACTGGCTGGTCAGTTAACCCCCTGGGATCCACTGTTTCCCTTTAAACCAGCACTGGGGTTACAGGCGTGTGCCCAGTTTTTATGTGCTTGCTGAGGCTCCCAACTCAGGCCTACAAGCTTGTACGGCAGGAACTTTGCCCATGGAGCCATTGCTCCAGCGGCTGGTGGGACTTATTTTCAGCCATATGGGATCCATGAGACACGGAATTTGAGTTTGAGGCAGATGGAGAGCCTGCCATCTGTCCTTGAGCAGATAATGGAGTTGGATTAGGGCAACACTAAGCAACCTTGGGGGATTCTCTAACTACACAGGTGTTGTTGAATCTGAGCTATCCCCGCAGGTTCATGCTTTGAACTTATGCTTCCAAGCAGTGCTGTCTTGGGAAACTGTAGGGACTTTAAGGGGTGGGGGAGAGGCAAGTCACATGTGGCAGGTGGGTATCCTCTTTGTCTTTTGGTGTTAACCCAGGGGAACAGATTCTATGACCCATTTAACATTACTTAGAAATGGAAAAGACTTGCACGTCTTTAATCCCAGCACTCAGGAGGCAGAGGCAGGTGAGTTTCTGAGTTTAAGGCCAGCCTGGTCTACAGTGTCAGTTTTAGGATAGCTAGGGCTTACACAGAGAAACCCTGACTTGAGAAACAAAAACAAAAACCCCAAACATAAACCAAAATAAATTAAATAAATAAATAAATAAATAACAGGCGCTGGTGGCGCACGCCTTTAATCCCAGCACTCGGGAGACAGAGGCAGGCGGATCTCTGTGAGTTCGAGGCCAGCCTGGTCTCCAGAGGGAGTGCCAGGATAGGCTCCAAATCTACACAGAGAAACCCTGTCTTGAAAAACCAAAATAAAATAAATAAATAAAACCCCCAAACAAACAAAACAATACAAAAAGAAAAAAAAAAAGGAAAATACCTTATAGAATTTACTAGAAAACTGTTTGATCTAATAGCACAGTTGCAGGATACAAAATCAATATCAAAACACTAACCTTTATATATATACCAACAATGTATTCTCAGAGAAAGAAAAAATATCCTATTTGTGATAGCTTCAAAAAGTTAAGTATGTAGGAACATACCTAACCAAAGAAGAGCAGGGCTTTTCAAGGAGAACTTCAAGATATCAAAAAGGAAATAATAATAATAAAAAAAGGCTCTAGACGGTGAAAGACATTCCATGCTCCTAGACTGGCTGAGCTAATAATGTGAAAATGGCTGTTCTACCAAAATTAATCTACAGATTTAATGCAGTACCTATAACATTCCAATGCCATATTTTAGAGATCTAGGAAAAAACAATCCAAGAATTTATCTGGAACCATAGATGACTACAAATAGCAAAGCATCCCAAAGAGTAAGAACATAGCTGGAATATCAAAATCGTGAACTTCAGATGGTGATATGGTGATTAAAGCAACCTGGAACTTGTATAAAAGCACAGTATTAGACCAACGCAACAGGACAGAGATCATGGAAGCAAACCCACAAAGCTGTGTCCCTTAATTTTTGACAAAGGGGACAAAAACATACAGTGAAAAAAAAAAAAGCCTATTCAACAAATGGTACTGGTAAATTGGACTCCACGTGTAAAATAATGAAATTGAATTCACATCTTTCATCTTGAACAAAAATCAATTTAAAATGGATCCAAGACCTTAATTTAAAAATAGAAACTTCTAGAAGAAAACATAAGGACTACTCTGTGAGACATTGGGATAGGCAAGAACTTTCTGAACAGAATACCAAGATTGCAGGAACTAGTTCTGAGTATTTAGGATGGCATAACACAAAAATAAAAGTTTCTGCACAGCAAAAGAATCTATTAGAAGCTGGGCGTGGTTGCACCCAGCACTGGAAAGGCATGCAGACCTCTATGAGTTCAAGGTCAGTCTGCTTTACATATAGAGATCTTGTCTCAAAAACCGAAAACCAAAATAACCCCCCTCCCAGACAAGGGGCTAATGTCTAGCATTTACCATGAATTACAGAAATTAAATGTCAAGGAAATAAAACTTCCAATCAACAAATGGCAAATGAATTGACTAGACAGTTTTCAAAAGAAGAAATACAAGTGGTCATTTGTACTTTACAAGGTGTTCAATATCCCTAGTCATCAGGGAAATGCAATTTAAAACTACTCTGAGGTACCTCCTGGCCCTAGTCCGAATGGCTGTCATCAACAAACCCTCTGCATCAACTCATGTTGGAGAGGATGTGGGGTCAAAGCAACTCTTATTTGCCATGGGTGGGAGTACAAATTAATGCAGCCATTGGGGAAATCAATTCTTCAAAAAATCAAAAACAGAACTACCGTATGACTCAGCTATTTCACTCCTGGGCATATACCTAGAGAGCTCCATACCCTACTACAAAGATATTAGCACCCCATGTTTATTGTTGCTTTATTCACTGTAGCCTAGATGTCATTGGCAAATGAATGGATAATGAAAATCTGATATATATACAGTGACAAAGAAAAAATCACAAAAATTTTAAGAAATTAGATGGACTTAGAATGTACAATATTAAGTGAGGAAAAGAAGCCAGCATATTCTCCCTCTTATTACTATAAAGCACACACACATACCACACACACACACACACACACACACACACACACACACACGTATGTACGCGTGCACACGCACGTGTATATGTATATGTGTGTGCGTGTGTGTAACAGCTGCAAGTGTGGGTATGGTATAAAATTTAGAAAGGTGATAAATGTTGGCCAAAGGGGCCCTATGGAAACTGCAAACATCACAGGCTATTGTCAAAGCTATTGGTGTCCCCACAGCTTGATGGTAAGTCTCTGTTACTGAAGACAATAGTAATAGTATTGAGAAGTTGATCTGTTGCCCAGGTAGAAGTTTCACCCCTATTGACTATCATGCAAAATACTAGAATGTACTCTATATGCTGCAGGAGGAGAAAGGTTGTCATCAATATCACCCAGCTATAAACCCCGTGGCAGTCAATGGTGACCTGCCTGCAAGGCACACTGGTGTAATAGTTATGGGAGTCACCAACCACTTTCCAGTTGGATTTAGGGCCCACTCTATGAGTTGGAACTCGTACCTGACACTGTTAAAGTGTCCAAGAACTTGAAACTAGATAGGCCATGGTCTAGAAGAAAATTTACTACTATTATCTTACTAAAGGAACATAGCAATAAAATGACCTCCTAAACTGGGCATGGTGGTGCACATCTTTAACACAAGCACTCAGGAGACAGAGGCAGGTGGAACTCTGAGTTCGAGACCAGCCTGGTCTACAGGGTGAGTTCAGGACGACACAAAGAAACCCCATCTCAAAAAACAAAAACAAAACTAAACAAAAATTTAAAAAGACCCCTAATGACACACTGCCTGGATCAAACCACATCAGAGAAGCTTCTTCTTTTAGTAGATGGAAATTAACATGGAGATCTATAACTGCAAAGTGTGCAGAGTGAGAGACTTTGGAACACTCAGTACTAAATGGGATGTCTTCATCAAACCCAACCTCCCCCCACCCCCCAAGGCTCTGGTTTATTTAGAAGGCGCAGGGGAATATATATTCTAATGGTGTGGAAGATCATTGGGGTGTATAGAGTTTGGGATTGAACAAGTGTTTGTTTGAATGGCAACTGTGATTTAGCTGTGTGATATTTTTGTTTGTGAGTCCATTACAAAACAGTGATTTTAATTAAAAAAAAAAAAAAAGGAAAGCTGAGCCAGGCATAGTGGTGAAGCCTTTAATCCCAGCAGCACTCAGGAGGCAGAGGTAGACAGACCTCTGAGTTCAAGGCCTGCCTGGTCTACAGGGTGAGTTCCAGGGCAGCCAGGGCTACACAGAGAAATCTTGTCTCAAAAAAACAAAACCAAAACAAACAAATTAGAAAAGCAGTGACATAGAGCTTCACACATGGGGTGTGAAGACTTCGTTCTGAGGACTTCAACTTAAAACTCCAGTTATGACTACAAAAAAAAAAAAAAAAGGAAAGAAAGAAAAGAAAGAAAGGAAGAAAGAAAGGAAGAAAGGATGAGGAGGAGGCTTGGACAAGTGGAGCCGAGATTCTAGGCCAGGCATCCGCTTTGGAAATAATGAGTCAAAAATACTGAAGGTGGACGTGGATGTGCTCAGTTGATAGAGTGCTTGCCTAGCATCCCCAGAAGCACATAAACCAGGCACCATGTAATCGGAAAGCTGAGCAGCACATCCCAGCACTCAGGAGGTAGAAGTAGGGGACCAGAAATCCAGTGTCATCCTTGGGCTATATGACAAGTTGCAGGCCATCCTGGGATATCTCAGACCCTGCCTTTCAAAAAATATTCTTGTAACCTTTAAGCTGCAATAAACAACCCAGCCAAAGAAGAAAGGACTGTAAAGCCGAATACAAGCTTTATGTTCAACAAATCAATCCTTTGACCTTTTCTATGATTTTTCCATTTAAATTTGTACTGTTGAAAAAAGAAAGACATCCCTGCCTGGCATGGTGGTACACACCTTTAGGCCCAGAGGCAGGGGGATCTCTGTGAGTTTGAGGCTAGCCTGATCAACACACTGCCAGGGCTACATAGAGAAGTCCTGTCTCAGAAAAGATTTTTTTTTTAAATATTCTTAACTCCTCATCCCCCCTCCAGAAGGGAGCTAGAGACCCAGCCAATCGCAACATACCCTTTGAAATGGTGGCTGACACAGTTTTCTTAGAAAGTAATGCAGAAGGATGAGTGAACAAAGATGCAGACTGATTGACAGGGGACTGATTCGGAAGCTCTGACAGTCATGAATTTCCTCCTCACTACCCATCTCCAGCAGCACTTAGGGCTGAGCTGTTTCCAGCTAGGAGAATTCAGAGCTTCATTTCTCAAATGTCTACATCCCAAGCTGCCCTGGACCGTTGGTTAACATGGTTATCCACTAACAGTCATCAGCTGATGTGGTATTAAAAGATACCTCAGGGAGTATCTGCCTGTAGGATATTCTCTTGCCCGACTGTCTAGTAGCTACCCCAACTCTTCTTGACCATCTTAACTGACTCCTTCTTTTCTTTTTTTTTTTTTAATAAAGATTTTATTTATTATGTATACAGCATCCTGCTTCCATGTATATCTGCACACCAGAAGAGGGCACCAGATCTCATAAGGGATGGTTGTGAGCCACCATGTGGTTGCTGGGAATTGAACTCAGGACCTGTGGAAGAGCAGTCAGTGCTCTTAACCTCTGAGCCATCTCTCCAGCCCTCTTTCTTTCTTTTTATTTGTTTATATATTTTTTGAGACAGGGCCTATGTAACCTTCACTATGGCTGGCCCATTACTTGCTAGGTAGACCAGGTTAGCCTCTAACTCACAGAGATCTGCGTGCCTCTTATTATTTTTTTTAAAAAGATTTACTTATTTATTATGGATACAGTGTTCTGCCTGCATGTATGCCTGCACACCAAAAGAGGGCACCAGATCTCATCACAGATGGTTGTGAGCCACCATATGGTTGCTGGGAATTGAACTCAGTACCTCTGTTTCAGCCTCATGAAGGGCTGTTCTTCAGTGATGCTTACCGGAGTCTTCAGCAGGTCATTCCATCATTTCATACACTGAGACTGAGTGATTCTAGGTAATGGAAGAAGACCAGAAAACTCTGGGTTCTATAGCAAGTCGTGCTTCTGCCACAAAGTGCTCCCCTGGACGGAGGCAGCCACAGGCAGTGCTACATTGAGTTCTGTATACACATGGCTGGTGACACTTGAACTGATAAAAATTGCTGTCCCCTCAAAAAGGAAGAATCTCATGTGATCCTCCTGCAGCCACACTGGCAGATGCATAGTGCCAGGCACAGGACTCGTGCTAGTCTCTGCACTGAGGAAGTTAAATACTCAGCATTAGCGAAGAGACAGCTGGCTGTTGAGCCTATGCAAAGCCTCCATCTTGCCAGAAGGTCTGGTGTGACTGTCGGCTCACTGTCGTAGTGTTGGGTTGACTGGAGTCTGAAGTGAAAGGTCGGCTAACAAGCACAAGCTGAGTCCCATCCATGTTGTTCAAGGCCTGCTCCAGGGCAGACAATCCTCTGTGTTGAGGTCCAAAGACCTGAATCCATCAGTTCCCCTGCCATGGCTGGGATTGAGTAAGGCAAGTGAGGTGCCTGGGCCATGAGCTTTGAAGTATTCCCTCTTGGGGTTCTGAAAATGCCTAGTCATGGCCCTGCCACATTTATCTCTTTTCTAGACCTTCTCTTTCCAAAACATTCCCTTCTTATTTCCTTCAGGACTCTGAATAATAGCTGTCTGTTTCCCACTTCCAAAGCAAGCATCCATACCCATCTTTACTCTGGCCTGTTGGTCTCCATATACAAAGTGCATCACAATGCGTGTCCCTTCCCCACTATCCTTCGGGGCACCCGAGTGGAGTGATACATATGGGTAGTGCCAACGTGCCATACTGGTACATCTGCCAGTATATTACATAGACCCCCCCCCACCCAATGTGAGTCCAAAAGTGGGATTTGGAAAAGAAGCAATAATGCAGTAAAGGCATGTTATTTGTGTTACCGCATGCTTATGCAATTTACTTGTGCGTTCTGGATCAAGCCTGGAGCAAATGTATCATTTTTATCACATACTAGATTACTGATTTACATGTCCAACTGTGTGTTACCTTGTTTGCTTGTAACAAGGTATCCTTATATAGTCCAGGCTAACCTCAAACTCACTGTGTAACCCAAGCAGGCCTTTCTTGTAGAAATCTTCCTGCCTCAGCGTCTTGACTGCTGGGGACTAGAAGTGATCCTTGATGCTGGCTTACATATGGCCCTTTGTGACTCAATAAATCATTTAATACTCAACTTATGATGAACAGCTCAGGCCAAATGGTCACTTACTGTTCATTGACCAGGCACATAGCCTGTGATAGGATCCAACAGCATAACTGTATTTGGTGTTAGTAAGAAAAGAGACAAGATTGTTTAGGACACATGCTTTGGATCTTGTTGGGGCTTGCTGAAGACTCCATCTAGCACTGTTATTCACCAGTGGTATTATTTCAGAGCTATTTGAGTGCATTGAAACTCATGGCCCACGAGGTGGGGCAGCTTGTAGCAGAGCCTAGATTTACTCTGGACTCTCTTGAACCATCATTAGCCTGCTGCTTCCCCCCCAAACTGTGTTCCGATGATATTTTCAAGTGCCCCCAAAGCCAAAGAAGCCAGTGTCTCTTTCTCAGTGCTAGAAGACAAGGCACAGCAATTTATCTCCTGTGTCACTTTTCAGACTAGGGCTTCAGAGAGAAGGCGATGATCAATGGAAGTGGGTCAGTGGGTTGATGTGGTGGTTTGAATGAAAATGGCCCCCATAGGCTTATAGGGAGGGCCGCTATTAGGAGGCGTAACCTTCTTGGAGGAAGTGTGTTGCTGGAGATGGACTTGGAGGTTTCAAATGCTCAAGCCAGGCCCAGTGTCACTCTCTCTTCCTGTTGCCTGCTCAGCGCTACTCCAGTACCATGTCTGCCTGCATGCTGCTACACTTGCCACCATGATGGTAACAGGCTGAACCCTGAACTGGAAGTCAGCCCTAATTAAATGCTATCCTTTATAAGAGTTGCCATAGTCATGGTGTCTCTTCACAGCAATAAAACTCTAAGATAGTTGAACAGGGAATAATGCTCTTTGCCTTCTTAGTCCCATCCACTTTCAGAGTACAGAGCAGATGAATAATAACTGCCAACTCTAATCATTGTAGATATCAGAAAACAGATTCAGGTCAGGAGACTTAGGTACAGTCCTACTTAAACCTGGGCCTTCCCACCCAGGGCTTCTGGCCTCTGGAGGTTGGAAGAACTTCTAGCCAGTTGCCCTGAGTGTTTCCTCTGAGTGAGCAGTGTGTGTGTGTGTGTGTGTGATATCTTGTTTGTACAAATAAAGCTTGCCTGAAGATCAGAGGGCGGAGCTAGCCACTAGTTAATTGTAGAGGTCTGGAGGAGACAGGAGCTCACTCTTTCTTCTGCTGGGAGGTTGAGTAGGTAAAGGTGGCTGTGGTTTTGCTCATTTGTCTCCCTGATCTCTCAGCATTTTCCATTTTTCCCTATATCAGATTCTGATTCTGGGCTTTTATTATTAAGACCTATTAATAACTCGTGGTGTGTGTGTGTGTGTGTGTGTGTGTGTGTGTGTGTGTGTGTGTGTATGTGTGTGCATGTGTGTGTGTGTGTGTGTGTGTGTGTGTGTGTGTGTGTGTGTGTGTGTGTGTGTGTAGCATCAATAGGCCTGGGTGGAGATGCTGTTCTTATTTTCCCTACTTTCTTTCAGGGACTCTAAGATGTGGGCAGGCCAGCTCACCCACAGTTACACAGGCAGAAATGGTGATCAGGGCTAGCAGACATGACTTTAGATATTGGAGCATTTGAGGAAAGCCGAAGAGTATAACCAGTGTTGTTTTGTCAAAATCTCAATTATCCAACTTTACCAATGCAGAGTCAGGAGCCAGACGCTGGGGTGAAAGCCTGCTAGCTCAGAGAGGCAGAGAAAACGCCCAGCTCACCTTCCTGCTCCACCATCTCACTGACAAGATCTATTGCTCCACTATGTAAAACCAAAACCTCCTCAGACTCAATGTCTTCCCTTGTATTTCCTGTGCATCTCTCTATCTGTCCTCCTGACTCTCTCTTACTTTCTACAGTCTTTCTTAATAATCCTATGTTCACTTCCTGTCAACTTGTTGCTTGTAATACCTCTTGACCTATGGTTTACTTTATTTATCCTGTTTACAATATTCAAGCAGAAAGCTCTTGGGTTCAAGGTGTATACTAGGGCTGAGGCAAACCACCACTAGAAACAGGTTTTCCTTCTTCCTTCCTTCCTTCCTTCCTTCCTTCCTTCCTTCCTTCCTTCCTTCCTTTCTTTTTGGTTTTTCTGACAGGGTTTCTCTGTGGCTTTGGAGGCTGTCCTGGAACTCACTCTGTAGACCAGGCTGGTCTCGAACTCATAGAGATCCTCCTGCCTCTGCCTCCAGAGTGCAGTGACTGAAGGCGTGTGCCACCACTGCCCAGCAGGAAATAGGTTTTTCTAGTAAATAACATAACCTTGGGGTTCACAGTGTGATCAAATATCCTGCAACAAACCATACTTTATGTTTAATTATTATTGGAACAAATGGCTTTCTGTGGAGTTTCCCTGGAAAGACCTGTTTCAGGGTTTAAGAAACAGGATCTAGGGCATTTTCCTAACCACCAGTCCAATGTGTTAAACTCTGTGGCCAGGACAGATTGTAACAGTTTCCTGTTGTCTAGGAAACTGCTGAGTCCATTTCCAGGCATGAACAAAGAATTGAATGACCAGGAAAGACAGAAGGTGAAGCAGCAGAGAGAAGAAGGGAGCAGCTTTATACTTTCAGGATGGGAGCAGCCTAAGGCCGGAAGTCTGTTAATAGAGGCAGGCTTGAGTATTTTATAGGCCCCTGGGTCCTCTCCGTTCCCCTCTTTGTCCTATTTAGATACCTGCCCCCAAGCCTTCGCCATTTCTCCTCAAAATGTTTTCTGGGAGCAGGAAGCAGTCACCTCCGTATGCCCACTCTCACTTTCCTAATCTGTCTACACCCCTCTAACTCTGCTTCACAATACTGGAGCAAAGCGACTCAAGGAAACAAGGAGTTATTTTAGCTCCCAGTTTCAGACCTCAGTCCATTGTGCTGGGAAGGGCAGGGCACAGCAGAGCAGCCAGGAAGTAGAGAGCTCGCTTGTGCTAGCTACCTTTCTTCATTTCTCTGGGGCCTTGGTCTATTGAATGGTACCATCCACATTCAGGGAAAGCCTTCATCCTTTCTTTAATTCTCTCTGGAAACACCTCACAGACCAATCCTGAAGAGTTCTTTAGTCACCTGTGCACCTATCAGTCTGATCAAGTTAACAATTAGGATTAAAATCATGTCTACCCATTGGCAGGGCACCATACTCATCTGTTCCTGCCTAGCAAGATGCATTCTGTTTCCAACAGTACCCACTCTGTTGACATTGTTCAAGAGTCCGATTTCAAAATCTCCTCAGAGATATGAGGCATATCTTAGCTGAGGGTCCCTCCCTATAGCATCGAAATAGAATCACTTCCAAATTACAACAACACAGAGGAAACATTCCCATTTCAAAAGAAAACAGGAAATAGTATGACTAAAGCAAGACCAAAAGCCAACACAAAGCATTTTAAATCCTGTGACCCCCCTATCTGACATTTGGACGTATGGTATCGTTTCTGTGGCCTTGCTGGTTGTAGTCTATGTGGCTGCTCTCTCCTGCTACCTCTACTCACTGACTGCAGCTTTGTCCTGGTATTTCTAACTTTCTGGGTTTGGCAGGGACTCTCTGGCTTCACCCATACATCTTTATATACCACCTTCATGGGCTGCACCCAGGGAATTGGTCTTGCTGTGTGTTGCCTGGCACCCCAGGCTTTCCTTTGAAATCTGAGTGAAAGCTTCCATGATCTCTTAATTCTGACATCAACACCTGGGGACAACACCAAGGTCTACCACTAGGAGGAACTGTATCTAGACACCCTTGGGTGTCAGCTGTGTGGCTGAGCGTGGTGGAATGAACACTGGAGACAGTGCACTAGCCGCACTCTTCTTCTCAAAGGAAAATCTTGGTTCACACTTTCATTTCCTTTACTCTACATGGGGTCTGATGACTTCTGAGATGTCCTCAGAAGTTCCCTGTTGTCCTGCCTCAGAGTTCTTGGCTTCTTTTTATTTATTTATTTTATCTTTTGTTTGTTTGGATTTTGAAACAGAGTCTCACTGTGTAACTCTGTGGGGCCTGGAACTTACTATGTAGATCAATCTGGCCTCAAACTTATGGGGATCTGGCTACCTTTGCCTCCCAGTAAGTGCTTAGATATAAGCATGGCACATGCCTGGCACTTTTTGTTTCCTTTTAAACATTGGTGATTTCTTCTTGCCGTTCTTAGCCCTAACCTTAGGTGGGCTTTCCTGCCCAAATCGCACTGTTTTCAAATCATTCTACTTTGCTTCTATTCTGATTGTAATTTAGTTAACAGTATCCAGTAACATCCATGCCACTTCCTGAATGCTGGGATGCCTTGAAATTGTCTCTATTGCATTAATTATGTATTGTCACTTTAAAATAGCCTAGCACAAAGTTTCAGGGCTCAGGAAAAATATAACCAGGTTTTCTGCTATAATGTAACATGAATGGGCTCTAATTCAATGTTCCCGTGAGAAGCACAGGCACCCTGCAGCCATTTTGGTTTTCTGAGCTACCACCAGGCTTGCTTAGCAATCTCGGCTTATTGCTTTCTAGGCTTTCTTGTGTGTGTCTGTTTGCCTGGAGAGGCCAGAGGACTCATTATAGTGAGGTCCTGATCGTGTGTCTACCACTTCTAGCTGACAATGGATTCCTGCTGTGTACATCCTAGTGCATCATGACTCAGTGGGTCAAATAATATCCAGCTCTAAAATCCCAAAGGTCTCCTCTGTGATTCACCTCAAAACAGCTTCCCTATCTGCCAGTGACACCTCAAGTACTATTGGATCTGCTAGATCATATGGTCCAAGGAGTAGAGCAGCCTGTGCAGCAGCCTGGACCCATGGAAGAACCTTCTTGTTGTGCCCAAATTCTGAATTCCCAAATCACCTAGAGCCCATTTCGATGCAAAAGCAATGAGTCTTTTATTGCAGTTGTTTAACGAGCTAACCCCATGTTAGCTCGGGCCTTTCATCCATCCACCATGGCAGATGCTAGCAAAGACGGCACGAGGCCAACGACATAGAGATCTTATAGGGCAGCGTAAGGGGAGTGTCTAGGGGTACACACAGGCTCAGGATTGGTGTGCCTCCAGGCTTGGAGGGCTTGCCCTGTGTTGATTGGTCAACTGGTTGTTATGGCCCATAGGCCCTCCCAGGGTGATTGCTATGCTATGCTCGTCATTGCTGTGCACTTGTCTGTAAAGCACACCCAGAGCCGTAAAGCATAGCGCCACCAGCTAACTTCTGATTGGTTCCTTGCCACGAGGCAGGCATCTGACCTCCTAGTGACCAAGGCAAGGTCAGACAAGCATGTGTTAGGCTGTTATGGCTGCTGAAATGGGGAGCTGGTCCCTTCATCCTGTTCCAGGACCCACACAGAGTAGCAGCTTTCTTAGTCACTTGGTAGTCAGGCCTGAGTAACATACCCAAGTGAGGAATGTGCTGTCTCCAGAATCCAAATAGACCCACTAAGCCTTGTGCTTCTTTCTTGGTGATGGGAGGGGCTGGTGCAATATTTCATCCTTCACCTTAGAAGGAATATCTCTGCATGTCCCACACCACTGTGACGTGAGAGGTCCTTCTGCATGTTATGAATATATGTTTCTCTTATTGGTTGATGAATAAAGCTGTTTCAGCCAAAGGACAGGCAGGATTTAGCCAGGAGGGAAATCCAAGCAGGTAATCCAAGAGAAAGGTAGTAGGCAGAGTTAAGGAGTCACCATGTAGCTACTGGGAAGGTAGGATGCCCTGAAATTCTCCAGTAAGATAAGGCTATGTAGAGATACACAGATTAATAGTTATGGGTTAATAATTAAGAGAGAGCTAGCCAGTAAGAAGCCCAAGGCAATGGACAAACAATTATATATAGATATTAAGTCTCAGAGTGGTTATTTCATAGTGGCTGCGGGGACCTCAGGGGTTATAGGTCTAGAGGCAACTATTGGTGGGCCCTGGGGAACACAAGTATTATCTTGCCTGGCATCTTCAGGGAAGGTTACCTCTGGTTCAGCAGGCAATGAAGAGTTGATTTCCTTAGGCAAGGGCAGAGAAAGAAATATTCCAATAGGTAGGGATTGGGGTTGCATTTTCTGCTAACCATGGAGAGACTCCCTCAGAATTTGAGTGTTCGGCCTTACTAGGGTGCTCACACACATATCCATCCCAAGGTAGAGGTAGAGGGTCACATTGCTTACTAATCAGTGCCCTTACTTTAACTGCAACCTCTTCCACCACCAGGACTTGGGTTTTCATTATAAGTCAGCTGATCTTAAAATCAGGGCTTCTGCAACTTGAGCTCTGTGGCTGCCAGAGAGATGATTCCCTTCCAGGGCACCCTTAGAAACCTTTATACCATGTGTGTGAGTCTGGAGCTGTTGAATTTTATCATGGAGCTCATTATTTTCTTTTGTCAATTTATCCAGTGATGCTAAAAGCAATCAGCCAGCTTCATTATTTCACTAAATTCCTTGCTCCTCACACTAGGTGAATCAGGATAATCGAATGCATTTATCTGAAAAATTGATTTAATAGTTCACACCATGGCGTTTTAGTATTCCCCGAGCTTCTAGGAGAGGCTTCATTAACTGTAGGTGTCAGCAAATTGGAAAGTCTGTTCCAGATACTTTAAAATATTCATTCTTATAATTTTGTCTCTCTAGAACCACTCCTGGTAGCGCAGTCTGTATTAGTCAGTGTTCTCTAGAGGAATAGAACTGATAGAATGAATCTATATTAAAAGGGGATTTGTTAGAGTGGCTTACAGGCTGTGGTCCAGCACATTCAACTGTGGCTGTCTACCAGTGGAAAGGCCAATTCAGTAGTTGTTCAGTCCAGGATGGTCTTTGGTCTGTTAGAGATAAGTTCAGGGTTGCAAAGAAAGAGACCACTATTCCCATTGAAGTATCTGCACAAAGCACACTTTACTCTTGACCAAGAGGACATGCTCAGAAAAGCAAATACACCGGAACAGGAAGTTCACTTGGTTTTTATTCTACCTCAAGTGGTGGCTGTACCTTTTTTTCATTTCCTATGGTCAGACCTCACAACCTTACTCAGTGGCTAATCTGAAAAGAACTGTCACACAGTAAATGAAGGGAAAGTGGGGAGGGAATGACCATCAAATTCCTAGAATAGAGAGCACCGGGCCTTTGTGTAAACAAAGGTTTTGCTGGGTGGGGAGGATTAAAATATTTTCATAAAAGTCTCACAAGGTAGGGGGAAATAAAAGCTTTTAATACCTTGTCCTAAACACAAGTTTTATATTATTTGATAGAAAAGAGTCATATTTGATATTTCTTACAGTTTTATGGTGGAATCCTGAAGAAGTAGGTTGTGACATCAGTGTAGGAATGCTTTAGCAGCAGGATGGATGAAAAACTTGGCAGTGAAGTGAAGGCAAGTAGGCACAAGGCAAAAGCTTGCTTCTTCCACGCCTTTTAATATAACCCGCCACTGGAAGGTGTGGCCCAGATTTACAGTGGCTCTATGTGTCTCAGATGATCCAGATTTAGGGTGTGTCTTCCCATCTCAAATAATCCAATCAAGTAAAAACCTTTACAGCTGTGTCCAACTGCCTGGGAGTTAGTTAATTCCAGATGTAGTCAAGTTGACAAGACTAGACATTACAGATTCTATCAAGTGTGAAACCATCTCCCCAGTGCAGCATGAGTTTTTTTTTTTTTTTGTTGTTGTTGTTTTTTGAGACAGGGTTTCTCTGTGTAGCTTTGGAGTCTATCCCAGAACTCGCTCTGGAGACATCAGGGTGCCCTCCTCTCCCAGGCAGAACAGCCCAAGGACATCTCCAAAGTATTAGGCAGCGGCACAGACTGCATGCGTCCACATGGATCTCAGCCTTCATCATGGCCTGAGGCAGCAGCACGAACCACAGACACCAATATGGTCTCTGGTAGCACCTTGGATCATGGTGGTTCTTTGAAGAGGCCCAATCCAGACAGTGAACCTCTCCTCATCTTGGGCCTCCATCGTTGCCCAGAGCCAGGAAGAATTCCGTGGCCAGGCAACAGATTTGAAGGCTGAGTCTGCATCTGCAAGAGCTCTAGGCTCCCTGCTGGGCAATGACAGCATGTTGGCCTCAGCACTCTCTCTGGCTCACCTTCCTCCTCCATCACATCTGCCCAGTTCTGCCTCTTTCTTTCTAATTTTTGTTTGTTTGTTTTGTTTTTGGAGACAGGGTTTCTCTGAGTAGCTTTGGAGCATATCCTGGTACTCGCTCTGGAGACCAGGCTGGCCTTGAACTCACAGAGATCCGCCTGCCTCTGTCTCCCAAGTGCTGGGATTAAAGGCATGCACCATCAATGCCTGGCTTTTCCCTTCCCTTCCCTTCCCTCCCCTCCCCTCCTCTCCCCTCCCCTCCCCTCCCCTCCCCTTCCCTTCCCTTCCCTTCCCTCCCTCTCTCTCTCTTTCTTTCTTGGTTCAGTTCTGTCTCTTTCTATAGTGCACTCACTGACTGCTCCATTTTTCTATCTTTCCCATCTCTCCACCACATATTTGTTTACTGTAGTGGCATCTTCCTGCCGTGGGTGTTGAAGGCGAGGGTGTAATGATTCCACTAGACCCAAGATAAATGATAAATGGGTGTTTATTGGGTTAACACATAAAAAATAATAATAAGGAACCATAGGAGTGCTTCTCTGCTCTTCCTATCGGATTGGCTGACTCAAAAGAAAGAGCCTTTGCAAGTGAGATCATGCCTCACACTTCCCTCTATTTCTGCCTGAAGCCACGCCCAAAGGGGTGTGGTCACTGTTACAGGTTCTCTGGCAGGTATCTTCCAGCTGGATGGGGCTCCAATTTTTTATTTTGAGATAGGGTCTCACTGTGTAGACCAGGCTGTCTTGGGCTCCCCATGTAAACCAGACTGACCTCGAACTCAGAGATCTTCCTGCCCCGGCCTCCTGAGAGCACAGTCTTGTTACAATAAGAGACTGCTTCCTGGTGTCTGGAATCTAGCATGATGGTTGGGGTCTTTTTGGTGGGCTGCCTTCTCTTGGGGTTAGCATTCCTATTGCCTCCCAGAGGACAGACAGCAGACTACAGGAGCAGCAACCTGAAAACAAAGCAGAGACAACTGAAGCTGCGAAGTAAGTGTAAGAAGAGAGTCCAGAAGCCGCTTGTGAATGAGTGTCCAGATGCTCGTTAGACCTTCCGCTTTAGTATCTACTAAGACGAGGCAGCGTCTACATTCTGAAACAAGGCAAGACACATGGAGGTTTAGCAAAAGTAAACATTTTGAAGAAATGTTTACTTTTTGGACATTTAGATGGTTAGACTGCATTGTCAACTTGATGGGATGAGATTTAGGATCACTATGGAAACGCACTTCCAGTTTTCTAGAAAGGTTTAACTGAGCAGAAAATCCCACCCTGAATGTGAGTGGCACCATCTCCTTCATTACCCAGATTGGAGTCCCAGACTGAATGAAGGAAGTTGACTTGAGCTCTAGCCCCTCTCTACCCCCTGACTGTGGAAACAATGTGACTTGATGCTTTCTTGGGACTGGAGAGACTGCTCAGCTGTTAAGAGCACCTTCTCCTCTTCTAGGGACCCAGGTTTGGTTCCTAGCACTGATGTCTGTCAGCTCACAACTGCCTGGACCTGCGGCTCCCGGGGGTTAATACCTTCAGGCTCATGGAACACTCATAAGTATACATTAAAAGTCTTTTTCCTTAAGTAGCTTTTGCAATATACTTTTTACAACAACCACAGAAATAACCAGTGCAAAGTTAGTATGATCCTATTATGACTTGAAAATTTTATTGAAGAAAAACATTTGTAAAATTTTTATTTACACACATGGGTCAGAGTACAACTTTCAGGAGTTGGAAAAGGTCTTGAAGCAGGGTTTCCCTTTTTGTTTCTGTGTCTTCCAGGCCAGGTGGCCTGCAAGCTGTCAGGTAAACCTGTCCCCACCTCACCTCACTGCAGGCATCCTATAGATCCTTGCTGCCACATTCAACACTCTGCGTGGGTTCCAGTAAAGTAGGTTGTCTGACTTTCAGAGCTAGTCCATTTAACCCAATGAGGCATCCCTTCAGCCTCTGAAAATAATCTTATATCACATTAAAAACTTTGTATCAGTGACAAAGATTCACATAATGTTTTGTGGCATCCAAACTAATTTTTAACAGTTTTTTGACAGTTTTGTACAGGAGTACAAAGTATTATGACCATATTAACCTCTATTACTCTCTCTTGTCTGCCTCCCTGCTGACCCCTTTTTTTCCCAACTAGTCTCTCGCCTACTCTGTCTTTTTAGCATCTTTATTTTATGTTTGTGTATATGGGTATATGCATATTTTGGGTATATGCATGCACACGTATGTGCTTAATGGGTGTGTGGAGGCCAGTGGACAACTTGCAGGAGTTGGTCCTCTCCTACCACCAAGGCTTGAACTCGGGTCCTCATGCTTGGCAGCAGATGCCTTTACTCATTGAGACACCTCTTCATCTCTCTGTTTTCTGACTCAATAACTTTAATCAGGGTTGCCTGTATGATATTGGGTAGGAACTAGTCACCAGATTGTGAACAACTTACCATTGGCTACGCCCGTGAGGAAAATGACTCTCCCTAGACATCTAAACTAATTTTAAGTAGTTTTGGAAAATGAAAACCTGTGTTAAGAGTTTTATGCCTGAGAATGTTCCAAATTCCAGGTGCTTAACTAACACCTAAACATTCAACTCGCTATTAATAGTCTGGTGGAGTTAAGTATTGCTTTAATGAGGGTTGACTTCTTATATTTTCTAAATTTTATTGCTCTATATGGGCCTAAGTATGCTTTATAAAAAATTTAAAAATTAGGTTTATTTTATTTTATGTGTGTTTTTCCTGTGTATGTATTCGCAGTGTGCGTGTTTGGTGCTTGAGGAAGCCAGAGGAAGGCATTAGATCTCCTGGCACTGCAGTTATAGATACTTATGAGCCATCTTGTGGGTGCTGGAAATCTAACAATGGGTCCTCTGCAAAAAACAAATGTCCTAAACTGCTGAGCCATCTCTCTAATCCCTACCTAATTATTTTGAGATGTGGTTGCCCAGGCTGGCCATAAACTTACAGTCCCTTTGCCTTGTGCATGTAGAAGTACAAGCTGCACCTAAAGATTTAGGTAGATATATTTTGGCATACTACTTCTGCAGCAATCATTAACATCTCATTATATTTCAATTGTCACAGTGCTGTCAAACATATTTTATTTCTTAGAATTGTGATTTTAAGCAATGGTTTTATATTTTTTATGAAGAAATATTTTCCCAAGGCTTTTCACTTTTTATGATATTTTTGTTTTGAGACAAGGACTCACTAAGTAGTCCTGGCTGGCTGGAACTCACTATGTAGACCAGGATAGTCTTGAACTTGTAGAGATCGACCTGCCTCTGAGTGTTGAGGTTAAAGAGGTACACCACCACAATCTGCCCCCTTTTCTGGCTTTAATTTTTTAATTTTTTAAAAAGATTTTGTTTATTATGTATACAACATTATGCTTCCATGTATATCTGCACACCAGAAGAGGGCACCAGATCTCATTATAGATGGTTGTAAGCCACCATGTGGTTGCTGGGAATTGAACTCAAGACCTCTGGAAGAGGAGTCGGCGCTCTTAACCTCTGAGCCATCTCTCCAGCCCTTAATTTTTTTTTTTTTTCCGAGACAGGGTTTCTTTGTGTAGCTTTGGAGCCTATCCTGGCACTCGCTCTGGAGACCAGGCTGGCCTTGAACTCACAGAGATCCACTTGCCTCTGCCTCCTGAGTGCTGGGATTAAAGGCGTGTGCCACCAATGTCCAGCACTTTTTAAATTTTTGCTTATTTATTTGTATGTATATGCTCATGTGGGGGCCAGAAATCACTATAGGTGTCATCTATCACTTTCTTATTTATTTATTTATTTATTTATTTATTTATTTATTTATTTGAGACAGGGTTTCTCTGTGTAGCCTTGGCTGTCTTGGAACTTGCTTTGTAGATCAGACTGGCCTCAGACTCACAGTGATCCACCTGCCTCTGCCTCCTAAGTGCTGGGACTAAACACATGTGCCACCATGCCTGACTCTCCTCTTTATGTTTTAAGATAGTGTCTCCTACTGAACCTGGACCTCACCTGACACTGATGACTAGATTGGCCAGCAAGCTCTTATAATCCTCCTGTCTCCACTTCCCAGTGCTGGCCTGGCTTTTTATTTGGGTCCTGAGAATTGAACTTGAATCCTCATGCTCAGGGAAATTTAACCATTGATCCATCTTCTTATTTCTTTTTCTTTCTTTCTGCATTTTGAAGGTATGGAAAAGGAAATCCACAAATGCCCAAATAAAGAATAACACACAATGAAGATAAATAGCCACCACGGTCTTCTGCCCCTGGAGGCGCAGGATTCTGCTAGGCAGGATCCTCAGATCACAACCCAAGAGAGAGCAAGGCCTTTCCTCTTCCTTTTAAGGGATCAAAACCATACCCTAAGGCCAATACCTCAAATCTATCGGTGGAACAAGATGCCACTACAGTGTTTCTTAAAAATTCACCTTTGGATGGGCAGGTGGCGATTAGTGCCTTTAATCCCAGCACTCAGGGAGGCAGAGACAGGCAGATCTCTTGAGTTCCAGGCCAGCCTGGTCCAGGAAAACCAAGGCTACACTAAGAAACCCTGCCTCAAAAAGCAAAACAAAAAATTTGTCTTTGATTAACTTAAAAAAAAACTGTCTTATTTATATTATAGACAAGTTCCAAGCACTAATACAAAAAACGTTCCCCTGCAAACCATTTGTGGTTGCTAATGTGTGCTGTCATCTCCTGATTAAGTTGGAACATTCCATGTAACTACCTCGTGACAATCAAAATTTGAAAGAATTGGAATATTCCTCAGTCTTTTTTTAATGTAGAATGTCTCTCATTTGGGAACTTCTGATGCATCATTATTATCGTATCTGGACTGTTTGGCTTTGGCCAGTGCATCACAGGAGGGACTCTAATTCTTCTCCCTGCAGCCTACAGTGCCACTATAATTAGATACCCGCTGTTAATGACGTTCACATCGATCACTGAAGGTGTCTCCTGGGTTCCTCGCCTGTGCTGCTTCTTCACTTTGCAGTTTTAGTGCTTTCTGGAGTGGGAGAGGCTGTAGTCTTTGATGTCATTAAACATTCACCTTCTTCAAAAAGTAAGAAAAAAACCTGTCCTGAATTGATCAGGTCATTTATTTATTAATATTTTGGAGACGGGGGTTCTCAATCTGTAGCCCAAGCTATGTTGGAACTTGTGATCTACCTGCCTGAGCCTCTCGAGTGCTGTTTGAGGCAGAATTTTTCTCTGATTCCTGTGGGATTCCCAATACTTAGCAAACTGCTGGCATATAAAACATCCTCAACAACTATGCATCGACAGTCTAAGGAAAGCAGAGCAAAATTTAGCAAATAGCCCTCGTAGGCAAGGTGGCTTCAAGGTGACTTCCACCCTCCCTCCATGTTTGTCCTTCCAAGGCCACCCCTGAGGTTCCATGTGTTATACAAGGTCATAGACACCAAGGAAGAAGGGACTCTGTGTGTGTGTGTGTGTGTGTGTGTGTGTGTGTGTGTGTGTGTGTGTGTGTGTGAGAGAGAGAGAGAGAGAGAGGGGGGGGGAGTTAGGTTCTGACGAAACATTACTAGTATAGCAGTATAGCCCCGTGGTCTAGGCACATGCTGTGGCCCCGAGTCTGTCCAGTCAGCATGTAGAGGAACTGAGCAGTGACTCAATGCAAAATTCTGCCAACCCTACGAGGCTGCTGCACGCCGGTGGGGATTATATCATCTTATATTCATGATATCAATATATCCTAAGAAGTGGAGGCCTGTGCCAGCCACTCCTCCAGCATGCAGCACAGCTGGGCTATCCCAGAGTGGGGCAGGTGGGGATGCACACATGGGTGGGGTGGCGTGTCCATATGTTGGCCATACTCATTGTGAACCTTCTTTCTGGAAAGTAGAGGAAATCTAAGAGCAAATGAGAAAGGTACTTTCATTGCAGTAGGAAGGATGAGTTTGGTGGAGCCAGCTGCTTTGGGGTTTGTAATGCCTCTGGAGGAGGAGGCCAGGTGAGTGGCAACTAGCCTCTAAGGGTCTGGGGACCATGGCCTGGAGCAGTCCTCAGTCTCCCCAGCCTGAGAGCCACATGGGACCTCGTTGAGTGGCTCAAGAGTGCCAGCTTTCACACCAGTTCTGCCAGTTCTAGTTTCTTTCCCTCTCCAAGCCAGGGTTGGGGTGGTGGGAGTAGCAAAAGCTGAAATGCAATAGGGGAAGGCACATGGAGGGGGAGAAATGTAGATGAACCTACAGACTCCTTGGCCCATAAGTCAGCCAGGATTTCCAGAACCCCTGTTGGCCTGCCTTCACATTAGGATTCAGGACTGGGTCTGCCTGGTGTTCACCATCCACCTTTCGCCCGCTCTCCCCTCAAACCACGGTTGTTTCCCATTTGTAAAAAGAGTAGCAAGTCTGCATGTGACTCCCCAAAACTGGACCCCGTTACCAGGCAGCAGAGAGTCCTGGCACAGCCCTCTGCCCTTAAGGAGCGGCTGGAATGCTACACTGTGCAGTCTGCTCCTGGAATGCACACAACAGGAGCTTTTTTTATTTAAAAAAAAAAGACAGCATGCTTTCTTTCTGGGAAGCCTGAGAGTGGCTACTCAGGGCTCCCATAGATCCAAGGATGGCTAATTTTCACCTACAGGATGGTCCGAACAGAGACCAGAGTATGGGAATGTGTGTGTACCCATTTTAGTTAGGGTTTCTATTGCTGCTATGACATCATAACCAAAGCAATTGGGGAGGGAAGGGTTTATTTGGCTTTCACTTCCATATCACTGTTATCATCAAAGGAAGTCAGGACAGGACAGGTTGATGGGGAAGGGCCCAGCCCATTGTGGTTGCTGCCACTCCTGAACTGGTGGTTCTGGGTGCTATAAGAAAGCAGGCTGTGTAAGCCACGAGGAACAAGCCAGTAAGCAGCACCCTCCATGGCCTCTGCATCAGCTCCTGCCTCCAGCGTCCTGCCCTGTTTTGAGTTCTTGCCACTCCTGTGCCTGGTGGCCAGTATGGATGATACTGCAGCCTGTAGTGTCTGGAGAGGTGGAGAGCAATTGAAAAGAGATCCAAGGATCCTGAGTCTGGAGAGAGTAACAGAGAGAGTCTTTGTTACTTGAGAGTGACCTGGAGGTGATGGGAGACAGTGGGGACATACAGAAAAGATCCTGGTAGGCTACTGGGGGTATGCAAGGAACTTTCACATACTCGGAGAGACTCTGTAATGCTAAGTCCATAGAAGGATCTAGTGTCCGGGCAGCCAGTATTAGCAAGGCAGAGCCAGGGTAGAGCTTGAAGGCCAGGAGGATGAGAGACTCAAGGGCTCCTACTTCCTCTCTAGCATGACCCAGAGTGTAAACTTTGTTCTGAGTCTAACAGTCAAACTGCAGATTCCCTGCTGCAGCCCAGGGGCTGAGGTCTTTGCGTCCAGTCTGAGCAATATCACCACTCAAAGATACCCCACGAAGCCCAGAAAATGTCTTGGGTCCAATATCCCTTGGTGAGTTGCAGGATAGACTTTCAATGGAAAGATGTGCTAAATGGTATGGAAAGTTACCATGAACTGTTCTGGTATTCTGGTGTGTATGTTAAGATTGGGCTTAAGTTGGCCTCAGCTGTTTTTAAAGTTTTTTTTTTCCCATGAATTCATCCAGCATTCATCCATGAATTTCCAGAATTTATCCAGGGATAAAAGATACAGGAGACACATGAGGGCATAGGGGTATACAAAGGTTAATAAATACAGATCTTTTGGGGTGACAGCTGAGCTAGACGCATGGGGGTAAGGTCAAAAGGGTCCAAGGAGTGTTTCTTTGCCCAGGGTTGAAATTACTAGAGGGGTGGATGGCAAGACAGGTTTTAGAGAGAAGGCCACCAGTGAGCGATGACTTAAAGGGGTGCAGTACCCCTTACAGCCAGCAGGAGGCAGATATGACAGTGTCCTGACACCTGAGGAGGGCGAAGAGGCTGGGATGACATACATGTGAGTCATTTACTCTCTGGCCCTGGGTGGCCGTAGAGGATGGTTGGCAGGGGTACTGAACACGGAGTTCTGCCTTACTCTTTCCCTCCTGCAACACTTGGCTCCTGTATAACACCACACTGTGCACATGGTCCTCCATTATTTGTCTCCACGTCTCCCCTGGGAGACAGACACTGTTCTCCTGGGCAGGGCTGGTTCTGTCCCATCTCTGTGACTTTTTCACTTATGCCAGTGTCTGCATGGGAGCTGAATTTCATCACGGCACTATGTGCTCAAGGCTGCTTGTTGTTGGGATAGTACAGACACCTCAGACATTCATGCCCATAGACTCATGCCCACCTGTCCACAGCATTCTGCCAGCACCTTATAGGCTGGGAATAGGGTGGGACAAGTGTCAGCAGACTTGACTCTGATCCAAGCTCTGCCACTTATTAGTGCCTCTGAGCAAGTTGATTTCACTTCCCGTAGGTCCAGGTTCCCATCTGTAAAATGTTGGCAACAACATGAAGGCTCCTTTGCCATCTGGGTCTCTCTTGAGTTCCAACAACAGGGGGAGCTGTGGGGTGACTTGCTTCGAGCTGTTTCCTGCTCCAACCTGTGAGAAGCCTCTCCCCTTCCTGACAGCCCCTCCCCTACCCTGGATCCCTCCCACAATCCAGCCTGAGCTAGATTCTTCCCACAACTGTTTCCAGCTCAACGTAGATTTTTGCTTGTCAGCTGTCACAGCACTAAAGCTAATCCCTTATATTCAGTGCACTCTGAGGAAGCACCTGGGACGGCTTCTGTTTTCCTAAGGGTAACCCTCACAGTTACACGTGACACTGCAGAGCAGTAGGAACTAAGCACCCTGTAGTTGGTTCAGAGATTTATTTATTGAAGACCAGTAAGCGGGAGGGAAGGGTCAGGTGTGTGAGAGCCAGGCCTGGTGATGGCTAGCACTGTGCAAGGTGGAGACAGGAGGCTCTTGGCTGGGTTGAAAGTGACATCTGAATGAAGCAGGGCATCTCGTTACCCTGGAAGGGCCCATTGCAGTGGAATGGGGGAGGCTTCAATGCCAGGGCCTCGAGGCCAGGGAGCAAGACTTAGTGAGGGAGCAGAGAGGGCAATGCCTCTGCCTCTCAGATCTCAGGGGCAGAGTGGGCTGGGTCTTCATCATCTGCTGTATGATCTCAGGTTAGTCCTCTGGTTCCTGGACCATTGATGCAGTCCTTCAGAAAACAGGTGTAAACAAATACACTTTGGGCATCGACTGTTGTTTGCTAGGGAAAGATGCTATGGGTAGGTGGAGAGGAGCAACTGGGGTGTGGTTTCCAGTGGGGTCAGAGTGGGGAGAAGTTAGAGGAAAGCGTCAAGGGGTGCAATCCATTCATGCATGTGAGGAGAGGCTGAGCAGAGGGCCACGGAAGGGATGGAAAAGGAGGCTAGACTGGGCACAGGCATGGAGTGTGTGAATAAGGAGTGGGAAGCCATGTCTGGCTTATAGTGGCTCTGGCAGAAGCTGATCCCACAGCACTGGGGACAGCCTCCCCTACTATGTGCCACCCCAAAGATGCTATAAGCAGAGGGCTGTCAACTCACTGCAGGGAACCCCTAGAAAGTGTCTAAGTGTCTGCTTTGCTGTGCCTCCCCCCCCTTGTGTGTGTGTGTGTGTGTGTGTGTGTGTGTGTCTGTCCGTCTGTCCGTCTGTCTGTCTGTCTCTCTTTCTCCAGCTGGAAAACATCACAGGGTTACAAAGTCACACTGTTACTCCTGAATCCAAGAAAATCTACCTTTGCCCACATCACAGGAAGAAAAAATGTCCTTGGAGAAAGCGTGTGAGCAAGCCCAGTAGTACATGGTAGGAAAGCAGGTAACAAAAGCAGAGCTGCCCAGTTGCCCCACTGTGGCCCACATGAGCCTCTGGGAATTGTGCATTTAAAAGCAAACTCTTTGCTTTTCACTCTATAAATGATGCATGTTCTTTAAAAAGAGAGAGAGAAATACAGGCAAGCAGAGTGAAGATGTAATTCATGGATATTCCTATTATACAGATATGTATCCACACTCACATATAGATAGTCCTACTATACAGACATGTATTCACTTTTACAGTGGCTTCCTGAATTTACACCTGAAAATGCAGAAAACTCATTTCGCGGCTTCCTATGGCGGTTTTTGATGCCTCTGTGTGCACTTCTGCTGCATCTTTTCAATGATGCCACAGTGAACAAATGGTGGCCACAGTGCTCCGGAGCTTACAAAGCACATGCCATCCCTGTTCTCATTTCAGGCCTGAGCTTCCCACCCTGCAAGATCTCCACAGTGCTGCCTCCGCCCTCCTGCTTCCATAGCAGTTGACGTCCTCTCAGGCTCACTTTGGAGGTTGAAACCTCCAGCAGCTTCACTTCCTGTCTGACCCTATGGTCAGGTCGGCTCTTTTGGTCTCTTTCCTTTCTGGGCCCTTCTTCATAGCTTCTGGATTAAAAAAAAATTTATTGTTGTGGAATAGTAGCTTAACTATGTAAAGATGGGTTACATTTGTTTCTGATGCATTTGTTTAACAATGTAAAGATGGGTTACATTTGTTTCACCTTGCCTGCCTAAGGCACCTGATTGGTTTAATAAAAAGCTGAACAGTGAATATTAGGCAGTAGAGGGATAGGTAGAGCTGGTGAGCAGAGAGAATAAGTAGGAGGAGAAATCTACCAGGGAGAAAGAGAGGGAAACTCCAGGGGCCAGCCAGCCAGGCAGCTGCCAGTCAGCCAGACACAGAGGAAAGTAGGACATATACAGTGAAGACTGGTAAAAAGTCCCAAGGCAAAATGGAGACATAGAGAAACAGTTTAAAATAGTTATAAGAGCTAGCTAGAGATGAGCATAAACTAAGGCCAAGCATTCATAGCTAATAATAAGTCTAAGTGTCATGATTTGGGGGCTGGTAGTCCAAGCAAGTCTGCTATAATTTATTAATCTTATTTTATGTGTATTGTATGTGCCTATGTTGTGTGTACCATGTATGTGCAGTGCCTGCAGAGGCCAGAGAGGGTGTCAGATCACCTGGAACTAGAGTTACAGGCGGTTGTGAAATATCTGACATAAATGCTAGGAATCGAACCTGGGTCTTCTGGAAGAGAAACAAGTGCTTTTAATTGCTAAGTCATCTCTCTAGCCCCAAGCTCCTGGATTTCTTCTCATCTGTCACTAGTGTTGAGTCTCATCCATTCCTCTTCTCTCTGCCTTCATCTCTAAGCTGACCTTCTCTGGTCTAGTTTTGCTTGAGGACACAGGGATAACACACCCTGAGAGGGAAGCTCTGGATGGGCCCTCTGATCTTCATATCTTTGGAAATAAGTAGGCCAAAGTGGGCAGCACTGAAGGCCAGACTCACACTAAGTATTCTAATGACCTTCACGCTTGCTTCCTTAAACACTCTGGGGTCCCCTGCCTGTGCCAGGGTGCATCTGGGTCCTACTCCTACCAGGGACCACTACTCCACCAGGACCACTATTCCACCAGGACCACTACTCCACCAGGACCACTACTCCACCAGGACCACTACTCCACCTAGGACCACTCAAGAACCTCTACTGTTTTCTCAGGTCCCTGGGTTTTCTCCCTGAAGGACTCAAGCCTGCTCTCCCTACTCCTACAAACACACATGGACAACACACTTCTGACCATGATGGGGACCTGTGACAAAGCCACAGAGACAATCTAGAGGGTGTGACTAAGCATGTCAGTCTAGAGGGCATGCTTTGTCATCTCCACCATGTCTGCTGCCATTTTTTGTTTTTGTTTTTATTTGTTTTGTTTTTCGAGACAGGGCTTCTCTGTGTAGCTTTTGAGCCTATCCTGGCGGTCTCTCTGTAAACCAGGCTGGCCTCAGACTCACAGAGATCCACCTGTCTCTGCCCCCTGAGTGCTGGGATTAGAGGTGTGAGCCACCAACGTCCAGCTGTCTGCTACCATTTTGCTGGCTAGTGGTTGGTCACTTATTTGTAAGTTGTCTGAATTTGGAAACCAGTAGAAGCCAAGAAGTTGCTTTTTAGTTTATTTAGATTTGCTTACTCTTATTTCTGTGTGGTAGGTGTCTATCCTTCCCTCCAAGGTCTCCTGTTGTCTCTGAGAAAGAAGGCACATTTTTCTCTCCACAAACCCTCCTGCATAGTTGGGAAATCCCCACTGCAGGCAATCTTCAGCTCTCTTCCTACCTGGTAAATTCACTGCTTTTCAGGACTCGAACAACAGAATTTGTCCTTCTGGGCTGGCTATCATCTTTCATCTTTTGAGATGGAGCCCAAAAGTGCAAACCAGCATCCATTTCCCACTCTCTCTATTCCCTTCTGGCATGGGAACTTGGGTGGGAGGGGCTGATGGATACTGCTCTGTGTCTGTGTGCTGCGTGAGTGTGCAGGTTCCAGGTCTAGGTTGGCTGGCTATTTACTTGTTTATTTCCTTGCTTGTAAGACAGGATTGCTCTGTAGCTCAGGCTGGACCAGAGCTCTCTATAGAACCCAGATAGATGCAGTTCTGGTGGCAACCATTAGGGGTCAGTGTTGCTTCAGTCACAATGCCAGGCAAAGGTTGGCAGTCAGCCACCCCCACCCCCAGGGGTACCTAGAGTCTCAGGGAAACAGGATAGCTATGGAACCAGATAGGGCTTCACACAGCTCATCACCTGCCCCACTCAGGTCCTGTCTTGATGGTTCTGTGGCTTCCCTGGGTACTGCAGGCCTGCAATGCGCAAGCCTGCTCCGTGGGTGGGGGTGTGGCACATCAGTCTGAATGCAGGGTGCTGAGAAGCTTTGAGGCCCTGGTTTTGACTGACTCCCTGTGCAACTTCAGCATCCTTTGAAGGCATACAGGACAGAAGGGGACATTCTGGCCTGCAAGAATAATCACACGGATCCTGAAACAGACCCTGCTCTAGAGTGTGTCCTTTGCCTTGGCTAGGGCACTAGTAGGGGCAGATACTGTCATTAGGGCCCCTCCTCCACTCCATGTTCTGGCCACTCAAGTCTGTCCTGTGGGCTTTTGGAAACCTGCCCATTGGTCAGATACAGCAATGGACGAATATAGCTAAGTGGGGATGACTGGCTGGTTCTGCTGAGAGGCGGGACACAGCGCGTTCTCTATGGATTCAGCCACTTCACTTCTCCATGACAATGCTATAATGATAACATTGTTCTGTGTCACTGTTGTGGCAATCCTGGCTGCTGAGGCCCTCGTGGAGGTAATGTTTCATAGCAGTATATTTTTCCTGTATTGCCACCTTAGGAAGGAGAAAGGAAGCCTATCCAGAGTCAACACTGTAGATGGAGAGGTAATGGGTTGCCTAGGACTAGAGTACAAACAGACCTCAGTATTTATTGTGTCTTCTCCAGTCTTTCCTGGAGGGGCTGGGCTGGGAGATGGGAGAGAGGAAGGTGAGGCTCTCACAGCCTTAGCATCCAGGGCTAGCAATCCGGGAGACAACTGGAGAGGGAAGATTTGCATTAAGGGATGCCCTTGAGGCAAAAGAGGGAAGGGCACCAAGCTTGAGCTCCCTGGGCAGAGGGGGGGGGGATTGAGGGCCAGTGGGAACCTACTTTCTCAGGGTCTTAGAGTTCCTGCTTTGTCCTGGTATGTGGGGCAGGGGGGAGGAGATGAACACAGGGGAAGGAAAGGGCAGTGATATGGATGCTTGTCTCCACTCCCCAAAGTGAGAAGAGAGATTTCCGGGCCTGCCTCTGGCCACTCGTTTGTTTCAAACTGTTGATGACCCAAAGATGGAGGGGGTGTGTCTTTGGACCCTGCCTTCAGTGGACTAGCTTCGTCAGTCTGGGCAGTGTCTCACTCCGAGTGCGGGACACTCCTCCCATGCTTTCCCACAGGCTAGCTCTGTGGGTCTGTTTAGATGCCCCCCTCTCTGGATCCTGTTCTCTGTTAAAGCCAGGCTAATTCTTGACCTGCCTGAGGGACACTTAGGATGAGAGGTGGACAGGGCCATAGGGTTCTGCCTTTTCTGCCCATGGGAGGCTGGTCAGGTGGAGAATGGGTGACCCTCAGTGTCCTGGGTTCCCATTTGGGGGCCTGTAGTCTGGAGCTCCATTTGAGGCTGGGGGGGAATCAGGCTCTGTCTCAGTAGACAGCGAGGAGGCCTGTCCCCGCTGGCACTCTGCGCTGTGGTAGAAGGAACAGAGTCGGAAAGAGGGCCGAAGCTCATCCTGTATGCGGCCCAGGATGTGGACGAAAGTCGGACGCAGGCGTGGGCTATGCTGCCAGCAGAGTCTCATCAGCTCCTGTCTGGTGAGGGTGAGGTGGGTTAGAGGGAGCCCAGACGCACCCCTGCCTCCCACACTAGGAGTATCAGTTGGTGGAAGAGAGGGACCGGAGGGGAATAAGTGAGGAATGTAGGTGAGTTAAGAGCTGTAGTAGCTTGGCGGTGGTGGTGTACGCCTTTAATCCAAAACACTCAGGAGGCAGAGGGAAGAGGATCTCTGTGAGTTTGAGGCCAGCCTGGTCTACCAAAAATACAAAATCAAAAACAAACAAACAAAAGAACTGAGAGTCCATGACTTAGAAGCCTTGGAGGAGTTGGGTTGGAATCAAGGGTGGTGAGCGCAGAGCAGAGAGGAAGGGAAGGGCAGCAGAGCAGGGACAACTCACAGCTGAAGTGGACAGTCCTCCAGTTCCTCCAGTGCTCCACCATCCATGACGAATTTGAGCACCTGTTCATTTGATAGACCCTGGTATGGCTGTTCAGCCAAGGTCACAATCTCCCAGAGCACCACACCGAAGGACCTGGAGGACACGAGGGACAGCCTGAATCCAGCACCCCTCTGACTGCTCAGCACCCCCGGTGAGAAGTGTCCCAGGTCCTTCCCAGATGCCACCCGCACATCCCTGGAGCCCTCTGCTCCTGCCAGATCCTACCAGACATCTGACTGAGTGGTGAAGATTCCATCTTTGAGGGACTCAGGAGCCATCCAGCGCACGGGCAGTAGTCCCTTTCCACCCTTTCGGTAGTAGTCTGTCTCGTACACATCCCGAGTCATCCCAAAGTCTGAAAAGTAAGAGTTTAGTGGCATGGGAGTCAGCACCAGTTCCCCTGGAAGTCAATCCCCAAACCTCTACCTCCAGTCTCTAAGCATCCTGTAATCAAGGATCCTGGAGGTCATCTCTGCTCTTGGACATGGAGACTGAGATTGGGGGCTGTGGGACTTGACTGTCAAGCCTGTGAGCCAGTCCTGGTCTCCTAGGGCTAACTTAGGGGGAGACTCTCTACCTTCAGGCTTCCCTCATCCACCTGGTACCCACTGTACCACCAATTTTGACGGTGAAATCCTGGGACACCATGCAGTTGCGGGCTGCCAGGTCCCGGTGCACAAACTTGTTGGCAGCAAGGTAGGCCATGCCATCTGCAATCTCGCCAGCCATCTGTATCATGTCACTGAGTGCTGGCTGTGGAAGGCCAGGGTTGTTCTACAGGCAAGAGAGGGCCTGGTGAAGGACTGCACCTCACCCACACCATGCCCAACTTCTCATTTCCTCGGCTTCAAATGGCTCAGGATCTCCCTTGTTCCAACCTCTGCCTCAGGTCTCAGAGATCGGAGATGGCTCTTGAGGTCCCCACGGGTCATTAATTCCATGATGACTAAAGTTGGCTGGCCCTGAGACACAACACCCAGGAGACGAACCTGGGATGACAAAGGTCTTTGTTGTAGATCTCTCTTTGATCCATGTAGCCTTGACCTTCTGTGATTATAACCTGACTCAGATGCCTAGCCTAACCTCACCCCTGCCACGACTGCAATCCTAATCCTGACCCAACAGTTACCCTGGCCTTAATTCTTAACCCTGATCATATCTGATTATGATCACAATCATGAACTTGGCCCAGCTCTGATCTTGATTCCAATCAAGACCCTTAATAACTCTCTAGACACCCAATACCATACCCCAACCTTGACTGATCTCAGCTCTAGACATGACTCTGTTCCTATTAGAATTTTAACTACAGTCTTAACTCTGACCTTGATAATACCCTGGCCTCATTTCAGACCCTTTCCCTCCTACAAATAACCTTTACCCTAGCTATGGCCTTACCACATGGTGACACTTGAATGCCTTCATGACAGAAGCTTCCTTGAGGAATTCAATTCGTTCTCGTGCACTGGCCAGCTCATTAACTGTCTTCAGGGCTACAGGTGTAGACTCCTCTCCAGCCTCAAGTCCTTGTGCCAGTCCCTCATAGACCATCCCAAAAGAGCCTTGGCCCAGCTCCCGGATGATGGCTATCTGTTCCCGAGGCACCTCCCACTCATCAGGGACATACACTGAGAGGAGATATGTGTCAGAGGGCAAGAGTGCCTCTCTCTAGAATGCCTTCACCTGCCTTGACTCTTCTATTTTTCTTAAAGCTATTATCCAACTTTAATATGAAAAGAACTACTTTTCTAAGGATCACACATGCTTCAACATCCAGGTAACTACAGATTCCATCAAGGCAGATCAAAAGCACCAGTGCCAATTTTATGTTGGCTTCCTCTGGAGAGAAAACAGTGAGCTGTTACTTTCAAATTAGTGCAGTTGTTCTCTGTGTGTATGTGTCTGCCTGTGTGTGATGAGCATGGGTGTGCAGGTATGCCTGCTGAGTGATTGCGTTGACATAGGATCTCCCCTGGAACTGGAAGCTCCATGCTTTGACTAGGCTGGGGTGGGGCATATTCTGGGATGTCCTTGCCTGTCTCTACAACCAATGCTGCAGGGGTTACAGGCATGCACAGCTTTTTATGTGGGTGCTGAATACAAACTTGGGTACTCATGCTTGCAAAGCAAGCACTTTTACCCACTGAGCCATCTTTCAAGCCATCACCTAGACCATCAAAGGCTACAAAGTCATTTAAGGTCCCCTTTTGAAACACAGCCCTGGAAGCACTGAAGTGCTTCCATTCTCTCCTGAAGTGCTCCATTCTCAAAGCCACCTTCTCCAAGAAGGCCCCTGGAACTCTGCTCTCCTGCTTGTGCCCCCTTTGCCGTGCCACCCATGGCCCTGGACTTACCGTGGGAAGCACTGAAATACTCTGGGTTCACAGACGTGTACAGGGTGCTGTTTCTGCAATGGGAGGTAATAGATCAAGAGGGGAAATGAACACACCAGGATTGTGGGGACCACATTTGCTCTGATTAGGGTGACCTCTGGGGAGTCCCAAGCACTTCCAAGCTGCCCAGGGTCTTAGTTCTGGGATCAAATCGGCTGGGAATAGGCAGATAGTGTATGGGGGGGGTCCTCTCTCAGTGGGCCCTCTTGTGCTCAGCCCCAGAGGGACTTGATGGCATCTGTACAGGCACATCCTAGGGTTCCCGCCTTTCTCTTTTCACAGAAAAAACAACTTCATTTTTTTCTCAGCTTGAGCTAAGGGTATGGTGACCATCAGTGCCCATGAGTCCACACCAAGGGACAGAACATTTCCAGGCTAACAAAAATGAATTGTTACCCTGGCTAAGAGGTATGTCTCCTCCATGCTTTCTGGGGAAAGTTATTGTCTTTAAGGAAGTCCTCTCTGTTGTCTAAACTATTACCCTCTGACTGTGCTGTCCCTGTGAGATGGCTAAGGGGGAGAAGAGGATGAAAATATGTGGGTTTTGTCCTTACCTCTTCTTGCTGTAGAAGAACGCAAGGGCAGCAAGCATGATGAGCAGCATGAACCCCACAGGAGTGACAGAGAGGAGGATGTGCAGTCTCCCAGCATCCTCTTCCTCTGGTGGTGGAGGGGGGGACGGATGGACAGGTCAGGGTGGAAGCTGCTTCTCTGGCAACACCAGAGAGTGGTGATGCGCAGGGCTGATGGTAGGAAGCAAGTCTATTTTACCTGGACCAGTGATGTAGAAGGCAACACCATCCGTCCAGGAGCCATTGCCAGCCAGTGAGGTGGCCCGGACTCTAGCAGAGTAGTTTCCAGGGGGCAGCAGAGCCAGCTGGACCCCACCAACTTTGGCATATCGAAGACGGGACACACAAAGCACTGTGGCCTCCTGCAGGCAGTACAGACAGCAGGCTGGGAAGGGGGCGGAGGTGTAGACCCAGACCTGGATAGAGTGCCTGGTACATACCTCTCCCAGGCGGCGGTACTTGATTTCATACTTGAGGATGAGTCCATTGGGGTCTGGTGGCTCAAGCCAATGCAAGACGACACTGCTTCTGCCAGCTGCCTTCCAGGCCACCTTCCCTGGGATGTCATCGGCCTCTCCTGCAGGAGAGGGCATCTGGCAAATAGGCCACAAGCAATTCCTCTTGTTCACATTCAAGCCCAGGCTAAACTGGGCCAAACTGGGAAGTTTGGAGAAGTTCCACAATCATGGGAACTGGGAAAGGTGAACAGAGCGAGGCTCTGAGATTAGTGGGAGGGCAAACCTGCTGGTTACACAGAGCACTGCCTGGGCAGTTCTTGGAGTCAGTAGTCCGGGCACAAGGTGTGAGGGGGCACCTACTATGTGGCATGGTGCGCGCAAAGACGAAGGTGGCCGCGCTGCAGCCTACAGTGTGTGCCGCGTGGTTGCAGGCATGGATGTCAATCCTGTATTCTGTGAAGTGCCGCAAGCCGCTCAGCACCGCTCGCTCCCGGGGAACCTTGTCCTCTTGAATCTCAAAATCCGAGCTGTTGTTCTCTTGTCTGAGAGGCCCAGCTTCCCGGCGGTGCCTCTCAGAGTCCCTGGAAACGGGATGGGTCAGAGCCATAAGGCCTGTTCCCAGAGGCCCATCTGGCGACCCCCGCTCCCGTCCCAGCTCACCTTTGGGGGCGCTTGTTGATGGATGTCACTTTCCATGGGGACCTGGGGAAACCAGGGGACCCTCTTAGTTCCTGTGCGCCCCGCCTCCAAATCCACCCACATCAAGGCCAGGCCCACACCATAATAGGCCACTCCCACAAAGTCCCACCCTCTCCAAGTACCGCCCCTCAGGCCCTCCCTCCCAACCAGGTCGCACTTCGGGATGGTGATGGCATGGTGTAGGAAGTTTTCAAACTTTTTCTGGAACGTGACCTCTTGCGTCTCCAGTGTAGGCAGGGCCTGACCAGGAGGTGAGTGTTGGCAAGGACAGCAGCCTTGCTCAGGTTCAGCCTCCAGCGCCGGGTCTTCACGGTCGAAGCGTGTGTCATGGCTGCTGGTGGGCAGCCGCAGACCTGTGGCCGCGGTGCAGAAGAGAGAAGTCAGGACAGTTGTCCACCTGCCACTACTGAGTACCCCGGGCCTGAGGTACCCCCAGCGAACCGCGGTGGCAGTAGTCATTGATGTAGAGGTCGCCGTCCTCTGCTAGCCGCTGCCACAGAACTAGGTAGTAGGTGACGTTTCCATTGCGCTGGACCGGCGGCTTCCAGCGCACCAGAAGGTGTGAAGAGGAGTTGGACGTCGAGATGACGTCTTGGGGCACTGTGGGTGCTGTGATTGTGAAGAGGGTGACACTCAGGGGTGGGGCCCCTTCCAAACACTGTGTGATGGTGAGCCCCTCTCTCTGGATCCACCTTCCTTTTTCAGAGGGATCTATGACTTTCAGCCCTCCTTCCCTAAAAATCATTCTGTCCTTTCTCTGTTCCAGAGGACAGGGTGGGTGAAACTGGGGGCTTCATTCACGGGAGGCAAGCACTCTCCCAGCTGAGCCGTGGCCCCAGCCCTGGGGAGGCAATATTGTTGTACAGAAGCACAGGATTCAGGATTTCGAGTTTACTCAGCTAACACAAGTCCAACCCCAGACTTCCCCAAGGCTCAGAAAATGCCCCAATTCTTCGTAGTGCGAGGAACCTGACTTCCTGTCCTTTAGGGTGCCCCAGCCTCTCTGTGTCTGTGTGCCTCCATCTTCTTTACCAGGGTCAGGCATCTCATTCTGGAGCCCTCAGCTCACCTGCAGGCAATGTTCGGAGGTAGACAATGGGGCTCTGGGCTCCTTGATGGGGGCTGTCCTCAGCGGTGGTCAGTGTGATGGCCCGCACAAACACGGCATACTGTGTCCAGGGCTTAAGGGGGGCTAGGGTCACCCCTGGCTCTTGGGTACGGCTGAGGGGTAGTTCCACATCCAACAGGTTCCAGCTCTGGGTTCCACATGCATCTGGACCCACATGCTCTGTGGCGTTCTGGAATGGGCTGGATACCCCACCCCCAGTGCTGGGGGATGACTCAGGCCCATCTCTGAGCTCTAGCATCCCCCACCACTATGCAGGACTGTCATAGCCATTTCCCCAGTATGCATGTGAGCACAGATGTTAACCCCACCCACCCTGTGGGGCTTATGATCCTTCCACACATCACAAACTGTAATGGAATACCCCTCATCCTTACGAGGGATTATTGAGCTTTTGGCCTAATGAGGATAGAAAAAAAGGTTTGAACTGTATTAAAACAAAACCTAAGCCTGGCTTTAATCCTAGTACTTGGGAGGCAGAGGCAGGCAGGTCTCTGTGAGTTCAAGGCCAGCCTGGTCTACTGAGTGAGTGCCAGGACAGCTAAGGCTGTTACACAGAGAACCCTATCTCAAGAAACCAAACCAAACTAAACCAACCAACCAACCAAAAAAAAACAAACAAAAACCCCTCTAGAAATTGGGTATGGGCAAACAATCAGATCACTCTCATTTCCAGTGAGGTTATGGGGAGCCAGGACCAGGAGAGCACTCTTTTGCTGAGGGCAGAACAATCTACTTTTGTTTTGTTTGTTCTGTTTTAATGTATATTTCCAAGTAGCCCAGTCTAGTCTTGAATCTGCCCTCCTACTTTGGCCTCCTGAATGTTTGCTGTGATTATAGGTCTGCACCACCACTCCCAATGAGCAGAGCATCTTAGCCAAGGTCCCTGAATGGACTATTGAAGTCTATGAACCTCCAAGACTACAGACACAGCTCTGCATGTGTTTGTGTTTCTAGAAATGCCTATACAACTTCCTATGTAGACCAGGCTAGCTTCAAACTTCCTGAAGTGTGTCCCATGAGCCATCAGCCTCAACAGTTAGGAGCTTATTAGAAATGCAGGTTCAGGGCTGAAGAGATGGCCCAAAGGTTAAGAGCAGAGGTCTTGAGTTCAATTCCCAGCAACCACATGGTGGTTCACAACCATCTACAATGAGATCTAGTGCCCTCTTCTGGCATGTAGGAATACACGCAGGCAGAGCACTGTATAAATAAATCTTTAAGAAAAGAAAGACATGCAGGTTCACAGGCCTTGCCTGACTTTAACCAACTCAGGCAACCAGGGTGAAGCCCAGGAATCAATATTTAACACACACTTCATTTCCCCATATTAGACATTCTCGTGCCATTGAGACCCAGGAGAGCCTGGGCCAGTTGAGCGCCCTGCTTCTGTGGGCTCCCTGCATGTTTCCAGTTAGACCTCTCAGTTCCAGTGTGCAGGAAGCACCTCCATCATTGGTCTGTGCAGACCCTGTCTCTCAAGGAAAGCACTTCTCACTCCCCACTTCTGACCATCAACAATCCATTTCTCTCTTCTAAGAGAATCTCTTGATCTTGTTCTCACTCTTGCCCTGGTTCTGGGGATGGAACCAGGGCCTCTCATGCTAGGCAAGCATCCCACCACTGAGCTCCACACCCAGTCCTTCTAGTTTTTGTTTTGAGACAGGCTCTTACTAGGTGGACTATGCAGGCCTTGAATTTAGGGTTCTATTGTCTTAGCCTCCTTCATGCTGTTCATAGAATTCTGCCAAAGGCTTGGCTGGGATACTTGTCGTTGACTCTTAGACTTGATTTAGGAGAAGTCCTCCTTGTGGTACCTCTCTTGCTAAAGTCAGTCCACTGTCTCCAAAGAAATGGCCCGTTCCTGGCTGGAGTGTAGCACAACACCCTTTGACCCTCAGTACCACATAAGCAGGGTATGGTATGCACTTCACAAATCCTATCGCTTGGGGGTTGAAAGCAGGAGGATAAGTTCAAAGAGTTTGACCAGCCAGGATATATAAGACCCTGTTAAGAAAAAGAAAGGGCTGGCCAGTGGTGGTGCACACCTTTAATTCCAACACTTGGAGGCAGAGGCAGGCGGATCTCTGTGAGTTTGAGGACAGTCTGTTCTACAGAAAGTTCAGGGACAGCCATGGCTACATCATGAGACACTGTCTTATTTGGTGGGGGGGAGAAGGAAGGAAGAAAACACGGAAGAGAGGGGGAGGGGAGGTGGGAAGGGGGAGGGGGAAAGTTCCTTCTCTTCTCCCTCTTTGAACTTTAATGAAATGTTGGTAAAAATGCTCATAAAAGTGGCCAGATTAGTGGGTATTTCCCAGACCGCTGCCGGGGCAAGAGCATGTGGTCAGCAGAGAACGTTAGCACAGTGAATTGAAGCTTAATTAGCCAAGCTTTCCTAGCAGAACGATCTCCTGGGCTCTCAGAAACCCTGCTGTCCTCTTAATTTCACTTGCCGAGGGGAAACTGAGGCATGGAGGTGAGACAGATTCAGGCTGGATGTGACTTGGGGGTCTAGCTTTCAGGCTCTCCGTAACTCAACTGGGTTCTGCGTAGCACGCATGCCTGGAATACCAGCATTCTTGGAGGCTGGCATACAGGCAGGGGAATCTTAGAGAGTTGGAAGCTAGTTTACATAGTGAGACCCTGTCTCAAGGGAAAATAAATAAAAACAAACAAACGAATAAATGAGGGCGCTCCGTCTGACACCACTCTCTCTACTCACGACTCCTTGTAATAGACGATGAAACTGAGCAGGTCCCGGGCCTCCAGTGGCTCATAGCGCTCCCAGCGCAGCAGGATGCGGTCGGCCTCAGTCAGGTTGAACACAAAGCGCAGAGTGCGAGTCTGGCCTGGGTAGGGCAAAATGCTCATGCGGACACTGGCCCCACCGCTGCTCACTCCCTTGGGTGACCCTTTCAGTGTTTCAGCGTGTGTGTGTGTGTGAGTGTGTGTGTGTGTGTGTGTGTGTGTGTGTGAAAGCCAATTAGGCTCTTTGAGGCAGGTGGGGGGGTTCCCTCAGGTGCCCACTTCCCATCATGCCTAAGCCTCTCCAGAGCTCCCCTAATGCGAGACATTGGAAAAACAAATCCAAGAGCTCTGCAGATTAACCTCTGCCTTTCCTTGGGGCTGGCTCCAGGTAAAGCTTCACTGGGAAACAACAGCTGTGCTCCTTGACCAAACACCAAGTCCCAGGGATTGCATGCTTTGTTTTGCAAACCGTGCTCTTGCCTGGCATCAGTCTCAGCTTTGCTCTGCCGTCCTCTGGTCCCGGTCACATCCTCCAGTTGGTATATGTGCTCCAAGCAGAGGCGTGGATTGAAGGCGAAGTACATTTTGCCCACAGGAATGGTGAGTCCCGCGGCCACCCAGGACCCCAACTGTTGCAGGTTCTGGTTGTCCAACACGTAGAGAGTGTAGTTCCTAGAGAAAGGTGGGTGCCATGCTATGCAAGGTGGCAGGGGCTGGGGCAGGAGAGGGGCTGGCTCACGGGTTCCCCTGCAGAGGCTGCACTGGGCATAGGTATAATCTGCAGTCCATTCCCATCCACAAGGGAATTCAGGGGCACCCCCTGATGTCCTGAAATTCACCCACCCTCCCTCTGCCCACCTCGCCGGTGAAGCTGGGGCAGCAGTTTGTCTCCTCCATCCTTCATCTCACTTTAACAGCACTGGCTGTGGGGACACAGAAGCTAAGCCTGGCCAGCTTGGCTATGGGCGCCCCTAGGGGCACATAATAATATGCCAGGAGACAGAAAAAGCCACAGGGAACCACTTCACTGATGACAATTTTTATTTTGAAAAATACTGGCTCACTTCGTGAGCAGGGTGTGGTTGCTAGGTGGTAAGAATGGTTTCACACCCAGCCTGGTTCACTTGGCAACAGAACTGATCGGGTGCTGCGATCACAGCCCATCGTGAGGGAACAGCATAAAACTAGTGTTTCATGTACTGTGTTCTAGTCACTGTTTAAAGCACTTGATACACAGCAGCATAAGTGACAATCATAATTCTAGAGCACAAGCTTCATTTTAGGGATGGAAAACCCGAGGACCAGAGAAGTTAAGTAACTTCCAAATGCACACAGCCAGTAACCAGCAAACTAATTCCAGAATCTATTTTCTTCATCATTGTTCCAAGAATGCTGAGGAAAAGGGGGTTGGTCAACGTGATTTCTGACCCCTTACCCATCCACCATGGAATCTCCCCGGATTAGTTTGAGGTTCTTGAAAAAGCCCAGGGACACGAGTGCAAAAGAGTGCTTGATTTTGAGGAAGCCGGTGATGGTCTCCACCAGCCCCAGGTTGCGTTGAAGCTCTGGTTCCAGGTTGTCTGGGGATGAGGAAGATAGGACTGGAGCTGGGTCAGGGAAGGTGATGGGTCCACAGGGCAGGGAGCTGGAGGGACAGAGGGATAGGACCCTGGATGAGGGGAAGCCATGCATAGCCTATCCTTAGGAGGGAGGGTGTGGTCAGGAGGAGTACTGACAGCCTTGGCGAAGGTTGAGGATGAGGCTCCCCTCCACATGGGTGCAGCCCACCAGGTCCTGTGTGGCTTGGACAGAGTCGATGGTCTTTGTGCCAACCTTGCACTCCTTGGGGCACAGTCCCTCACACTTGTGGCAGAAAATGCTGGCAGGACAAGCAGATAGCCTAAGCCTTGGGCCAATGGAACTGCTCAGACCTCCCAACAGCCCCAAGAGTATCCCCCTCACCTGCTGCCATTACGGGTGAAGCCTGGAGGGCATTGAGCTAGGCAGCTGCCCTGGTAGATGCCAAAGGCGGCGGTGCGGCCAGGTACCTCACGCAGATGAGCGCAGACCTCAGCGGTGACACAGCGCCAGGACTCATATTGGTAGGTGCCTGGAGGGCAGGCTCGGAGGCAGGCTCCTTGGAAGTAGAGGTGGCGGCAGGCTACACAGGCACGAGAGTCTTCAGGCTGGCTGCAGCCCCCCAGACATTCACTGTGGCAGCACTCACCTCGTGGTGTGCAGGCCAGCCCATGGGGGCAGGGACACACTGCGGGCAGAGGGCTATTAGACCTTACCCACCCCTCGGCAACCCCTCAGTGATGCCCCTTCCCAACCCTGGCCCACCCCATCTGGAAGTGACCTTCTCAGGACCATGAACTCTGATTCAGGTTACACTCCTGACTTTGTTTCCTGCATCATGGATGCCTGAAGGCAAGCATGGGGCCTCTGTCTGTGCTCCACCTCGACAGTTTCAGAACTTAAGTTGGCCTGTATTACAATCCCAGCACTTGGGGGGCAGAAACTGGTGGATCTCTGTGAGTGTGAGGCTAGCCTGGTCTACAAAGTGAGTTCCAGTCCAGTCTACATAGACAGACCTTCTCTCAGAAAAAAAGAAAAAAGAGGGTCTCGGAACTCAGGATGGAGCCATGACCTTGTCCATCAGGGTTGCTGCTCTGCAGCCTGCTGTCCTGTCTAGGCTGTCCTGTGGTGACTTGGTATGGTGCCAAGGGGAACCAGCTGGCCACTCCTGATCAGCTAGGCCAGGGCAAGGTGGGTCCAGCCAGGGCCTGTTGACATGGTACACAAATTGAGAGGACATGTAGCAGCTGTGTTTACAGCCAACAGGGAGACAGCCCACTGCTGATACAGCAGGGATCTGGTTATTCACCTGCTCTGAGTTGAGGCTAGAGGTGAGGGGACAAACCTTGGGCTAGAGGAGCCCAGGTCTGCTCCTCGCCTCTGGAAGGTCTTACTTAGCTCTCCACTTTGTCCATCACATTCCTTCTGCCCCCACGAGTGTACTTCCTGCTTCCTTGTCTACCCAAGTCTTTCCATCCCTCCCCTTCCTTTCTGTCCTCAATATCTCATCTCTCAGCCTCACTGCTACCAGTTCACCCCTTGATAACATGGACCGAGACCACTTTCCCTGGGAGCACAGAACTGATATTATGGTCCTGGCTCTGTTCTGATGCTGTGCAGGCTCCTACCCACTCCCTGTCACCACTCAGAGGAGACAGAGGCAGAGATGCTGGGTGAGCCTGGCTAGTGAGCAGAGGTCAACCCAGGCCGCCTGGCTGCATCCTTGGCAACTGCTTCAGAAGACAGTTTCTCGGGCTGACTTCTGTCCACTTGTGTCTACCCTCTTCCCCAACCCCTCCTTACCTACTCTGTGCCTGGCTAATGCCATGTCAATTATTTAATTTCTCTGAGTTTCAGTTTCCTTCCCTATAAAATGGGATAAGGAGGGTACCTGTCCCATAGGAAGGGCAATAATTTAAAAACAATGGCAGCAAGCCAGGCATATACATGTAATCCCAGCACTTAGGAGACAGAGACAGAAGAATTAGGTGTTTAAGGCCAACCTCAGCCACGTGTCAAGTTTCAGGCTAGCCTGGGCTATATTATATGTTGGCTCAAAAACCAAACAATGACAAAAGGTGGGACAGCCTTGCCTCCCTGTGGCTACAGCCATGTTCTGTGCAAGTGCCCACCTCTCTGACAGTGGCTGGAGGTCCAGCACCTGTAGTCAGTGTGCCCACTGAAGGTGGTTCTTGCACAGGGCTCACCAGCAGCACCCAGCACACCAGGGCACACATCAGCACACTCTTCGCCCAGCTTGTTCCCTACAATGTGGTTGGCGCCAGGCACAGGCTGCAACAGGCCCCAGTCGATGGTGGAGAGGTGGCAGAGTTCCTGGTTCTTCTCCACACGCACAGCCCCACGCAGCACGGCCCCAAGTGATGGCAGCCCGACATCCCGTAGGTGGGGCATCTCAAAGATGATGAGGGCATAGCCCAGGAAGAGGCGTGCACCTCGGATCACAGCAAGGTTGGGGAAGAGATCTCGAAGGCTCTCCAGGCCATAGACTCTGAACAGCAGCAGGTAGTCTGTGACCTGGGTAAGGCGTGGGAAGCTGAGGCCTCGGAAGTCCTCTCCAGTGGCAGCAAACATGAGAAGGATCTGTAGGTGGCCCTCTACCACGCTGCAGTTCTCTAGCCGGCGAAGCTCTGTCACCTCGGAGCGGATATCCAGGCTGGGGCACACTGTAGGCACATTGGGCAGGTGCATGAGTACAGTGCAGATCAAGAGCCCTGTCCCAGCAGCTCTGGTGGCGGGGCAGCACACTGGTCAGAGGACGCAGAGCAGAGGGTACCAAGCTGTGCTCTCACGAAGAGCTGCCCCCTCCCAAAAAGCCAGTCAGACTCCTGGCTTAGGGTCTTTGTGCTTTTTATTCCTATAAATAGGAAATGTCCCCTTACATGGCTTCCTCGCCTCCTAAAATCACCTCAATGAAGACTTCTCCCACTATCTTGCTTAAACCCATCTTTCCCTGCTCTTTTCATGTGGTCAGTGCCCGTTGGGCCACATCACCAGCCCATGGTGTTTGGAGATAGGATCTTACTGTGTAGTTCTGGTAGCCTGGAACTATGTCTTTTTGCCTCAGTTTCTTGAGTCTGTGTACCACACCCGATTTCCCTGTGACTCTCAACTAATGTACATGGGATTTGCTTATTTCTTTTGCTTATTGCAAGCCTCACGAGGGCAGGGATTTTTGTTTAACTCGTTGTTATATCCTAGTTCACCTGTAGTGCCTGAGGTGAGATTGGTGCTCAGTGGATGTCTCAGAAAATGAATGCACACCATGCCAGGGAAGAAGTGAGGACCGAGGAAGCGAGTGCTGAGCACTGAGCTTCTGTCCCTATGCTCAGGGATCCAGCCCCCTGGGACCTAAATCTTTACTGCTTTTGAAGGGACATTCCATGGTCCTCCTTACCCATGGTCCTCATTCACTTCCTCAGCCCAACATTCTGGGGTGTAGACAAGCTAGTCCCCAGTCACCTCTCCAGCCTCAGACCCAGAAAGGCTCCTTAGGTCTTTGGCCTGCAATCCTGGGGCCTGGCGTCCTTTCCATAGTGCCCTGGCCCTTTAGGAGAAATTACTTTCCCTTTAGGAGAAATTACCCTGAGTTCAGCAGGAATACCTGTGGTGCTTTCCAACACGGACATATCCATCCAACATATCCATCCTTCTCTTCAAAGTTCTGGCGGTTCTAAGTCATGTTTGCACACCCCATGGTCCCAGTTCAGGGCTGGAACCTCTGGTTCCTCGGGGCCTATGGGTCATGAGCATCTGGATCCCAAATCTACCCTTTTCTTTGGGACCCAGTCCATTTTTGCCTTTCTGTTCTCAAGGCCTTCAGGCTAATTTCCCTATAGGGGCTGGATGCTTGCCCCTACTTGCTCCTAAGGAGAGCTTGCAGGTCTTCATAGAAGACACAAGTCTGAATGCTTCAGTTTGACACCCAGGCATGTTTCCTCTCTCCTCATCTGGACCTCTAGAAATGGTACCACACCCCACATTCTCCTATACAGGCCAGCCCTGTCCCTGGCTCAGGGCTTGTCAAGGATGATTGGGATAGGTTGGGGGACAGGAAAGCCTCGCTCCCTGTCCCTTCTCTCTGAGGTCTCTGCTTGATTGGCCAGCTGTTGGACGTGTGCGTGCGCACACGCCCTCATGCTTGTGCACACACTAGGCAAGGCAGGTACATACACAAAAAAGATGAGAAGGAAAAACACTTCTGTTCCCTCCTTGAAAGCCAATTAGGCTCTTTGAGGCAGGTGGGGGGGTTCCCTCAGGTGCCCACTTCCCATCATGCCTAAGCCTCTCCAGAGCTCCCCTAATGCGAGACATTGGAAAAACAAATCCAAGAGCTCTGCAGATTAACCTCTGCCTTTCCTTGGGGCTGGCTCCAGGTAAAGCTTCACTGGGAAACAACAGCTGTGCTCCTTGACCAAACACCAAGTCCCAGGGATTGCATGCTTTGTTTTGCAAACCGTGCTCTTGCCTGGCATCAGTGGCAGTGTCCTGGCACAGAGGGGCAGGGGTAGGGTGCTCAGGCAGATCATGATGCATTGCAAATCTTCTGCAATTGGCCCCTTTCAGAAGGCACCTTCCCCAGCCCATGTACAGGAAAGGGAGCCCCTGCCTTGATCTTGGAAGCCCCCACTTAGAAGAGATTCCTGAGACCCTTCATACTTCCAGAGTGCTGAATTCCTAAGCAACCTCTGTGTGGAGGACAAAGGCAGAGTAGATGAGGGAGGGGTACACTTAATCTTTCCTGTTCGGCTGCTTCCATTTCCCATGAAGCCCCTGGAAATCCTCTGAGGGCAGTTTGGTCTGCATAGTCCCCCTCACACTTCCTGATGCCCTTGGTGGGAAATGTGTATCAGGGGAACATCACTGAGTCACACAGGAGAGGCAGCCCTTCTGCTCATAGTGGGTAAATCCCTAGGGTGGGGGGCATGGACTAAAATGCCTGGGGTGCTAGAGCTCAGGACCTGCTCCAGGGCTGCCTCTCCAGTCTCTGAACTGCCTATCGACATAATGTATCAAGTTGCTTAATAATGCCTGGTGTTCAGCTGTTGGTCCCAGCCTACCCCTTATCATTCAGTGGCCCTAGAAAAGACCTCTAATTCTCTCAGTCTCGTTTTGGTTCAAATTTAGACTTTACTAGGATCATGGTTTCACAAACAGCAATGGCTTGTAGAACATCTGTTCATTCCGTTTCTAACTCCTTAACTCTTAGCGAGCTGAGAGGGGGGAAAAACTTTTCATATAACAGTTCTTCTTTTTTTTTTTTCCTGGTGAAAAGTCCTTTTGAGGGCTAATCCTCGTCTTCTAGTTCCAATAAATACTAAGTAGAAGTCAGAGGGGGTGGCGCACGCCTTTAGTCCCAGCAGAGGCAGGTGGATCTTTAAAGGCCAGCCTGGTCTACAGAGTGAGTTTTAGGATGGCCAAGGCTACACAGAGATAACTCTGTCTCGGAAAAAAACCCAAAACAAAGACTAAGTAGAAGTGTTCCGGAAGGGAGGTGGGGGTTGGAAAGACGTTGCTGAGGACTCACCCTCTAGTGTGTCCAGACCAGATCCCAAGGACAGCAGGCTCATAAGCAAGTGTACTCTCCAGTGCCACAGAGCAGGCACTGCCATCATCTCAGCCCCGAGTGTCCTCCAGGTGTCCTCCAGGGAGAAAGGGTCTCATGAGTTGCAGACCCAGGTTCCGGGGTTGGGGGTGGGGCACAGGGGCAAAGGGATTAGAAATCCCAAGTAGAGACAGCGAGAGACAGAGGAAACAAAGCCTGTGCCAGAGACGGAGGCTGCAACAGAGGGAGATGGAACAGGAGCAGGAGAGCCTCAGAGAGGCCTCCAGAGGGAGAAATTGACCCAGGATTCAGAACTCGAAGGTCCAGGGGCCAGACGGTCCCAATAGGAGACGGAGCGAAAGCCCCAGGAGCGCCCGGGGGATGGCGGCGGGGGTCCAGAGGCTCGCAGGACCCCACCCCGAGTCTCCGCGGACCTCCCGGGCATACACAGACTTGCAACCTCTGCCGGCCGGCCGCAGCTTCTGGGGCTGCAACGCAGGGACCTCACCCAACTCCCGCCCTTTCCAGAAACCGATTGGTTTGTGCCGACTTATCTGTTCTCTGCGCCCCTCCCACAAAGTCAAGTAAAAATATTTAGCCTGACAACTGAGGGAGGTGGGGGACAGATGTGTTGGGGGAAATAAGGCCAAAATACCGAAGGGGTTGGGGGCCAAGAACTGAGCTCCCAACTGAATCTTGGCGGCGTCTCTCTCCCACCTCTGGCACCGCCTCTGCTCGCTGCAGACCTGGAGGCGGCGAGCCAGCGACTGGGCGCCCTGGTCTGAGGAGCGGAGGTTCTGGAGTCCAACAGGTGTTTTGACACCCTAGAGGGTAACTTCTCGCAGGCTGGACAGGTCGCATAGTCCGCTTGTGGAACCTGAAGATCTCAGACCTTCGCCTCTAGCAGCCCCCGCACCCCCCAGCCTCCTGAGGCCACTTTGACCATAACCCCTTGCCGCGGGGCGCGTCCCTGCCAAGTCCCTTTGTGAGATTCCTCCTTCGTTTGGTTACTTTTAAGAACTCGGGATGTTTGGTGTGTCTCTGTATGCTCTGTGTATACTCTGTGTACTCGTTTGAAGACACTCGAGGGACTATTCATGCTGGGACCTGGAGCAGAAAGCTAACTGCCACTAAGACTATCTATCCTTCACTGGTTAGCTGGGTCCTACATACTTCGGTCACTCCCAGAGCCCACCTGTCTGTCCCCTCTTAAGCGTGAGACTTGCATACACCCCTTTAACCCCAGCGCTCGGGAGGCGGAGGCTGGCGGATCTCTGTGAGTTCGAGGCCAGCCTGGTCTACAAGAGCTAGTTCCAGGATAGGCTGCAAAGCTGCTGAGAAACCCTGTCTCGAAAAACCAAAACCAAACCAAACAAAAACAAAAACCACCACCACCAACAACAAAACAAAAAAGTGTGAGACTTAATAGACTTGCAGCCAGGAAGGCCAATGCGCGACACCTGCCCTTTGATGGCCTGAATGCTGGATCCTGGGACTTCCCAGGTTCACAAATACCAAGGGTCGATGGTTCCCAGCTCTACCCGCGGGCAACTCCCACGTCCGAAGAGCTAAGAGATCTATTAATTTCTCCGCTCAGAAATCGATGCACTTGTCAGGACGGCGATCGATGCCAGCCCTGCTCTGTTTGGCCCTACCCGGCCTTGTGCCCCAACTGGCTGGCTGCGATTGGGGACTGACCTTAAGACAGAAGGCACAGGCTGGCAGGGCTGCGAACCGCGCGCGCTTCCCGGCCCTCGAAGACCCAGGCCCGGCGCAAACGCCGCGGCGCAAGGGCTTCTAGCGCCACCCTGTGGTCTCTTGCGGACTGAGCGGTCTCCACTTTCCACTCTCCCTCCAGCTGTGTTGAGAGAACACTTCTCTGCCCCTTCTGTTTTCCTCCGCAGGTTCTGCGTCCGGTCTTTCTGGGGCCATCTCCCTTTTCTTACTAGCGTCTGGAGAGTGTTCATCAAACTTATTCCAAGTGACATGCACACTCTTTTAGGCATGTGCACCGCGAGGCTGTTTGGGATGACCTGGACTTCAACCTTCTCCTTGCTCAATCTCTCCCTGTCCCTGCAAATCTGAAAATGCAGCTGTTTTACTGGGAGAAATAACGTATCGGCTTCCTAGCCCGCTCCAGTCTCAGAAGACGCCTGTGAGGCGTCCTGTAGCAATCCTCCGCCCCAGGTCTACTGCAGCCGCCAGGGACATTAGGGAGGCTAGCTGGCATTAGGGCCCCAAAGGGGAGGAGGGGGCGCTGGGGGCACCGGCCGGCGGGGCGGGGCGGGGCGGGACGTGGCCGCGGGTGCCGCCCTCTCCTGGTGGCTGGTCTTTAACACCGCCCCGCGCACGTGTCGCGCGAGGCCGGGCGGTGGCAGCTAAGAGCGCTCGGACGGACGGCGCAGCCCAAGCTTGGCGGGCGCCGCCGCGATGCTGCGAGGCCAGCGGCGCGGGCAGCTGGGCTGGCATTGCCGAGCCGCGGGGCTAGGAGGCCTGCTGGCTTCGCTGATGCTGGCCTCTGCCTGCGCCGCATCCTGTCCTGAGGCTTGCTGCCCCGTGGGCCCCTCGGGGCTTCGCTGCACCAGGGCAGGGGCCCTGAATACCCTCCACGGCCTGCGGGGCGCCGGGAACCTGACGGAGCTGTGAGTGTGTGGCGGGGGAGGCACGCGGGGTCAGGAGGGCACAGCCTTTCCCCGAGGGCGCGCACTCACCGCTGGCTTGAGGGGCCAGGCTTGGCTGCTGTAGGAGGCTGGCACGTGTAACCTTTGGCTGTGCTGCAGCGGCTTTGCTGTTGCTGCCACCACCCTGGCAAAGCCGCGCAGTCACTGTCTGGACGTCGCCCAGGATTAAGGGTAGCTGGCTGAGGTGCTGGCTTGGGGCAGAGCAAAAGGGGACCAGGTCTTGGTCCATCGATATAGGAGCCTCTTTGTGGGGTTCATTCAAGAGCCCAAATTCTGCCCCTCGGTGTGGGGGTTAGCTGTGGAGAATTCGGCACTGTGCACCTTTGCCATCTTCTCTATCTTAGAGGGAAGCCAGTCCCCAACCTCTCCCTTGTCTTGGCCAGGGACCCTAGGTCTTCCCTGGGTTTGTGATTGAGCTGGAGTTGATGAGGAACCAGCTTGTTGTATGAGCTTTTCTTCTTTCCATTGACTTCTTGATTTGGATGTGGGAAATGAAAGCCCTTTGCTTCTCTCCCGTCTCCCCTTTCACCAATGTCTCCCTACTTGTATCAGGGAGTCAGGGCTGTTGCTGAGGGATTCTCACTTCTTCCAGGTCCAGAGCTGGGCGGAACCTTAAGCTCTGCAGTACTTTGACATTCTGCAATAATTGGTTACAAAATATGCAAGTACTTCTTAGCAGCTGGTGAAACCTATGAGAGTATAATTGACCTGAAGGGACTCAGCATCCCAGGGTGATGGCTGGAAAATACTTGAGTATTCTGCATGCTGGTAGAACCAGCAGCTGGCCGTGATTGGCACCGAGTTACTCGGGCATCTTGTAGTAATTAACGGAGATACTCAATCTCTTTCTAATGGCCCTAGGGAGACCAAAAAGAGAGGGGATGGCCTTGTCTTGGTCTGGCCTAGGCTCCTGCATGATGGGAGGGGGCATGAGGTCTAGATTGTTGCTCCCAGGCCTGCCCATTCAAACCAGAGTCCCGGCTCCTGACTGTGCCTCTCAGCGTTCTCATTCCCCAGTGCCTTAACAGGCTCCAAGGGAGTCCAGCCCAGGGACAGAGGCAGTGGGCAAGCTAGGGCTGTAGAAGAGGAGGTTGGCAGAGCGGTGAGCTGAGATGTCCCCCTGGGTGGGGCCAATCCTCCCACCTCGTCCTGCACAATCCTCTCCCTCCTCCCTCACCCGCATAGCTAACAAGGAGCTAATGGACTCGAATAGACAGATTGATTATGAATCTGAACAAATGAGGCGGCTTGGAGTACACTGCCTGACAGCCCTACTTACCCAGCTCTTCACATCTTATCAACTCCCTGGGTCTCTGAAGCTTGAAACCCTTGGGGCAGAACAGGGATCTGGCCTCCCCCAAAGTGGCCGTCTGCATCTCCTTAGGCTTCTAGGCTGAGGATAGGCACGTACTGTCCCATTGAAGTCAAGGCTGGAAGCAGGGCTGGGGTTGGGGGGGGGGCTGGACTGAGCCTGTTCCCTCGCTGTTCTTTTACTAAGGGAAAATCTAAAAGAGAGGGGAAGAGTTCTGAGAACTGCTAGTGAGTCAGGGGCCCCTGCCACATACGGGAGTTGGGAGAGGAGAGGAAACATGGACGTGCCACTGCAGAGGACATGTCACTACAGGGAAGTAACTTCACAGGAACTCCGGGACGCCAGATCCACAAGATAGGACTGCAACCACAACCACAGCCACCTCACCCCGAGTGCCGTCTTTCTCTTTTTGCATCCCTGGTTCTCAGTCCTTATCTCTGTGGCCCCCTGTTCTTATCTGTATGTCCCTTCCCACCACCACTACTCAGTCTCTTCTGAGTTTTTTACTCTGTTTTTCTGCCCACCTTCTGCTACCTCATTCAGCCTTCCTGTGTTTCACACTGTATCTCCATCTCTCCTCAGCCACACACTCAGACTCCATCTGCTCCATGCTCCTCTCTCCCTTCCTGTGTCCTTCATGGACTGAGGAGGGACTAAGGGGTCCTTAACAGCTCTATGCTTTTTGCTTGTTTTGGAAAAGTACTGGAGAGGGGAGAGTAGGGATGCTGTAGGGAAGAACGAAAGGTTTTGAGGGGACAGAGGGTGGTGTGTGTGTGTGTGTGTGTGTGTGTGTGTGTGTGTGTGTGTGTGTTTGGGGTCAGTGAACCCAGATAGCAGTCTCAGAGCTGTGTTTGGGGCACACATTAGCATGACCATTGGGGCATCTTTAGCACTGGGTGGAGCAGCAGCACTGAGAGCCTTGCCCTTTGTGGAAGTGAGCCCCAGCACGACCCGCTTATTGTTGAGCATATATATGCTGAAGGGGCCTGCTATCAAAGTGGAGCCCCAAGCTGAGAATGGCAGTGTGCACTGGCTAACATATCTTCACACCTTCTCATCTGTGTATGCGTGAGAGACGTCTATGTGAGCTTTGTTCATGTGTGTCCTTGGGTGAGAGTATGAGGATATCCCCGTGTGTTTCTGTGCAGTTGCCTATGTGTTGCAGGAGGCATGTGAGAGTCTGTATTTTGTAAAGGTGAGGGTGCATGCATGCCTGTATGCACATGTGTGACTTGTGAGTCGTGCCAGCATGTGGGGGCATGCGCATGAATGAGTAGGTGACATGGGTCTGTGTGTGAAAGGTGCCTGTGAGGGAGGTGGGTGGCTGGTGGGAATGGGGTAATTCCACTGAGGCCCTGACCCTGTTCACCACCCCTCTCCCTGCAGCTACGTGGAGAACCAGCAGCACCTACAACGCCTGGAGTCCAGGGACTTGCAGGGCCTGGGGGAGTTGAGAAGCCTGTGAGGACTAAGGGTAGACCGGGTGGGACTGGGCACAGGGTGGTGGGTGGCCACATATATTGGGCTCTCAGAAGACCTGGGAGTCTGGGAGAAGTGTGGAGGCTCAGGGGTTTGAGGGGTCCAGATAACTGTGGAGCCTAAGGGGTAGAGAGGGGTGCACAGCTCCACAGGGGTGTCTGGCCTGGGTGAGCAGAGGGCAGAGTTTAAATTCCTCTCACCCCTTCCCTAGAACCATTGTGAAGAGTGGCCTTCGCTTTGTGGCTCCCGATGCTTTTCATTTCACTCCTCGGCTCAGTCACCTGTGAGTGCCCAGGTTGGACCCGTGGGGTGGGGCTGAGAGGGACCTCCGGACTTGGATGCTGATAGGCTTTGTGCTGCCCAGGGAACTGTCCAGCCTGGGCTCCTTTCCATATGACATTTCTTAGTCAGACTAGAATCCCTGTTGCCTCACTTCCTTGACTCAGAGATGTTTCTCAAAAGCAGCCAGCCAGGCTCTCTGCCTGGAGCTCATAGGGACTGAGGGGCAGGAGTAAGACCCCTGGGTTCTGGTCAGAATTTCATCTCCTCTCCTGTGGTGTGTGCTGACCTGCCCCCAGGCCAACCTGGGAGGTGGTGTGTTCTGTCTGCTACTCTTCACCCTCCTCATCCCTGCGTTATAACTACTTGTCCTGTAGAGGACAGGGAGGGCCATGGAGTAGGTAGAAGATACAGTTAGAGTCTCTAGCAGCACCTCCCTGGGTCAGGAGCCCGTCATTCACAGGGTTGGGTTGGGTCCTCTAACCCCTCAGATGGGTCTGGAGAACTGAACACAGGTGTTGTGTTACCTACTATATGTACTGGCTTAAAAATGTACACTTGGGCTTGGGGATATGGCTCAGTTGGTAGAGGATTTGCCTGCTGTTCACAAAGCCCTGGGTTTGATCCCCAACTCCATAAACCAGGTGTGGTGATACATGCCTATAATCCTAACACTGGGGAGGTAGAGACAGGAGGATCAGAAGTTCCAGGTCATATATGGCTACCTATATAAGTTTCAGGCCAGCCTTTTGTCTCAACAAAACAAAAGAACAATAACAAAAACCTTAAAAAAAATTAAAATGTGTATTTGGTGGCAGTCCATGACTCCCATGGCAGTAACTGCTTGCAACCAACCTGGGGACAGAGATGATATGATCCCCATTTTATAGGTAAAGATTCTGGGAATTGAGTTGTTTCTTGACTGAGGTCACCTGGCTATACATGACAGAACAGGTTCTACTCCCACCTCTAATCTGTGTCCAAGGTGGTGGTGTTCCGGGGCCTTGTGTGAGCTTTCCTATTCAACCCAGTCTCTATTAAGTCAAGGATGGTAGGCAAGGCGAGTGGTTAGGGCATGTCCTTCAAAGACCAGGGTCCTGGCAGTGGCAGTGTATTGTAGACATATAGTACTGAGCCTCCTGCAGCAGTTTCCTGGGGGCCCAGGAGCGGAGCCGGGGCCGGGTGCTCTCTCCTTTGCCTGGGGAGCTATGTCCCTGGGTCTCTTCCTGCTTGAAGTGCCTTTGGAGGAACAGGAAGGGAAGGGGACCTGAGGAAGTACTTTGACATCCCGGTCTTGAGGTTAGGCGGGGGAGGGGGTTGCCGAAGTCCTTCTCTCCTCCTTGGTGGGAGCACAGATGGAGCCCCTTACCCCAGCTGTGGCCTCAGCACTTCGCCAGCTGGGGCTGAGGTGTGGGGGGAGGGCAACCGGCTGTTCCCTTGGATCTCTCTCCCTGGGGTCGGTCAGGGAGGGGGTTAAGTGGGATTAACCCTTGTTGTCCCAAGGAGAAGATTATACTCAGAAAGACTTACCTGCCCACGACATTCCTACATTCCCACACACTCACAGGCACTGCATGCTATACTTGTAATTGCCTGGGCTGAGGTGGGGGCAGCAGCCTCCTTCAGGCTTCTGCCTCAGACTGGGTCAGCGTGAGGTCGCTGGCTCAGGGCGTCTGTCCTCCCACAGGAATCTGTCCTCCAATGCTTTGGAGTCCCTTTCCTGGAAAACTGTGCAGGGCCTCTCCCTACAGGACCTGTGAGTGTGTGGGCAGGGGCAGGGCAAGGGGCCAGTGTGTGTGATATGTGGCTGTGTATGTTTGTGTCTCCAGGACTATATGTTACTGTCTGTGCGGAACAGGGGAGGGGAGGAGGGGGTGTATCTTTGGAGACTGTGTTGTGTCTGTGAGCTTGCACTGGGGATTATGTGCATGCCTGTCATCCCTCCATCAAGGCAGAGTCTAGGACTGTCCTGGGCTGGGCTGGGCTAGGCAACCAACGTGGATGAGTAGCTGTGTGTGTTCAGAAGCTAGGCTCAGAGCTGTATTAAACAGACCACACACCCACCTTGATGCTTGAGGATGGACAGCAGCCTGATTCCCAGTGCACACACTGGGAGTTACACACAATAGTCCACGTGTGTGATAGGTTCCTAAAGCCACGTCATGGCAAGACACCCTTCTTGTCACCATGTTTGGCTTCTCACTTTAGAGCTGGGGTAAAGGGATCCCATGCAGCCCTGAGCTGGCATCTACAACAGTCTGCCCTTATTTCTTTTAGTAACAGTCTTTTTATTGTGTTGGTTATGGGCCTGGCCCCCTTCTACTTAGACCCCTTGTAGCTGGTCATCTCCAGAGCACTGTCTCCTGACTCCTCAGGCCTGTTGTACCCTCTTTCTCCGACTTCTGGCATCCCCTACCCAACAGGACCTTGGCAGGGAACCCACTGCGCTGTTCCTGTGCCCTGTACTGGCTCCAGCGCTGGGAGCAGGAGGGGCTGTGTGGTGTGCATACACAGGAGCTTCAGGGATCTGGGCCTGGGGACCAGTTCCTCTCACTCAGACACAACATCAGTTGTGGTAGGTGCTGTTGTAGGATGGGGAAACCTGGGGGTCTGCCTGGAGGGACTTGGGGTAGCATTGGCAGGGGCTATGGACTGGAGGCTGGGTATACTGCTTAGGCTTGGGGTCATGATCAGGGTGGGACTCACAAGCCCATCTTTAGGTTCTAATGTCCCTCCATACTCTGGGCGGCAGGAGTACCCACAGTGAAGATCCAGATGCCCAACGACTCTGTGAAAGTGGGTGATGATGTATTTCTGCAGTGCCAGGTGGAGGGGCAGGCCCTGCAGCAGGCTGGCTGGATCCTCACAGAGCTGGAAGGGATAGCCACCATGAAGGTGAGAAGCCCTGCAGCCCCCCAAAGGAGACAAAGATCAGGTTGTAAGAGACTGCAAAAGTAATAAGGAGTACACAGGGAGGCTGGAAGGATGGAGATGGCTCAGACTGCATGCTAGCAGGGAGTGACAGCAGGGAACAGCAGGTCCTCAGGACAGCTCCAGGAGTGGACCCCCCAGGTCTTGGCCTCCATCTTGGAGCACAATACTGGCTGCAAGAGAGGGGGCTGCAGCTCACATGAGAGACCAGAAGGGATCTAATAGGCCATTCCTCCCATATATTCTTTTTCTAGCTTAGGAAACTGAGGTGTGGGGACTGTGTTCCATACCCAGAGGCAATTACTAGGGCTTCTGGAGTGTCCTGGCCACTCAGGAAGCAGCATTCTCTTGGGTATGCTACGAGCACATTAGTGAAGGCAGCTGGCTCTGGCTGTCACTACTTATTTTTAAAGTCTGTGCATACATGTGTATTGGCACACATGTGCTTTGGCACACACATGGAGTCAGAGGACAAGCTCAGATGTCTGTCCCCACCTCCATCTCATTCCACTTTCTTCACTGCTTGTCCGTGAGGTCACAGGGACTCTCGTGTCTCTGCCTCCCATTTTGCTTGTAAGATCACGGGAGTTATAGGACCAGCTTTATGTGGGTCCTGGGGAATCCAAACTCTGGTCCTCACACTTGTATGGCAAGTGCTTTACCCACTGGACTGCCCCTTCAGTCCCCACTAATTACATCTTGGGATAACTTACACACACACACACACACACACACACACACACACACACACACACACACACACTCTGCCCTATTTCTGCCTGCTTCTTGGTTTTCTTATTTGTAAACTGAGGTAGCCATGGTGACCCTCAGACACCCTCCCTGCCTCTAGGTGTCCTTTGGTCTCTGTCTCTCACCTGAGCATCTGCCCAGGCCTTGCACCCATCCTCAAGCTGGCCACTGAGAGTAGCTGCCGCTGGCATCAGAGGTCTTCCCCTGGCCCCCCGCAGGGTTCTGTGTCTAACCCTGGCTGTCCTGGAACTGCTGCTCTTCCCTCAACATACTCCAGTTAGGGTGTGACTTTTCTATGGAAGTTTTCAGGAAACAGGTGTTAGTAACATGTCAATTCCCAAAAGGGATACCAGAAACTGGGCCTTCCTGAAGTTGTCTAAAGATGTCTCCATACACAGGCATCTCCTCTGCTTGTCCCCTTCCCTTATTCGCTTTTGCCAGCCTCGCACTGTGAATGGGAAGAGCCCCAAGTAGTAGCTGTTTGCTATGTTGCCAGGGTCTTCCTCCTCTAGTCCAGCAATTACAGTTGAATCTCCTTTTACAGTGAGGGACCCCAAACTGAACAACCTTAACCCATAGGTCTACTTCCTAATTTCTGGATGGGCACAGCCCACTGTAAAATTGTGAACAAGACTCTGAAGTTGGGTGGTGGTGGTGCTGGTGGTGCACACCTTTAATCCTAGCACTTGGGAGGCAGGGGGAGGTGGGTTTCTGAGTCTGAGGCCAGCCTGGTCTACATAGTGAGTTCTAGACCAGCCAGGGCTACATGGTGAGACTCAGTTTCTGAGGGTGCGGAGTAGGAAATCAGAACATTCTGCCTACTCCAACTTATAAACAGTCCCTGAACTCATCAAGACTGAGAAGTCTTGAAAGGTCATATAATGCACACACGGTGCACCCACAGTTTCTTAGAAAGAGAAGCTGAGCTGGATCTAATCTTTTGGTGGTGGTGATTCCCAGTAACTTCGTCTCTCCAGTGTTACTCACTGGCATCATTTTCCTTTGCCAGAGGAAGTGATGCTGTCGCCGAAGCTGCTCCCAGTATAACCTGTTCACAGTCCCTTTGTTTCTGACCTTCCTTGGACTGCGACTGAGTTTGACAGAACTGTGTGAGCCAGGAATGAGTTAGCAAGGTTCTCCTTGGCCCTCTGACGAGCTGCCTGTGAATGTGGTGGCTGGAGCTCCACGGCTGCTGTCTGGCCCCTTGGTTGCAGCCTCTGTTGTAGAGTACTAACTACCTGTTTTGAGGCTGTTGTTTACGCTTTAGATTTCTCTGACCCAGGAGCTACTTTTCAAACTTCAAAGACCATTCTCTGTCACAGATCTGCTCCCCCTTCGCCTCGCTTCCCCAGGCCTCCCTCTTTCCATATGGGGTTATAGGGTTTCCAAACACATCCACTCTGTCCCCCTGCCTCCTGCCTGTGCCTGCTGAAACCCTTCTGATGTCTTTCTTCCCTGATCTAGAAATCTGGAGATCTGCCATCCCTGGGGCTAACCCTGACCAGTGTCACCAGTGACCTCAACAAGAAGAATGTGACATGCTGGGCAGAGAATGATGTGGGCAGGGCTGAGGTCTCTGCCCAAGTCATCGTCTCCTGTAAGCCCCTATGACAGCCCCGGCACCCACCCCACCCCACCCCCACTCATCTCCTCTTCCCTGAACAGAGAGGGGGTGAATGGGAGGGTGAGTGGGTGTCTCTACAGCTGCTCCCTCCCAGCTGTTTCCAGATTCCCACGAAAACCTGATCCTGCCTGGGAAGTCCTGGAGGCTCCTCAAGGCCAGAGGGTTAGGGATGGATTTCTTTCTGGCCTGCTGCCCAAGCTTGCTACCTGAGGCCCTCAGCACCAGCTGCAGGCTGGCCTGGCTGCCTCTGTAAGGCTTTTGCCCTGCTACCACCTTATTCATTTGTGTCCCTTAGGATTTTTGTCTAGGTTTGGGATAACCACTTTATAGCTGGTGAAGTCTCCTCCAGCCCAGGTGGGAACTTCCAGCTTAGCTGACATCTGTGCAAATTGAATGTTGTGGGTAGAATGAGCTCAGGGCTGGACTTCTAGAGAAGGAGGCGTACATCAGTTCTGCATCCTGTTCTTAGACAAGCTTTGATTCATTGGAGGGGGTGCAGCCATACACAAGCATCTTTAAAGAGGGGAATTCCTCTCCTGAGTTCCTTCTTAATGCTTGTTGCCTAATTTATCTAGCTTTGCCAACAAATTATCTTTAATCTATGTTCCAGCATAATTTCTCCTTTATTGTGAAATACACATAGTTATGCACACCAATCATACACATTATTTATTTACTTATTTATTTAGAGACGGGGTCTTGCAACAAAACCCAGGCAGCTCTGGAACTCACAATCCTCTTGCCTCAGCCAAGTGCTGGGATTACAGAATCGCCACACCTAGCTGACATACATACTTTAAGCAAGAATTACCCTTGCCAAGACTTTAGAAGACACCCTCCCTCAGTCCCAACTCCATCTCTCCATCCTAATTTTTATGTTCAGTGCTTCCTTGTGAAAATAATTTTCCACAGGGGCTGGGAATTGATCAATAATGAGCATTTTCTATTGCTTAAAAGCACTAATTGCTCTTGCAGAGGGCCCAGATTGGGTTCCTAGCACCCCACACAGTAGCTCACAACCATCTGTAACTACAGTTCCAAGGAATCTGATGCCCTCTTCTGGTCTTCATGGTCACCCAGGTATATGTGTGGTACACATACACGCATGTGACAAAACACTAATAAACATAAAATAAAAATAAATCTTAAAATAGTAGTTTTCAAGCTGGGCACGGGGTGGTGCATACACATCCTTAATCCCAGAACTTGGGAGGCAGAGCAGGCAGATCTCTGTGGGTTTGAGGCCAGCCTGGGCTATAGAGCAAGTTCCAGGACAGCTAGGAGGGCTGTTACACAGAAAAACCCTGTCTTGAAAAACCAAAAAAAAAAAAAAAAAAAAAAAAAAAAAAAACAAAACAAAATTTTTCTACATGTCTGCTTCCCTATTAGAAAAATTTTGTTTGTTTTACACATTATATAAATGAAAACTTACTCTATGTATTTTTTTTATCTATTTTCTTTTGTCCAACCTTCATATTTGTGAAATCCATCTGTGGCAACAGAAGTAACTATAATTCCTTCATATACTACAAATATTTCATGTTATGAATGCTGATGAGAATTCCCATAAATTTGTATGTTTGTACATACATGTTACACAAATATATTTTGTCTGTTATTGAGGGGTTTTCAGTTTTTCAGGACTGTCTCAAAGCCATGTTTCTTGATTTTTTAATTCTTTCTTTCCTTTTCTTTTTCTTCAGTGCTGTAACTGTCCTTGGATGGGACCCAGGACAAGCTGTGTCCCAGCCTAGCAAGTGCTCCTTACTGAGCCACGCCCTAGCACTGTTATCTACTTGTTTAGAGACAAGGTCTTTCTAAGTTACTTGGGCCTTGAACTTGTACCCTTCTGCCTCCCAAGCAGCTTGGCTGGCAGGCCATCACTACTAGGCCTGTACTGGGCTCTATGTGTGTCCCTTAAGCTTCTGAATTTTGTCTGTTGGCTGCCACATTCAGTACCAACTTTCTTCCAAATATGTCTTCTAGAGGGTTTCTTAGGATCTGCTACCCCTGATTTCTCCCTTCCCTGAATTCCTTCCAGCCAGTTGTCCACTCCCTGTCGTGTGCCCTCTTTCCACAGTCCCCGCCAGTGTGAGCGTGGGCCAGGCAGTGGAGCAGCACCACTGGTGCATCCCCTTCTCTGTGGACGGGCAGCCAGCACCCTCTCTGCGCTGGTTCTTCAATGGTTCGGTGCTCAACGAGACCAGCTTCATCTTCACCCAGTTCTTGGAGTCTACACTGACGAATGAGACCATACGACACGGCTGCCTTCGCCTCAACCAGCCCACCCATGTCAACAATGGGAACTACACACTACTGGCTGCCAACGCCTATGGCCAGGCGGCTGACTTCATCATAGCTGCTTTTATGGACAACCCTTTTGAGTTCAACCCCGAGGACCCCATCCCTGGTGTGAGAGCTGCCCTAAACCCTGCCCTGCTCCTGGGAGGCACCTGGGTGGAGAGCCGGCCATCCAGGGAGGTCTGGCCTCTGTCTGCCGTGACCCTGGTTCCCCGAGCTAGAGCGCTTTGTCCTGGACAGAAGAGCTGGTGGCCAGCTCTATGCTGTCCTCCTTGCCTCTCTCCCAAGCCAGGCCTGCTGAGGCCCTGAGCTGTTCTAACTATCCAGGCTGAAGAGAGGGCTGTGCCCTCTAGGCAGCTATAGCTCCCTCTTTCTTGAGGCCCAGCAGCCTACCCCACCCAGTAAAGGAACACCCTGGAGGGCAGGGCCTCACTGTTCCCCCTCTGACTGCTTTCTCTCCTCCTTCCTGCCGCAGTCTCCTTCTCGCCAGTGGGTGAGTTGCCTGGGCTGGAGGGCAGCTGTGTTGTCTCAGAGCTGAAGCAGAGGGGACAACTAGCTGGGACCCTGAAGTGTGGCCAGGGTGGGGAGCTGCTGGAGGAGACACAGCAGTATGTGTCAAGGCCCACCCCTTGTGCCCTGTGTCCCCACAGACACTAACAGCACATCAAGAGACCCAGTGGAGAAGAAAGATGAAACACCTTTCGGGGTGAGTGTGGGATGTGGAAGCTTATGGGGACGTGGAATGGGGTGGCCAGGCATGGCTCCCTGGCCTGTCATTTGGAGCTAGAGCAAGACAATCAGTCTACTGCATCCTGAGCTTGGTTAGATGCTCCCCCAGCCAGGCTGAGGTCACTAGGGAAGCAGGACACAGGGCCAGGCACCTGGCTCAGGACTCCGCTGTGGGATGGAACTATGCAACACTACTTCTAGGTCTCTGTGGCTGTGGGCCTAGCCGTCTCTGCTGCCCTCTTCCTTTCTGCCCTGCTCCTTGTGCTCAACAAATGTGGACAGAGAAGCAAATTTGGGATCAACCGTGAGTTGGCAGCAGAGGGCTATCTGTCCATCTATCCCACTGGCTTGGTTTTCTCCTGTCTCTTCCTATCTATGCCCTGTGGTGTTTGGTATATTATTGGGGGGTTGTCTGTGGGGCTCAGGCTGTATGTGTGCTGGGCTGGGGCAGGGTCATTTTGGAGGTAGTGGTTATTCGTTTGTGGCTGTTGTCAAACACTGAGTGGTCTGGAGGGCTCATTTCTGTCAGCAGCAGGGGAGGGTTTGGTGCCAGGGGCCGGTCAAGAGGCCCCAGTGCTTCCCTTCCCTTGCCTACTGTCTCGCTCTGGCATGACTCTTTCCCTCCTGCAAGGTAGCCGGGCAGGGGGCGGGGGGGGGGCGGCGGCTGGCACTATTCAAGCTGGTCTGAGCAAGTATGGAGATGGTGCTTTGGCCTGGATGTTTCATGCTGGTGTGTCTCTTCCCTAGGCCCTGCTGTGCTGGCTCCAGAGGATGGGCTAGCCATGTCCCTGCATTTCATGACATTGGGTGGCAGCTCTCTCTCCCCCACTGAGGGCAAAGGCTCCGGACTCCAGGGCCACATCATGGAGAACCCACAGTACTTCAGTGACGCCTGTGAGGAACTGTGTTACAGTAGGCGAGTGCGAGTGTGTGTGTGTGTGTGTGTGTGTGTGTGTGTGTGTGTGTGTGTGTGTGTGTGAAGCTCTTGGGCCATCACTGTGCCATCACCCAGGCCTATCCCCACCCTACCTCAAAGTCTAGCCTGGTTCCTGGTTCAGGGTCGTATCTCCCATACTCCCTGGCCGGATCCTCTCACCCACCCACACCCCCTTTCCTGTGGTTGCACTGCCCTTACCAGCACCCCATCCCGCCCATGCCAGGGCTGCCTTCTGACTTTACAAGCCCCTCCCAGGTGTCCATCACATCAAGCGCCGGGACATTGTGCTCAAGTGGGAGCTAGGGGAGGGAGCCTTTGGAAAGGTCTTCCTTGCTGAATGTTACAACCTTCTGAATGAACAGGACAAGATGCTGGTGGCTGTGAAGGTGAGACCGTGGTCCTGGTAGGGACTGCTGGCCCATGTCCCTCAGAGCACAATCATGTCAGGGTGGGGGGTGTTTGAATGGAATAAGACTTGCGATGGGACTGGAGTCCCCTCTAGCCGTGACCCCACCCCTCCCCCTAGGCACTGAAGGAGGCGTCTGAGAGCGCCAGGCAGGACTTTCAGCGCGAGGCAGAGCTGCTCACCATGCTTCAGCACCAGCACATCGTGCGTTTCTTCGGAGTCTGCACTGAGGGTCGCCCGCTGCTCATGGTCTTTGAGTATATGCGTCACGGGGACCTCAACCGTTTCCTCCGGTACAAGAGCCCAGCCCCTCACTCAGTCTTTGGTCCCTTCCCTGAGAGAGTATCTTTGCTCGTCTGCCTGACTGAGGGGGAGACACCAGGAAGGGATAAGAAGGCGTAGCTGCCACCCACAGGGAAGTAGAGTGGGCAGGTGTGTCAATGTGGGCATGTCTGTAGGACAGTTGCTAGAGGTCAAAGGTCTGAACTGGAGCTTTGGGACCATAGTTCTGTAAGACTGTATGTGCATTTATGTGCATAGAGGCCAAGCCCGCAGGGAGATGTGGTATGGAGAATGCTGACCCCAGGCAGCCATCAGGCCCCTTCTGGGTTCTGTGTGCTTGTGTAGTGCTATATTTTTCAGTCTCCAAGCATATAAGCCATTTATATTGGAAGGATGTCACACAAAACTCACTTCTTTGACTTTGGCTAGGACAGCTCTGATGTTTAGTTTCTGATACTTGTAATCACTTCGAGAAATGTGTTGACTTCACAAGAAGGTTTAGGGGTGACAAGACCTGCCCAGGACACGCAGGAAGTGAAAGCTGCCACTCCAGCAGAACTCTTACCCTCAGATACAGGCTGTGATGGTCCTTCTCCCTCAAGGTAGCCATAAGGCCCAGGCAGGATTAGTTAGTGGAGTACCACCAGAATCAGCCACCATGTCTGTGAATCTTCCTTTCTGGCCAAGAGCACACACCAGGGGGAGAGACAGAGAAGGCTTCCTGGAAGAAGGGGCATTAAAACTGAGACTCCAGTCAAAAGGCAGAGAAATAAGCCTGGGCAAAGGAGGCTGGGCCAGGAGGCAGTGTAGCTAGGAGGGAGGTCCCATGTGTCAGTTAGGCGAAACTGTGGCTCTGGGTGAGAAAGCTGACGCTCATGGCCTGATTTCCCAGAAGTTCTAGGGAGGGGACGCTCATGTGTACAGTTGACAGGGTTAGCTATGAGAGACCCTGAGTAGGAGTGACCCTGGGACAGTGCACCTCTGCAGGGACACTGAGTGGCTCAGGTAGGCCAGCCCTAAGATGCATGGAAGTAGACTGGCAGAGTAGCCAGTGTCAAGGGTGAACATCTCCCTGTTTCTGGACAGGGTGCAGGCCTAGCCAGAGAGATGTCATCAAATGGGCCCAGGCTGTGTGAGGAGCAGCTGGAGCACAGGGAGGGAGGAGAGAATCTGAGGCAAGCCTGGAAGGCTTTGAGTAGGAGGCTTGGGCCTTTGTGTTTCCAGCTTCCTCCGAAGGCACATGGGACCTCCCTCCTAGCTACACTGCCTCCCGGCCCGGCCTCTTTCCCTGGCTTACTTCTCTGCCTCTTGCCTGAAGTCTCAGATTTAAGGCCTCATAGGTGTTCAGCAAACTCCTGATATGTGGGAAAAGGCACTGCTAGCAAGGTGACCAGTAGGAAGAAGAAAGACTAGGAAGGAAAAGTGGCACCATGTGGACAGCCTGGACTGTGGGGCACCCTGGAAACCTTTGCAAAGGAAAACCATCCAAGGAATAGCCGGGCCCTAAGGACAAAAGTGGGGGGTGATGGCAGGAGATTCAAAGAGGACTCAAGTTGCTGGCCTGGAGGAGGCTCCCTTCGTGGGGCAGAGTAGGATAGGGGGGGCAGATATAGCTTAGCTTAGCAAAGGCTGTGCCTAAGTGCTATGACAATGACAATGACTAGGGGCAGCTGGAGGCTGGGCTGAGTTCCTCCAAGGACTATGGAGTTAGTATCCTTGGGGGTAGGGTTAGTCAAGGAGAAAGACAACCCCGTTTTCCCCCCTTACCCCAGCTCTCCAGACAGCTGCCTCCTCCTTTCCTTCCTCCCCCCCTTTTTTTTTGCCCCTAGTCTATTCCTTCATCACACCCAATTCTACAGATGCCCTCCACAGCTCCTGGGCACTCTCCGTCTCAGCCTCTCCTCCCCCCCTGTCTTTCTCAGGTCCCATGGACCGGATGCAAAGCTTCTGGTTGGTGGTGAGGATGTGGCTTCCGGTCCTCTGGGCCTTGGGCAGCTGCTGGCCGTGGCTAGCCAGGTGGCTGCAGGTATGGTGTACCTGGCCAGCCTGCACTTTGTGCACCGGGACCTGGCTACACGCAACTGTCTGGTGGGTCAGGGACTAGTGGTCAAGATTGGAGACTTTGGCATGAGCAGGGATATCTACAGCACAGACTATTACCGCGTAAGGGTCCCCAAACCCCACCCCCCCCAGCATCCATACTGTACACACCCTGGCTTGGCGATTGTAAGATCCTGCAATGGCCAGCTTGCCTTCCTCTTCCTCTAGTAGTGTGAGCTTTGGCCTCTGGCCTCTGGTCACCCATCCCTCCCAGCACCTCAGCCCTGGGTGGGAAACTGTCTTATCTACTGGTCCCTCAGCCCTGGCCCTGGCATACCTTCTATCTAATGTGATGGGGATGGCTTTGTGGTTGCCCCCACTGGAGGTGATGCTGTGTATCTCGGCAGGTCGGAGGTCGGACCATGCTGCCCATCCGCTGGATGCCACCCGAGAGCATCCTCTACCGAAAGTTCAGCACTGAGAGTGATGTGTGGAGCTTTGGGGTGGTGCTCTGGGAGATCTTCACCTACGGAAAGCAGCCCTGGTACCAGCTCTCCAACACTGAGGTCAGCCCTGCCAGGCATCCTGGGGGCCCTGTGCTTTCCCTCAGCCCCCCCTTCCTTTTTCCCTCTCCTGGTCCTTCTCTTGCTTAGTCTCCCAAACCCAAGCCCAGCTGGCTCCTGGTGGGCCCTTAGAGATCATTGTGGCTAGAGTCCAGGGCATGCCTGTGTGTGTTTTATAGGTCACAGTGGGCAGTAACAGGGCAGAGCAGAGGGTGGGAGAGCGGTCCTGATATAGAACAGCAGGAAGGCTGGAGGGTAGATGGAGAGGGCCGTCCCTGCCTTCCTTGCCCTCTGGCTGCCCACAGTTAGAGCAGACCCCAGGTGTTCTGTCTCCCAGAAGCTCCCCAAGCCTCCTCCTTGGCTCACAGCTGTCAGTTTCCATTTCTCCTTCTAATGCAGTCTGTTCCCCCGAGGCTGATGGGGTGGGGGAGAGGGTTATAGATTTTAATTTTCTCAAGCACTGAGAGAAGGAATGGAATTAGTGCTGCCCATAATCTAAGTCCTCTAATGGGGATGGGGAGAAGGGGAAAGCGGCTCCAGGCGGCTTCTCCAACCATCTCCCTGTCACCATCTCTCTTTGTTAGATCCTGTGCCGCCCCAGCAGGGCCTTCCTGGAGTCTGACTATGATCTTTATTGCTAGTTTCTTTTCAGCTATATCCCCCAAGCAGTGGTGCCCACAAAAGGGAGAAGCAAGGGTTTCCTCTGCTTTAAACCAAACAGCCATTTCCCCCCAAAGGCTATATAGCTGTGGTCCCACGCTGGTCTTTTCTTGCGTAGCTGGGACTCGGAGGCTGAGGCAGAGGTTGACGGTCTTGGCAATGTCCTGCTGTCACCCTCTTCACCCCACCTAGCAAGTTGTCTTTCTGTGTGACACTAGCCTTCTTCAGGCAATCCTAAAATGATTAAGGCAACCCTTAATCATTATTACTTTTCAGAGTCGGAGCAGGAAGGAACCTCAGAGTTTGTGGGGCACGGTACAGTGCAGTCAGCCAGGACCCTTCTGCGGGAGAGCCTGTAACCTCCATGCCCTGAAGCTCTCTGTTCACTCTCTTCTCTGTCTCTCCTGTGGCACAGGCGATTGAGTGTATCACACAGGGTCGGGAGCTGGAGCGGCCGAGGGCCTGCCCTCCTGATGTCTACGCCATCATGCGCGGCTGCTGGCAGCGTGAACCGCAGCAACGCCACAGCATGAAGGATGTGCACGCACGTCTTCAGGCCCTGGCACAGGCACCTCCCAGTTATCTGGATGTCCTGGGCTAGGAGCGGAGCCTGGTTGTCAGGCCACCCTGAGGTCCCTCAGCACCCAGCAGCTACGACACTCAAGTTTCTCACCCTCAGCATGTGGAGGGGACCGGTAGACTGGGAATGGAGGGTAGCCCTGCTTCGTGGCCAGCATCCACCATAATAGCAATTATATTTATTATCCCTGGATGTGTTTCTTGCCCATTCTTGTGGAGAAGGGCTTTGGGACTCAGTAGAGGCTGTGCTCTCTGGGTCTCTGGAGTCGATTCTCATTCTGGTCCCTTTGGGTTGCTTTCCTCCTCTATGCAGCTGTCATCCTCTTCATCTTCACCCCTTACCTGGTGACAGTCTCTTCACACCCTCACTGTGTTTGGTTTTCAGAAAGGCTGATGCTGGGGATGGGGAATAGGGCCCCTGGGAATGGTAGCCACTGATGGTGGGGGTAGACAGAGCACACATTAGAGCAAATGAACAAGACAGAAAGAAATTTGTGCATGCACGTGTGTGTGTGTGTGTGTGTGTGTGTGTGTGTGTGTGTGTGTGTGTGTGTTGTACATACATGTGGCTAGAGCAGGGGTAAGGATTGAAAGAACAGAGCCTGGTGGAACACACCTTTAACCCCAGCTACTCAGGAGGCTGAGTGCAGCAGGACAATTTCACATTCAAGGGTCTACCTGGGCTTTGGAGTCAGTTCAAAGCCAGCCTGAGCAACTTGGGGAGAACCAGTCTCAAAACAAGAAGTGGAAAGAGGGCTTGGAAATATCTCGGTGGTAATCCCTTGCCTGGTGTGTGTGAGGTCCTGGGTTCAGTTCCCAGGACTGTGGAGGGAGGGTGGGGAAGGGAGAGACTGAAGATGAAGGATTAGGACCCACTCCTTCCCTTCTCTTTCCCTTCTTAGCCCTAATGCTTTGAGATTTTTTACTTGGAGGTGGGTCTTGGACAAGGTGACTTCCTGAGGATAGACCTCTGGTGCTGTCCCATGCCACTCCTGGGGCAGATGAGGGTCTACCTTCCTTTGTGACCTTAACCAAAGGGCCTGAGGCTTAATGTCCCCAAACTCTACCTCATCAGGGGAGCAGAGCCAGGCCTCCTTGTCCTCAGCTAGAGCTGAGCAGCAGATTCCAGCCACCAGCCATCACTTCCTATCACCTGCTGGGCTTCTGCAATATCGCATGCTCACCCACACAGCTAGCTCCTGGGGCAAATGATGGCTGTCTCCTGTCCTTGGGTGCCCAGTTCCCTGCCTTGTCCCCGTGATTCAATCTGTTCTTATCACCCTGGGCCAGGCCCTGCAGTGTGTCTGCCTCTTGTCCAGGCTGGTTCCAGCTAATGGAGGGCTAGCCCAGGGCGGCAGGCTGATTGATGGGGGGGTCTGGTCCCCAGGGCCCTTGTTGGCAGGCTCTCCTTTCCTGCCTTGGGATAGGCGGTGCTGTTTCACCCTAGGAGGACAGAGCAGAGGCGTCAGATCTGCCAGGTGAGGCCATGGACAAGAGCTACAGATATTGAATCTGAGAGACTTCAGAGGGAGGGACAAAAGCAGATGGTGACACAAAGGGAGAGAGTGCCAGTAGCACACAGGCACAGGAGGGCAGCGGCTGGCAGAGTCCTAAGAGCCCAGGACCCCTACAGGCTTTTCCTGTCCCTTTCTCTCACTGCTTCTCTGTGGGTGAGGAGTGGGTACTAGCAGACTCAGAGGCCCTGCTGTGGGCACAGGGCTCTGAGATTTGCTGAGCTGATCAGGATAGGGTAGGGCTTGGAGGCCAGACAGCAGAAGAGACCTGAAAAGGGTACCAGTCATTTCCAATGTTGATGGTGGGGCATGGGAGACTCCTGAACCCCACAGGAGGATTACTGGAGACACTGAACAAAGGGGTACAAAATTCTGGGGATGTGGCTTGGGCAAAAGGAACCTTCTGGGAAAGTGGCAGAGAGACCAGGGGACAGCAAAGGTGAGCACCAGTCTTTCAGGCAGCAGGGCTTGAAGCTTTTTCTCGGCAAGAAGGGACTGTACCCTTTGTCTGCTAGTGGCCTCCTCCTCAATGATATTCAGACACACGTCCACAGCGTCCTGACGTACCGCACATAGCTGGCCCGGATGGAGACATGTGCATGTGAGCACATACAAACACCACTCTTTCCCATTGCTGCTGGGCCCCATTGCCATTAACAATGTCCTTGTCCCATTGTGGCCCCTGCCCCCTCTCTGTTAATTACCTCCTGGCTGTGCCAAGTCCATTAGCTGCCCTCAGTCCCAGGGGCTAAGCACCAGTTGAGATGGATAGCTATAAGAAGATGGGCGGAATGGGGCCCTGGGGATTGAGGGGGGCTTGAGATTGAGACAGCAACCTGGGGCCATAGGGTAGCGCTATCCCTCCATCTACCCCCTTTTCAGACAAGGGCTGTGTTGGCTGGAAGGGAGGCTCCGAGGGACTGTGGTGCTGTGGGGCACTGAGCAGAGGACCCAGGTTCCCTCTCAGTCACTCTTGCTCTGGAGAGGAGGAGGGAGCGTTGGCCAAGGTAGTGAGCCTCAGATCTCCAGCCCTGGGATAGCTTTCTGAGGAACTTGGGGTTCTCCTGCTCCCTCAGAGCTGGCTTCTCAGGAAGAGGTTAGAATAGCTGACAGACTTCCAGGACACTGCAAACAGGTTTCTAGCGCTGCTTGGGAGTGTATCCCACCTTGCCTGTGTCCCTCAGGCTGAGGACAGATCCTAACTGTGACTAACTAGGCCTGTAAGTAGCAGCTGGAGGGAGCTTGCCACATTCCTATGTGGCCTTAGACTGGCTACCCAGTGCTAGTGGGAGCAGGGTAGTTGCTAGAGAAGCCAGGACCCAGGGACCCTGGGTTCTAGCCTCCTATCGTGCTGATGTGCCAGGCTACCCAGGCACCTCCAGCAGGGAATGAATTGCCTGCATGTTCTGAACTTTCCAGAAAGTCTTTCCTCTCCTCCCAGCTGCGAGAAATGGAGAATTGCCAGTAGTGAGGGCAGAAGGCTGCAGCAGGGAGAGACTGATAAACCAAGGCCGGGCAGAGACAGACAAGCCAAGGCCATAGCTGCGGGAACAAACCAGCAAAGGCCAGGAGGGAAAGAGCCAGCAGCCTGGGACCCCAGGACCCAGCAGGGCAGAGTCCCAGAGACAGTCTGCTTTTCTTTGCCTAGAATCCAGTCCCTGGAACCAGTCTTTGCCAACTCCCTGTACTAAACTGAGCCCTTCCACTCCTTACTAGGTCACGTGCCCTTGTAGATAAACTTCTAGACTCTGAAGCTTAGTTCTGCCATTTACTAGTGCAATGTCACTCAGCATTTCTCTACCTTAGTGTCTTCTGCTAACTGAGGATAGATAATAAATAGCAGCAGAACCTTCCAGAGCTTATGCGAGGCCGAGACCCACATGAACACTCTCCTGATGAGGCCTGCCCTCCAGCAAGTGCCCAGTAGAGACATACTGTTCTTATGTCAGGGTTCCTTCTTCCTTATTGATCCTCTCTTCCTTCCTTTCTCTAGCCTGTCTCAGGCCTTGGGGACCTATCCCATCCTGAGTATGAGCAGGTATCCTGGGGACTGCGATGTTTGAAAAGAGATACTTTTGACTCCAGCCCCAACCTTCCTCTCTACCTGAAATTGCTTCAGAGTGGAGTGTGTGAGGTGTGGAGGTCTGTGGCATTGGGGCTTTAATGTCCTTCTGTTGCTATGGAGAGGACAGGGCTGAGCCCCATGCCCACTGTCTCCTTAGCCTCAACCCTCAAACTCCCTGGCTGTCCAAGCAGGGATGTCTCTCCTGACTTTTCTGTTTGGGTGACCTGGGGGACAGAATAGGAAGCTTGATACCTTGTGACAGGTGTTTCTGGGTTATGGTCGCGTCTCTGACAGTTAATAGAGATGTCTGAATGGACAGTATACTAAGACTTTGATTCCTTTCCCTGAAGCCTGCTATTCCAAGTGCCAGGAAGCCCTTCTTGCAGTCTACCTTAATGTCTTTCACTTGGATTTGAAGGGGTTACTCAGCTCCAGGCCTGCCCACGGCAGGTCTCAGCTGCCTGGGGCCTGTGGTTAGGGCTAATGCAAGCGAGAAGTGGAGGACAAGAGGGATAAAGTTATTAGTGTCTTCATCTTTGAGGGATATTGATTGCTGGGTCTCCAGACCCATTTGGTCTTATAATGGGGGTGCATGGAGGTGTTGGGAGGGGCACAGAAAGATCCTACATAGCCCCCACCCCTTCTTCTGGAATGGCAACCACACGAGGTCTGGTCAAAGGATGGCACTAGAGACTCCACTAGTGAGTGAGCTCTGGGGAGATGGGGCATAGGAAAGCTGAGGGGCCTCAGGCCTTGGTGCTCTGGTACCGGGCTGTTCTGTGAGCCTGTGAGAGAGAATGTGAGCACGCTTATAGCTGCTGAAGAGATCCGGGGGCGGGGTAGGGAATCCCCAGCCTGACCTAAGGCCTTACCTGCCCCCCCTCCACCCCCGCCCCGGCCCAGGCAGCTATTGAACAGCTGTTCCCATGTGATGGGGGAGTAACTTTGGCCTGTGTGTCCAGCTTCCTATTCACATGGGGCGCCCTATGAGATGGTTGGTACAGTCTCGCGTCTCCACCTATAGCTTTGCACAGTTCTGTCTTCATTTTGAGAAGGATGTGAGCCAGAAGGGCTTAGGTATCAGGCCCACCTTCTCCAGGTAGTGCCCCCCCCCACCCCCGGCATGGGCGTCTACTGGAGGCTGAGAGAGGGAGGTACGAAGGGCAGGGTGAGATGGAGGGTATAGAAGCAAACGTTTTTCCCCCACTCTCCCTTTAACTTGGATGAGAAGGGCCTGGTTCTCCTCCGCTCAGGGACTCAGAAGCTTACTTCTCTGCCCCAGAGGAGCTGACTTCCCCTCTTCTGGGGTGGAAAAGGAGGTAATTAATGACGGAAGGCTGGACAGTGGATGTTCAGGCTAATGTTGGTATTAATCAGGAGCTGGTCCCCAGTCCCCAGCGAGGGATCAGGTTCAGCTGGGCCTCTGTGTGTGTGTGTGTGTGTGTGTGTGTGTGTGTGTGTGTGTGTACACGTGCGTGCATGTGCGTGTGTGTGCCTGTGTGAGAGAGAATAGTGTGTGTGTGCATGCGCAAGAGTATGTGTGCATGTGTGCATGTGTGTGTGCATGTGTGTGTGTGTGCGTGTGCAAGAGTGTGTATGTGCACGTGTGCACGCATGTGTGTGTGCCTGTGGGTGTGCATGTGCGTGTGCGTGTGCGCGTGTGTGAGAGAGAACAGTGTGTGTGCGCATGCGCTAGTGTGTGTGCATGTGTGCATGTGTGTGTGCAAGTGTGTGTGTGAGAGAGAGAACAGTGTGTGTGCATGTGCAAGAGTGTGTGTGCGTGTGTGTGCATGTGCACATGTGCACGAATGTGTGCGTGCGTGTGGGTGTGCGTGCTCGTGCATGCATTCACGAGTGTGCATGTGTGTGCATGTGTGTGCATGTGTGCGTGTGCGCGTACGTGCATGTGTGTGTGTGTGTGTGAGAGAGAGAGAGAGAACAGTGTGCGTGCGTGCGTGCGTGTGTGTGTGTGTGTGTGTGTGTGTGTGTATGTGAGAGAGAGAATAGTGTGTGTGTGTGTGTGTGTGTATGTGTGTGTATGTGAGAGAGAGAGAGAGAGAGAGAGAGAGAGAGAACAGTGTGCGTGCGTGTGTGTATGTGTGTGTGTGTGTATGTGTGTGTGTATGTGAGAGAGAGAATAGTGTGTGTGTGTATGTGTGTGTGTATGTGTGTGAGAGAGAGAGAGAGAGAGAGAGAGAGAGAGAACAGTGTGCGTGCGAGTGTGTGTGTGTGTGTGTGTGTGTGTGTGTGTGTGTGTTGTGGGACAGCAGGAACTTCCAACTCCTTCCTCAGTTTCCTGTCCTTGCCACATGCCTCCACTTAGCCCTCCTACTCCTATACCTTGTCATGGTTTTCCTGGAATTCCTTCCTGGTGTGTTCCTGACCCTCCTGCTGAGGAGGTGGCAGATGTCTCCTCAAGTTCAAGTCTATCTCTGGATGTAGTGAGGGTGAAGCAGGCCACCCCTGCTCCCATGGCCCCTCACTAGCCCTTCCTGCAGACAGGCGCATTAGGTGACTCCCAGGCTGCCTGTCCAGCTAATTGCCTTTCAACCTTCCCCTCATCACCAGGGTGCCCCCACAAACTCCATTAGCCCCCCTTCTTCTGATAGCCCCTAAATCAGCCCCAATTATTCATGCAGGGGGTGTGCTGGGCTGAGCTGTGATTGCAACTAGAGTGGAGGGGTGAAGATGAAGATCTGAGTGCCAGGCAAACTGCAGGAGGTAGAAGCAGCGTATGCTGGAAACTGGCTGGGGACAGATGCAGAACAGTGACCATCTTGTGGCAGGAATCTGGAAGTTTAAAGTGTGGGGGCAGGCAGACCAAAAAGTGGGCATTTGACCTCAGGAGGATGCAGGGAACTGGCTGGCACTCCTCAGCAAGGGTGAAGCTTGCCCTTCCCACCACCAGCTGTAGCCAGGTGTTTATGAGGGACTGGCTGGAAAGGAGAGTGAGCAACCCTATGCTTCCTCCCACAGGGCCTTCCTAAGAGGCCCTCCCTGCTCCTTGCAAGGCCAGGCTGGTCAGTGCCTACATGATGCAAGCTGGGTATCAGAGGTCCTCTCCCTCTGCTTTTTGTGTTTGCCGTCACATCTCTGGGGGCTCTGAGGACACAGAGCTGTGTGCTAGGAGGGTTGACATTCATCCCTGAGGTGCGAGCTGAGTGAGAAGACAGTGGGACAGCCTGGTCTCCACTCACTGCGTCCAGCCTCTCTGAGCTCTGTCAGGGAGCCTCCTCTTAGGAGTTGGGATGCTCTGGGCAAAGTTGTGGAAATGCAGGTGCCTCTAGGACTCCTTGTAAGACCATCCCCACTGAGGGTGGGAGGAGGCTTCCAGCCCTGGCTCCTTGGCAGCTTTTCTGGTCTATACATTCCTGAGCTCATGTGGACCAGCACAGCAACCACTTCCCTACAGCCTGTCCTTAGCACAGCAATATTCCTTGTGAGCATCATGCCTGTCTCTGGTCAAGCTATTCCAGAGCAAAATCCAGTAGCTCTACTGTGACCATCTTTGCGACATACAGTAAGCCACTCTGTGCAGAGGGTTATCATATATGTCATATGTGTTTGTGAGCACATGCTAGTGTCAGGGTGGTGTACATGCGAGGGGCAGAGAACACCTTCAGCTGTCAGTCCTCATCTTCCACCCTGTTTGACAGAGGGCTAAAAGGTCTGTGGTAAAAATGGGGATGGGAAGGGGCTAGTATTCAACTCCCCCTCATTTTGTCAGTTTCATACACTTATATACGAGCTCATGTGTGCCACAGTCATGTGGTGTCCAGAAGACATCTCTGGCTGTGATTCTTTCTGCCCTCCTTCTACAATGCCCCCTGAGCCTTGGAGGGGATGTTCGAGTTGTCCCAGTTAGGGCCAATACTTTGGGATTTTTTGGCTGGCTGTTTCTGCATTCACTACTGCCTGCTGCTGTACTAAGCATTTCCAATGAAGGCTGGACGGAGCACTAATAGTGTAAACGTAGATATTTAGAAGGCTGTCTGGTGTGACTGTTTAGTGAAACAGTAGAGGAAGCTTCATCTCTGGGGCCCAAGTGTTACACTTTCTTAGCAGGAGTGGGATATGGGGCAGAGTGTGGCTCCCAGCTCCCAGAGAAAGAGCATGGAGCTGAATGTCTGAGTGAAAGTTGAACCACGTGCATGTCTCACTTTCTCTTCACCTCACTGCAGTAGCCCCCCTCGTATCTCCCCCCCCCCCCCGCCCCGCCAATCGGTTAACTTCCAAAGCCACCAGAACTTAGGTTTTCTGCTGCCCAACCTTGAGCGATGTGTTGGTTTCTATTGCCCCCTGCTGGACGTTTAGTGACATCAAAGTCCAACTCTGTTTTCTTCCCGAAGCACCTGAGCTCAGCACAGCTTACCATCAAAACAACTATTTAGGGTGGTGGTGGTGTACACCTTTAAACCTAGCACTCGGGAGGCAGAGGCAGGCGGATCTCTGAGCTTGTGGCCAACCTGGTCTACAGGGCAAGTTCCAGGACAGCCAGGACTACACAGGGAGACCTTGTCTTGAAAAACCAAAACCAAAACAAACAAACAAACCCAAAAAAATACCCCAACCAACCAAACTCTCCCCGCAAAAGCAAAAACTACCACAAAAATAACAACAAAAACCAACTATTAAACAGCATTGCCTGTCTCTCGGCTTGATTATCCAAATAAAAATAATCTCAGCAAATATAATAAAGGACTTGAAACCACAATACCCAAGAATCAGCAACTGTCAGGTCACAACAGTTCTGTCCTTGAATAGCTACCAGGACTATGGAGGCCACACAGGACCTGTGCACACCTGCTGTAATAGAGGACACCCAGAAACCTCATGGTGATGGAAAGAAGATGGACATAGGTTGTAGAATATTATTTTAGCTAGGCAAACATGTGTTACATTTGTTCATGCTGCAGAATATTACTTTAACTGTGTAGAGGTATATTGTGGAAATTATTTTAAGGTGTGTTATATTTGTTTATGCTGTTGAAAATTTGTTTTAGTGATGCAAAGATGTGTTGCATCCTTTCATGTTGCATTTGTTTAATTCTGTGAAGCTGTGATTCATTTTCCCCACATTTTTAAATTTAAATTAGAAACAAGCTTGTTTTACATGTCAATCCCAGTTTCCTCCCCCTCCTCTCCTCCCCTGCCCTCCACTAACACCCTATCCCATCCCCTTTCTGCTCTCCAGGGAGGGTGAGGCCTTCCATGGGGGATCTTCCGAGTCTGTCATATCATTTGGAGCAGGGCCTAGACCCTCCCCTGTGTGTCTAGGCTGAGAGAGTATCTCTCTATGTGGGATGGGCTCCCAAAGTCCATTCGTATGCTAGGGATAAATACTGATCCACTACCAGAGGCCCCATAGATTTCCGAGGCCTCCTCACTGACATCCTCATTCAGGGGGTCTGGATCAGTTCCATGCTGGTCTCTCAGTTATCAGTCTGGGGTCCATGAGCTCCCCCCTTGTTCAGGACAGCTGTTTCTGTGGGTTTCACCAGCCTGGTCTTGACCCCTTTGCTCATCACTCCTCCTTCTCTGCAACTGGATTCCAGGAGTTCAGCTCAGTGTTTAGCTGTGGCTGTCTGCTTGTGCTTCCATCAGCTACTGGATGAAGGCTCTAGGATGGCATATTAGGTAGTTATCAATCTCATTATCAGGGGAGGGCATTTAAGGGAGCCTCTCCACTGTTGTTTAGATTGTTAGTTGGTGTCATCCTTGTAGATCTCTGGACATTTCCCTAGTGCCAGATTTCTCTTTAAACCTATAATGTCTCCTTCTACTATGGTATCTCTTATCTTGCTCTCCTCTATTCTTTCCCTGACTCAACCTTCCTGCTCCCTTATGTCTCCTCACCCATCCTCTTCTCCCCTTCTCATTCTCCTAACTCCCTCCCCGCACCATGCTCCCAATTTGCTCAGGAGATCTGGTCTCTTTCTCCTTCTCCAGGGGACCATGTATGTCTCTCTTAAGGTCCTCCTTGTTTCCTAGCTTCTCTGGCAGTGTGGATTGTAGGCTGGTAATCCTTTGCTCTTTGTCTAAAATCAGCATATGAGTGAGTACATACCATGTTTGTCTTTTTGTGACTGGGTTACCTTGCTCAGAATGGTTTCTTCTAGTTCCATTCATTTGTCTGCAAATTTCAAGATTCCATTGTTTTTTTTCTTCTGAGTAGTACTCCATTGTGTAAATGTACCACATTTTCTCTATCCATTCTTCAGCTGAGGGGCATCTAGGTTGCCTCCAGGTCTGGCTATTACAAATAATGCTGCTATGAACATGGTTGAACAAATGTCCTTATTGTATGAATGTGTTTCTTTTGGGTATATGCCTAAGAGTGGAATTGCTGGATCTTGTGGTAGATTGATTCCCATTTTCCTGAGGAATCTCCATACCGACTTCCAAAGTGGCTGTACGAGTTGGCACTCCCACCAGCAGTGGAGGAGTGTTCCCCTTTCTCTACATCCTCTCCAGCATAAACTGTCATTGGTGTTTTTTATTTTAGCCATTATGACAGGAGTAAGATGGTATCTCAGAGTTGTTTTGATTTGCATTTCCCTGATGGCTAAGGATATTGAGCACTTTCTTATGTGTCTTTCAGCCATTTTAAATTCCTCTATTGAGAATTCTCTATTTAGTTCTGTACCCCACTTTTTAATTGGATTATTTGGTGTTTTAGAAACTAGCTTCTTGAGTTCTTTTTAAATTTTGGAGATCAGCCCTCTGTCAGATGTGGGGTTGGTGACTATCTTTTCCATTCTGTGGGCTGCCATTTTGTCTTGCTGACTGTGTCCTTTGCCTTACAGAAGCTTCTCAGTTTCAGGAGGTCCCATTTATTAATTGTGGACCTCAGTGCTATTGGTGTTATGTTCAGGAAGCGGTCTCCAGTACCAATTTGTTCAAGGGTACCTCCAAGTTTCTCTTCTAAGAGATTCAGTGTGGCTGAATTTATATTGAGGTCTTTGATCCGTTTGGACTTAAGTTTTGTACATGGCAACAGACATGGATCTATCTGCAGTCTTCTACATGCCAGCATCCAGTTATGCCAAAACCATTTGTTGAAGATGCTTTCTTTTTTCCATTGTATAATTTTAGCTTCTTTGTCAAAAATCAGGTGTTCGTAGGTGTGTGGGTTAATATCAGGGCTTTCAATTTGATTCCATTGGTCTACCTGTTTATTTTTGTGCCAATACCAAGATGTTTTCAGGACTATAGTTCTATAATAGAGCTTGAAGTCAGGGATGGTGATGCCTCCTGAAGTTCCTTTTTGTGTTGGCTATCCTGGGTCATTTGTTTCTCCATATAAAGTTGAGTATTGTTCTTTCAAGGTCTGTGAAGAATTGTGCCGGTATTTTGATGGGAACTGCATTGAATGAAGCTGTGATTCTTTGTCTGTCTAAAACACCTGATGGTCCAGTAAAGGGCTGAATTGGGCAATAATGAGGAAGGAGAAAGAATAGGAGAGGCTGGCAGGCAGAGAGAGTAAATAGAAGGAGAACTCCGGGAAGAGAAGAAACAAAGAAAGGAACAAGAAAAGGAAGCAAGAGAGGTCAAGGAGCAAGAAAAGAAGGGGCCAACCACCTAGTTGCACCGCAGCCATGGAGTAAGAGTGAAAGTAAGATTACAGAAGTGAGAAAAGGGAAAAGCCCAGAGACAAAAGGTAGATGGGATAATTTAAGTTTAGAAAAGCTGGCAAGAAACAAGCCGAGCTAAGGCTGAGTGTTTATAATTAAGACTGAGCCTCTAACCAGGTGGTGGTGGATTAAACCAGAACTCGGGAGGCAGATGCAGGCGATCTCTGTGAGTTCAAGGCCAGCCTGTTTATAGCATGAGCGCCAGAGCAGCCAGGGTGATGCATAGAGAACACCTGTTTTGAAAAACAAGCAAACAAACAAACAAACAAAAAAGCCTTTGTGTGTGACTTATTTGGGAGGTAGGTGGCAGGCCCTGTCAATAAGTAAAGGGTTTAAAAAAAAACAAAAAACAAAACACCACCAGCAAACGTGTGTTACTTTTGTTCATGCTGCATTTGTTTACTGATATAAAGATGTGTGTTTAACAATGAAAAGATGAGTTGCATCTGTTTCACCTGTTTTGCCTGCTAAAGGCAACTGATTGGTCTAATAAAAAGCTGAATGGCCAATAGCTAGGCAGGACAAAGGATAGGTGGGGCTGGCGGCAGATAGAATAAATGGGAGAAATCTAGGCTCGAGAGGGAAGATGGAAGAAAGAAAGAAGGAGGAGAGAATGAGGAACAGACCCGAGACCAGAAGCCAGCCAGCCATCAGTCAGCCAGACCCAGAGACAGCAAGAAAGTAAGAAAACGGAAAAAACCCCAAGGCCAAATGTAAATGAAGAGAAATGGGTTAAGTTAAAAGAGCTAGCAAGAAAGGAGTTATGCTAAGACCGAGCATTCAAAACTAAGAATAAGTCTCTGTGTAATGATTTGGGAGATGATTGGTAGCCCAAAAGAAAAAGCCTGGTACAGGCATAAGTGAGTAGATACTGTATGATTGCATTTATACAGGAATTCTGGAAAAAATTCACAGTGACAGAAAATAAATCAAAGTTTTCATGATCTTGGGTTAGGGATGAGAATGGTCAGTATTGCATAATAGAGCTGGGGGAGATGGTTATTTAAAAATGTATATATATTTTAAAGATTTTACTTATTTATTATGCATACAACATTCTGCTTCCATGTATATCTGCACACCAGAAGAGGGCACCAGATCTCATAACGGATGGTTGTGAGCCACCATGTGGTTGCTGGGAACAGAACTCAGGACCCTCTGGAAGAGCAATCAGTGCTCTTAACCTCTGAGCCATCTCTCCAGCCCTATTTAAAATATATTTATTTGCCATTGTATTTCTGTGAGCTCAGATTCTCTTCCACCAGGTGAGATCAAACTCGGGTCATCAGGCTTGGTGGCAAGTGCCTTTACCACCGAGCCATCTCACTATTCCCAGAGATGGACATTGGTTTTGTTTTTTTTTTTTTTGTTTTGTTTTTTTTTTGTTTTGTTTTGTTTTTTTTGGAGCAAGGTTTCTCTGTATAACATTCCTAGCTATCCTGGAGCTCACTCTGTAGACCAGGCTGGCCTCAAACTCACAGAGATCCACCTGCCTCTGCCTCACAAGTGCTGGGATTAAAGTTGTGCGCCACCACCACCCTGCCAGACATTTTAAACCATGCTTTTATTGGGTTGATAGTCACAGTGATGAGCACGTTTGTCTAAACTAATGAAACACCATGCTCTGTGGAGTAAACTAGACGTGGAGGGACAAAGCCTGAGTTAAGGAATCATGGTCTGACTTCACCATGGTTAGCAGGGCCAGAGCATGTGGACTGAGTTTCAGTTTGGGATGAGGGAAAAGCTCTGGAAATTGATAGTACCAAAGGTTGCACACATGTGAAGCACTTAAAGCCACTGAACTATAAGCTTAACATTTGTCGAAAGGATAAATTCTATGCATATTTTGCCACGATAAAATGCTAGAACAGTATTTATCAAACCAAGTGGGCTAATTTTTATTGTATATCAATCACGCCTAAATAAAAATGTCCCTGATGCTGAGAATTCAACCCAGGACTTACTTGCAGCATGAGCCAATTCAACCCAGGACTTACTTGCAGCATGAGCCACAGCCCCAGGCCCAAGTTGTCTTTGCTCCGAACCCTGACCGTGGTAGGTCGGTGAGTGTTTCAGAGCGAAGTGTTTCCGACAGCTAACGGCTCAGTCTTGCCTTGGCCCCTTGATATAGCAGCATAGAAAGCTTCAACCCATGCAAAGGTCGCAAAGATCTGACCGTGCAGGTGGCGGTGCCCCTCCCTTGAGCGCCGCCAGAGGGCACCGGCGGGCAGGAAAGGGGCGTCGGAGGGGACAGCGACGCCGGCAGCCGGGGCTGGTCGCAAGCTTGTCAGGTTGGGCGGCTCTCCTCGTCCACTTCGCAGACCGGAGTGAGGAGGCCTGACCCCACCCGGCCGGGCTCCAGCCTCCCGGCGCGGACTTCCTGCCTGGGCGCGGGCGGAGGCCCACCCCCTTCCTGCCCGTGCAGCCGGCTCCGTCGGCTAGCGGGACCGTCGGTGTTCACGCCGGTGTACACGCCGCGCCGAGCTCCGAGCTCCGAGGCAGGTGAGTGACCATCCCCCGCCCCCAGACCGCTAGCGCTGAGCAGAAAGAGGAGGTGGGGTGGAGGGAGCGCGAACCGTCGTCTAAGTGGAAAGAGAAGAGAAAGGAGAGCGGACGGGAGAGGGGAGAGAAAGTTCTGCGTAGAGAGAGCCATCTAAGTGAAAAGAGAGGAAAGGAGAGAGTGAGCAGACGGGGAGAGGGAGCGTGAGAACCACCTAAGTGGAAAGAAAAGGCTGTGAGGATTAGAGTCCAGAGCCAGCCTGGGAGTGTTCTCTTCTCCCAGGGAAAGCAGCCTGGAAGTTTTGCCTCCTGGATTCCAGTGTGCAGTTTGCTAGAACCTTGGTGGTACCGAAGCCCCGAGAAGTAATCCTAAACCTTGTCTTCCCCTCCATCTCTCAATTCTGTCTTTCTGGAGGGACTAACAGAATGTAGTGCCTGTTTCCTTCGGTGGCTGAGGGAAAGCATGTCTCTTGGAAAAATACCCTGTTCGGTGTTTGTAGATTTGCAGGTCCTTTTCCACCTCGTAGGAGAGAGGTCAGCCATAGGCACCTATAGCTCTTTGCCTGGATGATGTGGCCCGTCACCAGACAGATAGATGGTGGGGCCTGGGCCCTGGAGCCTGGGAAGCCAAGCTCCAGCAAGCCCCCCTCACCTCCCATCCCTCTTTTCAGCTTCTAGCCACGGAGTCATGGCTCTTGTTTTGGTTTTTCAGTTGTGCTTGCTGCCCCAGCTGGGGACTGTGACCCTGGTCCCAGGAGATGGGAACAGTGTGTGCTGGCTGAGGTTCCCAGGCTCAGCCAGGCCTCAGCTCCAGGCAGGGCCGGATAAGGGGTCAGTTCTCAACCCCTGCCTATGCTAGGCCTAGAGTGATGGAGGCTATTCTCCAAACCCAACTCCACCCCATAGTATAACTGTGTCTGTGTGTATACAGGCAAGATGGGTGTGGATGGGCCTCCCACCCCAGTCTCTCTCTCTCTCTCTCTCTCTCTCTCTCTCTCTCTCTCTGTGTGTGTGTTGTGTGTGTGGTGTGTGTGTGTGTGTGTGTGTGTATGGGTGGGGTAGGTGTGGACAGGCCTCCCACCAGTCTGCCCTTTGATGCTCTCCAACAGATGACATCTTCCAAAGCTTGCCACTTTATCCCTGCCACCTCCCTGCTTGTCTTTTTCTTCTTAGAGGGGGTGAAGTGGGGGTTTGACTTCTGCTTCTCCACTCCACTCCACCATGCCCTATCAGACTTTCCCAGAAGAAGGAAGAAGAGGAAACCCTCCCCTGGCACCCTGCTCCACCAGTGGGAAACTTAGAGCAAGATAGCTGCCACAGCCACAGTAAGGGGCTCTCCGACCTCCTGGCTTCTCTGAGGAAGCTCCACGAGGCCTCATCCCAGCTTGGTGAAGGGTGGTGACTCCTGGTACCTGCTCTGGGGGTGGGGGAGAAGCAGCAGAAAGGCAGGAGGAGAGGGAGTAGACAGAAATGAACACAGACACAGGCCAAACCAGACACACAGACTGGTGACAAGATCCAGGGAGAGAAGTGTGGATAGAGGAGAGATTGAGAACAAAGGTCACAGGTTAAGGAGAAGCCACAGAGGTGGCAGGAAGGACATACAAGGTGTGCATGCCTGGTCCAGGCCCCTGCTGTGCTCTGGTGGCTTGTATCATGAAAGGCATGTTTACCTGCCTCTCCATCCCCTTTCCTAGGACATTTCTTCATCTCTGAAATAGGAGGCATAGCTAAGAGGAGGAAGAGGTCAGTCCCCCTGTGTTTCCCAAGGGTGATAACTAGTGTAACAAACCTGCACACAGCCTGAGAAGCTGCCTGAAGGCAGGACCCTGAGTGTGGGTATCTTCCTGTGGCTGTCCCCACACACAGGGCATCTGGGACTCAGTCCCAGATGTGTGGCCCCGAGATCCAGGGTGAGGACTCGCATCTAGTCCTGTACATCACCTGGGGACTTGGATGCCAACCCTGAGGAGTGGCAGATGTGGAGCCAAATTTCACATTGTGGTGTTAGTCTCTCTTCATTCCACTTTTCTTACCAGTCGCACTACGCTGTGTCTGGGGCTCTGGGAGGCCTGAGGGGGAGCTGAGGGGAGGCCACAGCCTCTCTGCTATGCCTCAGAAGGAAAGTTGCAGTGCTCTGTACTCAGTTTGGGGTGGGGGTGTCCACCTGCTGTGGGTGCTGGCAGGTGCTAGGGGAAGGGCCCTGCCCAAGTCAACCCTGACTCAGTGGCAGACAGTGTAGATAAGCATTATGGGCAGGCTAGGGTACAGCTCAGTGTTGTAACACTTGCATAGCATCCTTAAGGACCAGAGTTCCATTTCCAGCACAACTAAGCAAGCCCAGACCAGTGAAAGAGCCCACTGTGGCCCTGGGCTGAACTGGGGGAAACATAGATCCATGTCAGTGCTGGAGTATGCTTCGTAGCATGGGGAGACTGAAGGAGCAGGCTAGTGGATACCAGCCTAGACTTCAGTATTCTGCTGTCGGCCCCTAGAGTGGTCTGGGTTAGCTCTACTTGTTCCCAGAGGAGGGACTGACTTTGGCTGGGTCATTCCCACTGTGTCAGGGGGAGCATCCCACTCGGAGCCAGCTTCTAAGCAGACTCAGGGAAAATAGCCAGGACTCCTCTGGGCCATGGGAGCCATGACTGTTAAGTCTACAGGACAGGGAAGAAAAGTGAGGCTTGAGTACTGGGCAGCTTCTTGGTGGAGGCTGCTCTTGGGGGCTGGTGGCAACTGGACGTTCTGAGGAGAGGTGGCTGCATGGTGAGAGCCATGTGGGGCTGTTGGCTTCAGTGGCTTTCACAGGCTAGATGCCTGGTATAGCGGGCCTTTCCTGTAATGGAGATCCACAGAAGTCAGTAGAAGCAGGCAGTGGCCAGAGCAGAACTGTACTGTTTTTTATTTTTGACACCAGCTCACTCTGTAGTCCAGGCTAACCTGGAATAAATTATCCTCTAACCTCACACCCCTTGAGTGTTGGGATTATAGGTAAAAGCCACCTTGTCCTGCCAGAATTATACTTTCTGGAGGTAATCTCTGGGTGGTGGCAGGTAAGGCAGTAGGGAAGCTGTTCTCCAGGCTGGTCCTAGTCTGGTGGCCAGACAGCCCTTGGGCAACTCATTTTATAAGACCCTTCAGTGAAAAGGGCCGCCTCTTCCCAGGTGGTAGTCATGGCTGGGGCGGGACTGGCTTAGATGTGAGTCAGAATCCCTGCTGGTTCTCTGTTTCCTGATGAGTAAACAAGGCCTATGGTAGACCCTCTAGCCTCGTTTCCTGAGCCAGCAGCAGGCCAGCCTCTCACCCCTGCTCCTCTCCTGCTGCCCCAGCCTCCCGTCTGCCTCTCTCAGGCTTCCTGTTCCTCCATCCGGCAGACATGCCTGGCATGCCGGAGCCTGGTTTGGCTGGGTGTAGGAGGGGCCCTGTGTTTGCGTGTGCTTGTGGAGACAGTGGTGTGAGGTGCCACTGGGCAGTCAGTGCTGGCAAAGCTAGCTCTTTTTGGGGAGAACATGGGCCTGGGCTGGGGTCTCGCTCCTGTTTGGGGAGGATTGCAGCAGTGTCTCAATGGCAAAGACAGCTTAGGAAAGGGCAAAGAGACAGGTATCATAGATGCCCGCCTCAGCACCAAGCTAAGCTGCATTGTGTGTGTGTGTGTTGGAGGGGGGTGCGGACGGGACAGGACATACTGCTTGACTGTCCATGACAGCCTTGACAGAAAGAGGAGAATGGAAGACTCCCTGACCAGGGAAGCAATGAAAAGAAAAAGAGTGCTGGTGAAAAACAAGAAAAAGTGTGAAAAAAAAAATGCCAGGTTATTAGGAAGGCTGCTATGTGGATGGAGGCTCAGAACCAGTCACACAGTGGTGGGACAGGACTAGACTCTCTGGACTGCACGATGGGGGGTATCAGGGATTTGGAGTTGGTACTACAGGGGTGAGGGAGGGCAGAGATTCAGGGATCCTGCCCTGTTACTGGCTCTAGCTTGAAGATGCACCTGGCAGGCAGCCCATCATTCTGGGGATCAGGTTCTGGCCTCCTCCCACCCCCCACTTCCTTTCTCCCTGTCAGCGTTTTCAACCCTGTTTATTCCCGGATCATCGTGGGGGTTCTTCAGAAAAAAGAAAAAAAGAAAAAAACAGCCCTCCAGTTTTTGCTGGAACGAATGCAAGGGGAATGAATGCAGGAGGTCCTGCGGACTCTGGGTACGTCTAATATGGTGCGTGTTACGGATTGGCCCCGAGTGTGTCACCACATTTAATTTGTACAGTAACCTTGTGTCAAGAGTATGTTACTGTTCTCTGGAGCTGGAGTAAAAGGGCCAGGGTGCAGGGGTTACCCCATGCTACACTGCTGCTCAGCGGGTGAGGGGAGCTGGAAGCAGGAGTTCCAACGTCTTCCTTCCATCACTCCCATTTGCTGTTTTCTGATTAACAACCCTCAACCATCTACCAGTTCCCAGAGGCCCTAGACTCACTTCCTCCTCCCAGAGGCTGGGGTGTAGTGAGAGTAGGGGGCTCTTGGAGCGGGAACAGGCCAGGGCCCTGTGGGACTTGGAGGCTGAGAGTCAGGAATGTAGCTCGTAGCCTTGCAGGCAGGAAATGGAGCTGAGCCTGGCCAAGAGCCCAGCAATTTGCATATGGAGGTGGGAGAGGAAAGTTGTTGGTTTTGACTGCATTCATCTCGGTTCCCACGCCTCTGATCATGTTCTAGTGGCAGTGTCCCCTCCCCTTCGCTGGTCTGTCCCTGGCCAGCTCCCCACTCCTATAACTAAGGCTGTAAAGATATCAAGTCCCTGGGTTTCCTATTCCCTATCCAGAAATAGAGCTGTTGGGAGGCCTCTGCTGCTGCTGGAGTTTGGATCCCTCTTCTGACACCACTGGCTGTGGGGCTTGGGCAGGCTCCTATATTTACTGAGTCTGCTTCCTCGACTGTGGACTGGATAGTAGCACTCTTAGCCAGGGCTGACAGAAGCTTTCAGTGAAGTGCCCTATGGGAGTCACTTGCTCCCAGTACAGGGTCACATTTTGATGGGGTATGAGGGAAGGCCCTTTGTCAAAGCAGAAGCTTGGTGGGAGGTGGAAATTGAGCAAAAGGGGCCCAAGAGGGGTCTCCTAGGGCAGGGAGCAGGAACGAAGGACTAAGCCCCTTGATGGGTGTATAGTCTTAGAGGCTGGGTGCTACTGGAACTGGAGAGGAGCTGGAGGCTCATGAAATAGGCATCAGGTATACCAACTCCCCCCCCCCCAAACCAGCTTTGGAGGATTTGGGGTCCTTATCAGAACTGTGTTTATCTCCCAGGCTGGGAATGGTCAGGTAAAATCCTGCTTTCTGCTAGGACCTCCCCCATTTCCCCTCCCTATTGGCCACCCACTGGTCTCTGCTGACACCCCATATTGGCTTCTAGCCCTGGACAGAGCTGCTGAAGCCTCCTCCGCAATGCAGCCCCACCCCGAAGGCCTTTGGAGGAGGGAAGGTAGTCCTTCTCCAGCCATCTAGCTGCCTAGCAGGGTTGCAGCCAGTCATCTCCCATAATCCCCCTGTTTTGTGCAGGGCCCTCCTGAGCCCCCAGCCGAACTGAAGAGGGGCATGGGGCAACACTTGATCGTACTCCTGGTCTGGGGTTAAGGGCAGGTGAAACTGGGAAGGACTTTATGCAGCCACAGCACAGCCTACTTAACCTTAGCTCAGTCTTCCCTATAGGACTCTAGGGACAGATGGGACAGGGCAGCTCCCTGGGTCCCATGTCTGACTTCCTGGGTGAGACTGCATCTTGACTAGAGCCCAAGGTTCTGGAAGAATAGAGTATGGGAAAGAATCAGAGTAGGGCAGAAACGTGGAGAGTTCTGGGTTCTGTCCATGGCCCTGGCTGTGGAACACCCTTGGGGGAGTTGGGAAGAGTAGAGTGGACCAGTTTGAGCCAACCCTGTTGGTGGGCAGTGAGTAGGGCAAGGTTGGAGGGGACAGTTTGAGAACCTTGAGAGTAGGAACTGACTTTGTAGGGGTGGGGATGTGTTTGGTGGTAACACCCACGGGATCAGGTTGTGAGTAGCATTGGGTACCTCTATGGTGGGGCTCCCTTGACTCCCATGTCCCAAGGCCACAATGTCAGCCTAGTAGCCAAGCCAGCCAAATGGGACCCCTTCACACCTGATGGAGAGGGTGGAGCTTCACACTCCCAGCCAGGCTTCCATGCTGGCATCACTGGTGAGTTACTTGGTTGAGGTAGAAATGGCTGAGAAGACTGGAGGTTTGGCATGAGCGTCTCTAGGCCATGGAAGGGGCTGGGAGTTCACTCTGGGCAGCAGTAACACGAGTAAAGTTGAAGGGGAAATTCAACTCTTAGAGGGCTAAAGCTAGAGATGAATGGAGCACAGCAGGGAGCTGGGGGTCAGCTAGGGAGCCTGTGTATATCTGAGAAGAAGGTGCCCTAGCTGAGCTGAGAGAGTCATGGTCTGCCGGGATATGTGGGTGGGGGGGCGGGGTGGGGCTGCAACAGCATTCCAGAGATACTCAGGGGTGTAAGGGGCCAGCAACTGCGACCTCTCTTCTCGGCGAAAAATTACAAGCAGATGTGGGTATCTCTGGAGAGCAGAGAAAGGGAGCTTGGGCAAGTTTTAGAAACAGACACAGAGGGGTGGCCCGTAGCCATCGGCTTTTCCTGAGCCTAGGTGGTCAGAGAAAAACTCATCCCATCCGGGGTCCTGACTTTTCCCACCCTGGGGAGAGGCCCAGGTGTGGAGGAGCCAGATGAGGCTCCTAGATGAGAGGGAGCCAGGCTCCTAGAGCTGTCAGAGAAAGATGGAAATTGTCTCTTGGAGCGCAGCAGTGGTTGTGTGGTCACCCAGCTGCAGCCCCACTGCCATCCCCCTGGCAAGGACCTCCTGACAGTACTTCATTAGAGCGGCTTGGGCTACCCTCTGCCCACACACACTGAAGCTTGCTGTCAGTGGCATCTGATGTTGAACTGTCCTGGCCATTTGAAAGTTTTCTTGGCTTCCCTTAGAACCTCCTTCATCGGTCCCAGGTTCATACTGTGAACACCTTCCAGTGTCCTTAGCATTTATTTGCTAGGCTAGGGAGTGGTCAAGTGACAGTCGAAGTTGATATATAGGAAATGGTGCTAGGAGGCTCTAAAAGAGATGAGCATGGTGCCATCCAGTGTGTGTCTGTGTGTCTGTGTGTCTGTGTGTCTGTGTGTCTGTGTGTCTGTGTGTCTGTGTGTCTGTGTGTCTGTGTGTCTGTGTGTCTGTGTCTGTGTGTCTGTGTCTGTGTCTGTCTGTGTGTGTATCTGTGTGTGTGTGTTTGGGGGTGGTAGGTGGAGTTGTCAGGGAGCCGACAGAAAAACAATGTGGCACTCAAACCAGGCTTAAGGCACAGAATTCCAGAAAAAAATGAAGGCTGGAATCTGTGTTAGCAAACTGAGCTGAGACCTGTGGAGCCACAGAGAACTGTTGGGGTTCTGGGGGAGGTGGAGCCCTGCCATGTGGCTGGTCTCTTCAGTGTGCCTACTGCTTGACAATGCAGTGCATGCTTTTGGCCACTCTTCAGTTGCTGTGTGCCCTATTGCAGGCCTCTGAAATGCTGCCACTTCTGCGGTTCCTCCTCCTCCTGGCCCTAGGCCTTCGTCTGGCCAGAACACTCAACTCCAATGATCCCAATGTCTGCACCTTTTGGGAAAGGTGAGAAGGGCCCCAAGCTTGATGCTTGTCCTGGAGGGGTGGCTCCTCCTTGGAATCTGTTTCTGGTCTCTTTGTGCCCTTCCATGGCCTTTGACCTTCCCCACCTCTGCCCTTGTCTCAGTTTCTGCCCTGTCTCTGACCCTGATTTTTACCTGTCCTTGTCCCTGGTGGGGCTGGCTGGGGTGGGGGTGGGGAGAAGGTAGGGACAGGACTGTAAAACGGCTCAGGGCAGAAGTTAGCCAAAAATGCTTCAGTTCATTGCTGCCAGCTAGGTCCAGATTGAGCAGCCAAGTTCAGTCTTCCTGTCTTCCCACATCAGAAGGTATTTGCGGATGCATGCGTGCACGTGTGTGTGTGTGTGTGTGTGTGTGTGTGTGTGTGTGTGTGTGTGTGTATGTATGTATGTATGGCTTTGGCCCTTAGGTTGAGAAATACCTATGATGGGAGGAGTCCTAGAACATTTCAGTTCTAGAAGGGGCCTCTAGGTAAGACGCATGGGGGCCGTAGGGCGAGGAAGCCCAAATACTAGGGGTACTGGTTTCTACCTGGTGAAGCCTGGCCTTGGCTCTCTGCTGCACCCTGCCAACTCAGGCCAGGGCTGTCTTGGGCTTAACCACTCTCATTCCACAGCTTCACCACCACCATGAAGGAGTCCCACCTACGCCCCTTCAGCCTGTTGCCGGCTGAGCCCTGTGACAGGCCCTGGGAGGACCCCCAGACCTGCTCTCAGCCCACGTGAGTGCTTTATCCTTCTGTGAGTCAGTAGCTGGTTGAGCCCTGGCCCCTCTCAGAAACTTTGGTGCCAGAAGACACTCTGACTTCAAGGCACTCTCCTGTCCATAGTGGGCACCCATGTGTCCTATGAAGGTGTGTCTGCTTTATTATACATGTGTGGCTGATGTGGGGCAAAGAGGGAACACTGACCCTCTGACTCCCTCTAGTGCCTCACTGAGGTATGACGGGGTGGGGGGTAAAGGTAGGTCAGCCAGGGCCTCAGCTAAGAGCACTGATGGTCATCTTCTGGACCACGGCAGGGTTGTGTACCGCACTGTGTACCGTCAGGTGGTGAAGACTGACTCCCGCCCACGCCTGCAATGCTGTGGGGGTTACTATGAGAGCAGTGGAGCCTGTGTCCGTGAGTCCTGAGTTGGGTCAGGGTAGGAATGGAATAGGGTAGGACGGGAGGGACCCATCCGTCAGAATTTTCCCTGCCCTAGGGAGGGGTATGGCGGTGGTGGGTTGCAACTGTCTTCTCCTTTGGCCAGTAGCTGTAGCTGGGGTTGGGGTAACAGGGCTAGAAGAGGGTCTAGAAATGGAGGCTGGACCTACTTTGCTATTGTCCAGTTTCTTGTTCCTAGCATCTTGTGAGCCTATCTTCAGATGGGCCCCTGCCATCCTCTGTCACCAGTCCCTGAAGGCTACTCCCCAGCCTGACTTAGCCCTCCCCTCAGCCTCTCACCTTTCTGACCACATCTCCCAACTACCACTTGAGAATTCCCCCGTTTCCCAACAAGATGTTTAGACATGTTCACAGAAAGGGGTCAGGGAGCCTGGACCCCTGGGGTCGTTCCCAAGTGTTCATCTCCAACACAGCTGATGCTTGGGGACCTGCAGGCCTCTGGCATGGGAGGAAATGGCTCTGGCTTCATAGCTCAAAGGCGGGAGGGTGGGATGGAGGCATCATCTCATTCATCCCATCTTTGGCCAGCACTCTGTGCCCAGGAGTGTGTCCATGGTCGCTGTGTGGCTCCCAATCGGTGCCAGTGTGCACCAGGCTGGCGAGGTGATGACTGTTCTAGTGGTAAGTTGTCAGAGACTCAGGGATGGTTTTTTTATCAGAGTCCATTGCTGTTAGATGCCTTTCTGGAGGTGTGGTAGAGGATATGGGGTGTGGGCTACGAGGCTGGGTCTAACTGGAAGCTAGGGAAGTTCGAAGTGCCTGGTGACTCTCTCCCATTGTCTGTTCCACAGAGTGTGCCCCAGGAGTGTGGGGGCCACGGTGTGACAAGCTCTGCCACTGCGGCAATAGCAGTTCCTGTGATCCCAAGAGTGGGGTGTGTTTTTGCCCCTCTGGCCTGCAGCCCCCCAACTGCCTTCAGACTTGCTCTCCTGGCCACTATGGTCCTGACTGCCAGTTTGGTTGCCATTGCCATGGGGCCTCCTGTGACCCCCAGAATGGAGCCTGCTTCTGCCCCCCAGGGAAAACAGGACCCAGGTGTGTGATGAGGCTATAGACACAGGACCATGCATGAGGAAATGATGGAGTTGAGAGACCAAGATCTTAACCCAGCTCCTGCTGGGTCCCAGCCAAGCAGTTACCACAATCACAGCATGAGAAAGAGAGACAGACAGAGAGAGAGAGAGAGAGAGAGAGAGAGAGAGAGAGAGAGAGAGAGAGAGAGAGAGAGAGGAGGGAAAAGGGAGGGAGGGAGGGAGGGAGGGAGAGAGAGAGCGAGCAAGTTGTTAAGGGAGGCTGAGTTGAGTGAGGACCTGGGCAGAACTGCTTGCAAGGCCATGTGTAGAAAGGGTTGTGGTGTTACTGTCCAGGGTAGAAAAACTATAGTAGGAGCAGGTGTCAAAAGGGGACTACCTGAGCAGGGTGAGAGGGGCACAGGAGCCTGCTTGCTGGGGCGCACACTTGCTCTCCCCACCTGCTGATGTCTTTGGCATTTACCTGCCTCAGAGACCCCTCTGTGCAGGTAGCCAGCCTTGGGGAGAAGAGAGGGCCAGGTGAAGGTTCTTCCTATGACACTCTGACTCACCTGTTCCACAGCTGTAGTGTGCCCTGTTCACAGGGCACTGCCGGCTACTTCTGCCCTAGAACCAATCCTTGCCAAAATGGAGGTGTTTTTCAGGTCCCCCAAGACTCCTGCAGCTGCCCTCCTGGCTGGATGGTATGAAGGGTGAAGCCTGTATGCATGGGGTTGGGATGCCCAAGAGAATTCTGAGGGTGGCTTTCGATAGGGCTACTGGCCAGTGTTTTCATGATATGGGTTCTCAGGACCCTGGAGAGGTTTGAGGGCCTTGAGCCTGTGAGGGTGTCTAACAGCCAGCAGCCATGAGAAGGGGGTTAAGTGACTTTTCACCCACCCACAGGGTGACATATGTTCCCTGCCCTGCCCAGAGGGTTTCCATGGACCCAACTGTACCCATGAATGTCGCTGCCACAATGGTGGCCTCTGTGACCGGTTTACTGGGCAGTGCCACTGTGCTCCTGGCTATATCGGGGATCGGTGAGTATGTGACTTTGGGGAGCTGGTATGGACCAGGAGGAGGTAGAGCCCAATTTATACAGCCGTAACTTGGACTTAACCCGGCACCCAGGTGCCGTGAAGAGTGCCCTGTGGGCCGTTTTGGGCAAGACTGTGCTGAGACCTGCGACTGCGCCCCTGGTGCCCGTTGCTTTCCTGCCAATGGCGCGTGTCTGTGTGAACATGGCTTCACAGGCGACCGCTGCAATGAGCGCCTCTGTCCGGATGGCCTCTATGGTCTCAGCTGCCAGGAGCCCTGCACCTGCGACCCGGATCACAGTCTCAGGTGGGCAGAACACCGTCAAGGGAGCAAGGTTCTTGTTTTAGATTCAACAGAGAAAGGGAGAGTACCAGGGTATAGCTAAGGACACAGATGCCACAGAGGATCAGGGAGGGGGCCTGGGAAGGGGGCGGGAGTGGCCTGGAGCTCCCTGCTCGTGCTCTGCAGAGGAAGTGGCCTCTGTAATACAATTCAGACACTCGTGTCCCCTCCTGCGCCCGCAGCTGCCACCCTATGCACGGTGAATGCGCCTGCCAGCCAGGCTGGGCGGGCCTACACTGCAATGAGAGCTGCCCACAGGACACGCACGGGCCGGGCTGCCAGGAACACTGCCTCTGTCTGCATGGCGGCATCTGCCTTGCAGACAGCGGCCTCTGCCGGTGCGCACCCGGATACACGGTGAGGCTGTGCCCCACCACGGGGAATGGAGAAGTGGGGTGTGGTCTGGTTCACCCCTCACTCGTGCACCTTCTGCCTTCAGGGACCTCACTGCGCTAACCTTTGTCCACCGGACACTTATGGAATCAACTGCTCCTCCCACTGTTCCTGCGAAAATGCCATCGCCTGCTCCCCCATCGACGGCACATGCGTTTGCAAGGAAGGTAATGGACTAGTTGGGGGAGGGGGGAGGGCAAGGAGAGCACTACCAGGACAGAGCTTATTGGAAGTGGGCCTGGGGGGGGGTGATGGAGGAGGAGGCCCAGGTGTGTGGGGGAAGATAGAGGAGGAGGCCCAGGTGTGGGGGAGAGAATAGAGGAGGAGGAGGCCCAGGTGTGGGGGAGAGAATAGAGGAGGAGGAGGCCCAGGTGGGGTGGAAGCCATGGGAGGCCCAGACAATGGAACTGATAAATAAGACTTTGAACTGTTTGTTCACATACTTTTCTCATGCCCAGCCCACAGCATAAAGCTGGTATAGCTGGCACCCAGTGTATACCTGCTTACCTTCTCTAGGTTGGCAGCGTGGTAACTGCTCTGTACCTTGTCCCCCTGGCACCTGGGGCTTCAGTTGCAATGCCAGTTGCCAGTGTGCCCATGAGGGAGTCTGCAGTCCCCAAACTGGAGCCTGTACTTGCACCCCTGGGTGGCATGGAGCTCACTGCCAGCTTCCTTGCCCGGTGAGTGATCACAGCCCACCTTCCTGGGGGAGGGGAGGGCACAGCATCCCTCAACTGATTAGCCTACTCTCCCCTCCTTTTATTCTCCAAGAAGGGGCAGTTTGGTGAAGGTTGTGCCAGTGTCTGTGACTGTGACCACTCTGATGGCTGTGACCCTGTTCATGGACACTGCCAATGTCAGGCTGGCTGGATGGGTGAGCATTCTGGGAGTCTAGGTCTTAGGTCTGCTATGGACTTGGGAGTGTACTCCATGAGAGATGACCCTTAGTTGTCTCCTACAGGTACACGCTGCCACCTGCCTTGCCCAGAGGGCTTTTGGGGAGCCAACTGCAGCAATACCTGCACCTGTAAAAACGGGGGTACTTGTGTACCTGAGAGTGGCAACTGTGTGTGTGCACCAGGGTTCCGAGGCCCCTCCTGCCAGAGGCGTGAGGCTCCTTGTACTCCTCCCCCTCCTGTTAGCAGTTCAGATTCAGGAGCCCTAGTCCACCCCTTGGGTTCTGCCTCTGACTCTCATCTCCAGGATAGTTAGTTAATCCAGGGGGAGGTGGGAAGGGAGACTCTGGTCAAGGCCCCCCAATCACCTTGCATCCCTTTCCCCAGCCTGTCAGCCTGGTCGCTATGGCAAACGCTGTGTGCCCTGCAAGTGTAACAACCATTCTTCCTGTCACCCTTCGGACGGGACCTGCTACTGTCTGGCAGGCTGGACGGGCCCGGATTGCTCTGAATGTGCGTAGCAGCTTGTGTGGGAGCAGCTGTGCCTGCTGCTTGGGTGGCTGAGCCCTGGGACCTCAGTCTCTTGGCTGTGGGCAGAAGCCCCCCTATCACCTTACTCGGTTATCTGTACAATAGGAAAAATCCTTCATGCTGGGAACTGGTTTTAGTGGAGGACGCAACAGTGAACACATCAGAGGGAAAAATTTTCTGCCTTTCCAGAACCTGGAAAGGGTAGGGTATTTATGGAACAGCAGGTCCCAAGAAGTTCCCGCTTGGGCATATTATTTTCTCTTCCTTTTAAAAAATTAATATATATTTTTATTTTAAACTATTAATTTTACTTTTTGGAAATTTCATGCACATAAACTATGTGTCTCCATCAAATCCCACTCTCCCTCATGCCCCCTAATATGTCTTTCTCTACCCAAGTGTCTGCTCCTTTTCTGTAACCCACTGAGTCCAGTTTGTTTGCCTGTGTGGTTGTGGGGCTATTGATTGGAGCATGGGTTTCCCTCCCCCAGCAGCCATGGCTGTTTTATATCTTTCTCACATTATTTTTATTGTGCGTCATCTCCCACATAACTGTATGATGATAAAGAAATGCCTAGTCTAGGCAGCAGAAACATGTTTTGAAGGGAGATGTTGGCTGCATTTCTGCAGTCAGGGCATAAAAAGAAATGCTCTTGGTGAAGTGTTTGCCTGTTATTTTTTTTGTAGTTTTCTGCATGGGATTCAGTAGTGTCTACTATTAGATTATTTACTAAGAGCACACACACAGCTAATGTATTAGGCTGGGTGTATTAGTTAACACACCTGTAATTCCAGGTAGGAGGCAGATGTTTGAAAACAGAAAAAACAAACCCAGTGCTGAGCCCTCCAGGGCCTGTTGGGAAGATTCTGGTTCCCTAGCTCTGGGTACATGATTCCAAAATGGCCGTTAGGGAGTCAAGAGCCAGATATCAAGTGGGTAGTAGGTCAAGATAGCTAGAGATGAACATTTGAGTGACATCAGTGTGTAGATGCCCTTCAGAGCCTTAGTATCTCCAAGCAAGGCCAAGCTGAAGACTTCAGAGTTCATGCAGAGGGGGTGGCCTGGCCCTGCCTGACAGCCCCTTGTCTCTTGCAGCATGTCCCCCAGGTCATTGGGGACTCAAATGCTCCCAGCCCTGCCAATGTCATCATGGTGGAACCTGCCACCCCCAGGATGGGAGCTGTGCCTGCACCCCAGGCTGGACTGGACCCTATTGCTTGGAAGGTACCAACAGAGAGCTAACTCCCTGAATACACCATAGTCCTTATCCAAGAGGAGGCTACAGTTTGCTGGCTCTTTGACTGCTACTTGCCTCCTTGGCTCTATCCAGGCTGCCCACCAGGAGTATTTGGTGTCAACTGCTCCCAGCTATGCCAGTGTGGTCCTGGAGAGAGGTGCCACCCAGAGACCGGGGCTTGTGTCTGTCCTCCAGGACACAGTGGTGCACCCTGCAAGTTGGGTGAGTTCTTGGACTCTTTGACTCTCCAAGGTTCTGTGACCCAGGGTCCTCATGCCATTTCTGTCTTCCTTAAATTGCATCCATGTTCACTAGTAGAACCAAGGTGCCAGTCTCAGTGCCCATTTCATCTCACAGGAATCCAGGAGTCATCCACCATCATGCCCACCTCTCCTGTGACCCATAACTCACTGGGTGCAGTGATTGGCATTGCAGTACTGGGGACCCTTGTGGTGGCCCTGGTAGCACTGTTCATCGGCTACCGCCATTGGCAAAAGGGCAAGGAACACGAGCACTTGGCAGTGGCTTACAGCTCTGGGCGACTGGATGGCTCTGATTATGTCATGCCAGGTGAGCTGGGGTGAGCTTAAGTGAGTGAAGGTCAGTGGGGTGCTGCTGACTGTTCCCTCATGGGGTGTGGGGTGGAAGAATGGCTGGAGTCAGGGGGGTCAAACTGCTGCCGTCCTGGCCTCTGCCTGTCTCTGAGCTACTCTGCACCTGTGTTTGCCCTGCAGATGTCTCTCCGAGCTATAGTCACTACTACTCCAACCCTAGCTACCACACTCTGTCTCAGTGCTCTCCTAACCCCCCACCCCCTAACAAGGTCAGTGCGTTGAGGGGGTATGCTTGGCGTGTGGGTGGGGGCGGCTGACTTTTCAGGAAAGCCTCAAACCTGCCTGTGCTCTCCCTGAGGCATCATCCCCCATCAGGTTCCAGGGAGTCAGCTCTTTGTCACCTCCCAGGCACCTGAGCGGCCAGGCAGAGCCCGTGATAATCATGCTACACTTCCCGCAGACTGGAAGCACCGACGAGAGCCCCATGACAGAGGTAGAGGCCAGAGAGGTGAATGTGTGCGGCCTCACCTGCTGGATCATCTTGGTGGGGTGGGGATGGGGAGAGCCTAGTTTCAGAAGAGGCCTGGGGAGGGACCAGAGGTCTGACTCCTATTTGCCTTTTCCCAGGCTCCAGCCACCTGGACCGAAGCTATAGCTGTAGCTATAGCCACAGGAACGGTCCAGGACCATTCTGTCATAAAGGTATGAATAGAGAGGCAAGGAGGGGAAGGGAAGCTGGGTCAAGGAGCCAGTGCCTCCAGGAGCCTGATTTCCTTCCTTGACCCTTAGGCCCCACTTCTGAAGAGGGCCTGAGGGCAAGTGTTATGTCCCTGAGCAGTGAGAACCCCTATGCTACCATCAGAGATCTGCCCGGCCTGCCTGGGGAACCCCGAGAAAGCAGCTATGTGGAGATGAAAGGCCCGCCATCAGGGTCTCCTCCCAGGCTGCCTCTTCATATTCGTGACAGCCAGCAGCGGCAACTGCAGCCACAGAGAGACAGTGGCACCTATGAGCAGCCCAGCCCGTTGAGCCATAGTGAGTCCTCCCTGCCCTCAGCAGAGGCTACAGGGCACTGGAACATGGGAAGTAGGAAGGAAGAAGGGGAGGGGAGAGAAGGTGGCATGATATGACAAGAGCAGGCCTTTGGGTGGTTTGGTCTCAAACCAGGCATGACACTAGGGGAGTTGCCTGCTTCTTCAAGTCTGTTCCTCACCCTGAGGCTGAGTGTTTGAGAGGGTGTTAGCATCCAGTAAAGTGGAGACCAAGGTTGTGGGAGAGTGTCCTCATGTCCTTTGAGGTGGACAGGTGGGGGAGGCAGGTGCTTGGCCCGGCCATCCCACACACCCTGCCGTTCACTTCTCCACGGGTAGGACGAGCCTGGAATTAGAGAGCCAGGGGAGGTGGAGGGGTCACCTCACGCTGTCCTCTCTGTCTTCAGATCAGGAGTCTGTGGGCTCTACGCCCCCTCTTCCTCCAGGCCTGCCTCCTGGCCACTATGACTCACCCAAGAACAGCCACATCCCTGGCCACTACGACTTGCCTCCGGTAAGGCATCCACCATCACCTCCACCTCGGCGACAGGACCGCTGAGGAGTCAGCATGGTGTGGGATAGACCTGTATACCCTGCCAGGAGCAGGGACTGGACCAGCAGGCCATGGACAAGCACATTTGATGACGTGAACAGAGAGACTGATGTTGGCTCTCAGCTTCCACCAAGGGAGACACCAGTTGACAAACTGTCTAACTCCCTTTCTTCAACCCAGTGTTCCTAGGCTCTGTGGACATAGTTGGTGGGCTGAATGTTGTGGTGTGTAAGTCTGAGTTTAGATTGATTTTAAAAACATGTGTCGGGTACCTTCTCTGTGCATATACCCAGGTGGGGCTGTGTGTGTCTAGTTGGCTTCAGAGGGTGTCAGGCACAGTTTCTGCCTTCTGCACTTCCCACATAGCTAGCCTCTACACTTAACTAGCTCCAACAACAGCAGGCTCTAGCTACCTGCCCACCCTTCACTTGGTAATCCTCCGTGATTTTGCTCTGATTGTTGTGCCCTGCCTGTGGTGTTTATCTCCCTGGTACTCTTGGGCTATACACAGTCAACTTCCTGTGCCTCGGTGGCCCTGCAGCCTACCTCTCCTGCCTAGTTTCACTCTTTTCTGGAGTGAAGGCTATCTGCCATCCCTCCTCCTCCTCCAGGGACTGGCACATCTGAGCTCAGCCTTCCTGGGTTACCTGTTGACTCCTGCTTGTACCCACCATACCTCTCTCCTTTGTTGCTGATGTTTCTTCTCTACACATCTGCAGAAGGCAGGAGTGGTGCCAGACAGGACTTGGATTTGTTTTATTATTTTGTTTTTGAGACCTTGTCTCACTATGTAGCCCTGGCTGTGCTGGAACTCACTATGTAGATCAGGCTGGCCTTGAACTCAGAGGTCTGGCTGCCTCTGCCTCCTAAGTGCTGGGTTTGACGGCACAGGCCTCAGACTGCACAGTGATGATGTGATTTCCATGTTACTAGATTAGCCTCTGCCGCCCCCTAGTGGGGAGGCCGACCGCAAGCTGCCTGAATGCAGGGCTCCGTGCTTATGTTCACTGTTGGTTTCCCTTGGCACACGGTAGTCAATAAATGTTCCTTTAAACGCTGAGTGGCTGAATGGCAGTGCCAGCGATAACTGTGGTAAACACCAGTACCTGTGTTCTGAGTAACCCTCAGAGCCTAGCTCGGAGATCTTAGAAGTAGCTTCCCTGCAGGGAGCAGCATCAGTGCTTGAAGTGCTGGGGTCCATGTAGTGGTATTGAATGAGGTGCCAGGCTCGAGGAAGCCGAGCAACTCCAAAGGGGCCCAGGGCAGCAAAATGGTTAAGGATGGAACTCCTGGATCCAGTCAATCAGACTGAGCCTCCAGTCCTCCAGGAAGCCGAAGAGGAGAGAACTCAGGCCTGAGCGCCTTGCTCTTAGCCACTGGGGACTCTGTCTAGAGAATAAGCCTGAAGTCCCCCTTCTGAGTGTCCTCCACCCACTACCACCTCCCTGCTCAGTGTCGCCCCGGCTCCCCGCATCACTGTGAGTAGGGCCTGTTAGGAGTCTGTCCCCTCTGCCCCAGGATCTACACGGACCCTAGGTTGCCTGGGCTCTGCTGTTCAGACCCGAACAGTACCAAACCACGCCCACTCGCTCTGGTCGGGGCAATCAGGCGCCGGTCACGTGCTCTCTTTGCCGTTGCTCTGGCCACAGCCCCACCCAACCAGGCTCGGTTGTCCTGGAGAGGGACTCTAGAGCCTGCAGTTGTACAGTTGCTGGCCAATTGGATCCGATGAGTGGAGACCCTCAGGGTGAGGCCCACAGAGCCCTGTCTCATCTTGCCTGTCACTTGAGGGACCCAGAACCACCAGTATGTCAAGTGAGCCGAGTTCTACAGGAACCTCACCTAGGACTCCACGTCCTGGGACCCAGAAGTCATCCGGTGCAGTAACCAAGAAGGGGGAACGGACTAAGGAGAAGCCAGCAGCTCCTCTGCCTCCAGTCGGTGAGGAGGAGCCAAAAAATCCCGGTAAGCTGTCAGGGCTGGGGTTGGGTTAATCAGAGCCGCAGAGCTGGATTATTATTAATTATTAATATTATTATTAAAGAAAATTTTGTCTGGAACTTCCTATATAGACTAGGTTGCTTCAGAACTCAGAATTCTATCTCTGCTGAGATCAAAGGTGGATCTCTTCAGGGGTTGGCCTTAAAGAATACACATTTCCAGGGGATACTGACATACATCATAAGATATGGTAAGATACCCAAAGACAACGGGTGGGGCGGGAAGACCCCATGCTGCTATGGGAGGGCTCTTGAACAGGCCCTAGAGATACTCAGTTAGCCCAGTTAATTTTTGAGTATATGCTATGTGGCCAAGGACACCGTTCTGCTTTGGCATATTTAAAGAAAACCATTAAAGTTAGATGAATAGGACCATGGCTTTTCTGGACAGAAATCAATTTTCACCAATTAAGTACAAAAGAATTTGTCAGAAGGTGTCTTGATACAAAATTTGACGCTTTTGCTAGGAAAGAGGGGCCCTGCTGTCCCTGGAATGGAGATAAAACAACCTGGGAAGACTCGAATAGTCCACCCTTTTGTGGGTGCCTTTTTCCCGTCTGTGCTAGTTGACAGGGACAGGCAGATTAGGAAGAACTGGAGAAGAAACATCTTCACAGGGAAGACAAGATAGCATTGAGTTCTCTGGGCACATAAAGGAACATGCTTGTAACCCCAGCACTTGGGATGCTGAGGCAGGAGGCACTTGGGTTCTATATAAAACTTGGACTGTATACGAAGCAAGATTATGTCCCAAGGAAGTAAAAGAGAACAAGAAACAGGAGAAGCAAGGAAGCAGGAAGATGAACTGTGACTGAGTAAGTAGCCCAGTTCAAGGACAGTGGTAGTTGCAAGAGGGTAGGTTAGGCTCCTGGGAGGTAGAGTGTGTTGATGAAAGGACTGGAGTGAGGGACCCAGCATCACCTTAGCTGCGTGGAGCATGTGGGGGTGTGCCTCAGGAGTGCGGCTCAGCAGTAATGAAAAGGGGCAGGCTGAAATGGCTTTGGGAACTGCTAGGGTGTTGGGATGTTCAAACCTGAGACTCCCCAAGATGGGTCAGAAGTGCCTGAAGAGGTGCAGAGAAGGCCCTGGCAAGGATGCAGGGGAGAGCTGAGTGGCAACTGTACAGGAGCTTGGGTAAGGGCCATGTGGAGGGCACAGAGACTTGTATTGTCACTGTACTACCATGGGGTAGAGATGCCTGAAGGGTGTTTAGATTTAGAGGAAACTCCATCTGATGGCCCATTTCTCAAACTGTGAGTTGGTGTGGGGGTGGAGGAGGACAGGAGTAAGTTCCTTTGAGATCTTCTTCATAGGGAATGAAATTGTGAGTCTGGGCATGGGCCCAGGAAGGTGTTTTAACAGATTTCCAGGTAATTCCTATGGATGTTAAAGTTTGAGGGGCTCTGCTCTTGAGAGGTGATGCCAAGAAGGATGATGGCCACACCCAATAGAGGAGAGCCAGCTTGAGCATGCACAGGGCTATGCAGGGGCCACCCAACTTCCCAGGGTCTCCTACCATTAAATCTGTAAATTGGGCTCAATGGTTGAACATTTCCCATGGCCCGAGTTTCCACTGACAGCTGGGCACAGGAGCAAAGCTTCTCACACTCTTTTCTTCCAAGAGTGTTCTGTGCCATGCACTGTACCTGGAACCATGTTCCCTACTGCACAGACATAGAAGGCCAGGCACAACTGACAGTGTCCTCTGCTGGTGGCCTGCATACTGCTGTGGGGTGGTTGGCAGGAACTCCCCATTTTCAGGAACCCTTCCATGGAGAAAACTGAGAAGAGCAGGGGTCTCTTGGTGTCAGACACCAGCTTTCGGTGGACAAGACTGAATTAACAGAACATTTTACAAACTCTGGGACACTGACTGGCAATATATATATATATATATATATTATATATATATATATATATATATATATATAGTGTTAGCAGGTCAGCAGCCCTGCTGAGTAACTTAGTCCCCTTCTGTGAGTTCTTGCTTTCCTCCAGTGTTTTTAGCTTTGGACTTAGCAAAATAGCTTCCACTTGGGGCTGCTGTGAGCACGGAGGTCCCTGCTGCGGTGAGCACTGGGCTCACTCTGCTGCCACCCCCGCAGAGGAGTACCAGTGCTCTGGGGTCCTGGAGACAGACTTCGCTGAGCTTTGCACACGGTCAGGCTACACGGACTTTCCCAAAGTTGTCACCCGCCCACGGCCCAACCAAAACTTTGTCCCTTCTGCTTCCATGTCAGAAAAAGCCACCCAAGGTGAGCCATAGCCCACCCAGCTCCTTCACTGGGTGGGGCATGTTGTGGCTGTGGAAGCCCTCACACTTCCCTGTCTTCTAGATGACCAGCGGCTGTCAGCATCCTGCAGCCAGAACAGCCTGGAGAGCAAATATGTGTTCTTTCGGCCTACCATTCAGGTGGAGCTGGAGCAGGAGGACAGCAAGGTAGTGAAAGAGATCTACATCCGGGGTGAGTGCCGGTGCCCCCTCCACAGCCCTGTTGAGTATCACCACCCACTACTGGTTCACATTAGGTTCCTCCCAGGCCTGAGATGCCCTTGGCCTTTCCTCAGGTTGGAGAGTTGAGGATCGGATCCTGGGGATCTTCTCCAAATGTCTGCCCTCCCTCAGCCAGCTGCAAGCCATCAAGTGAGAGGCACTGTTCGAGTCAGCCTCTGGCTGGCTTGAGAGAGATAGTAGTAGGCTCAGCTGGGGAGGGTGGAGGGCGTGTCTGGGGGACTGTGGGAGGGGGCTTCCTGTGGGAGGTGGTGCCCAGCTGCTGTTTCTGTTTCTAATACTAGCTTTTGGAAGGTGGGGCTGACGGATAATACCCTGGCCACTTTCATCGCCCTTTTGCCTCTCTGTTCCTCCACACTCAGGTCAGTTGTGGTTAGGCCTAAGTGGCCTGTCTGGGTGTCTGAGGGGGAAGCCGTTGTTTACAGAGTTAGCAAGTCTCATTTGTAGGCCTAGACTGTGTGGAAATGGGGCTTAGCCTATGTCTGTTGGGTGGTGGGAGTCCCACCTGAGACTACATGGTATCCACAGAGCGCTTTGAGGCCCCACCTCCTCCCTAGAGATCATCTCCCCTGCTCCATGACCCAGTACAGTGAGCAGGGAGAGAAGGGCCCATGACCAGAAACTGCTTTGGGCAGTGTGGGGAGGGGGGGAGGGAGTGCTGCCTACCAGGGGAGTCTGTGTGCAGGAGACCTGGTGCTCAGCCAGCCTTCTAGGAATCATGGGGTGGATGGGTCGGAAGCAGAGCCTACTTGCAGTTGCAGTTTGCTGAACAAAGGACAAAGCCAACTTAGCCGTCTGGCCCTTTTCAGTTTCCTATAGGACCCTAGTCATCATTCTTGCTTCACAAATAGTACCTCTCAGTGCTATCCACATGGGCTTTCCTCCTGTGAATCGGATGGGTGCTCCCTGAGGGCAGGGGCTATATCTTTAGCTGGGAAAGTAGAAACAAATGAGCTAACAGAAAAAGAACTGTGAATTCATTATGCAAGAATCAGCCATATCAACATAAGATGATTTGAAGTGAATTGTTTATATGAAACAAGGCAGTCCAAAAGGCCGAGCAATAATTATATACCACAGGAAACATTTGAATAGAGAAATTTCTACCTATTGGTTCCTTTTGCTTAGGACTGTGAGAGAAGCTATTATCTTGTAGATAGTGATTTATTACTGTGTAACAAAGTAACTCCAAAATGTAGTGGTTTAAACCAACCAGGAGAGCCAGGTGGTGGTGGTGCATGCCTTTAATCCCAGCACTCAGGAGGCAGAGGCAGGAAGATCTCTGAGTTCGAGGACAGCTTGTTCTATAGTGGGAGTTCCAAGAGAGCCAGGGCTACACAGAGAAACCCTGTCTCAAAACAAACCAAAACACAAACACACAAAGAACTGTCAGTAGTTCTAGCTAAACTGCAGAAGACAGGATTATATATAACACAGGCCCTGGGTATCCAGAAATAGGACTCAGTGAAGGCCATCTTAGAGATCACTGTATATATGTCAGCTCAGGAGCAGGCCCTATAGATCAGCTCAGGGAACAGGCCCCTCCCGTGGTCATAATTCTGGAATTCTAGCCTGGGGGAATTGTCATAGATGTGCTTCCTATATTGGGGGATAGATATCCTCAGACTCTATTTTCCAAATGCTCCCCAAAGATCCATACTTCCCCTCAATTCCCCTCCTCCTTGCATGGCCTCAGTGGCGATTCCTAGACCTCAGAGCCTTTTATCCTCAGGAAGGTGTCCCTGGAGGGGAACCCGATACCGGAGCAGTCCTATTACAAACTCATGGGACTGGACAGCACGTGAGACTTCTTGACTTCACTCTCCTTTCTTGGCCTGTCCCCCCCTTGAAGTTATCTTTAGTCCTTACCTCTCCTTGTCCCCAGGCACCTTTAATTCCTGCCCCTCCACCTATATATAGATCATTTTGAAGCACTCATATCCGCAAGAGGTCCCAAGCCCCAGGAACACCGGTTCTCCCTCTCCCTGCCCCAGGATTGCTCACTTGTCTCTGAGGAACAACAACATTGATGACTACGGGGCGCAGCTCCTAGGCCAGGCACTGTCCACACTGCACACCAGCAACCGGACCCTTGTTTCACTGAACCTGGCATTCAACCACATCGGGGATGAGGGCGCTGGCTACATTGCGGATGTGCGTGTGGTTGGGCAAGATGCATGGGGACGCTGGCTTGCCCTTGGCTTACAGGTCTGTCTTCTCCAGGGGCTGAGGCTGAACCGCTCTCTCCTCTGGTTGTCCCTGGCACACAATCGTATTCAAGACAAGGGAGCACTGAAGCTGGCCGAGGTGGGTTTGCATGCTGGGCGGGGTAGGGGATCTGATTCAGGTGTCTGATGAAAGGAGTTGGCTTTGCCTCAGGTCCTGCGTCCCTTTGAGCTGACCCACAAGGAGGTGGTGGAGCGGCGGCGCCTACTGCTGGAGAAAGGATCACAGGAACGGTCTCGATCGGTGAGGAGCTACCTGGTGCCAGGAAGGCTGCTTTTCTGTCTGCTGCTCATGACTAAAATTCGATCCATCCTTTCCCTTCTGGATTCTGGAAACCAGCGTCTGCCGAGTGCAACTTGGTGCTCCAGCTACGCAGTCACTCTGGTGGATAGAGTGTAGTTAAGAGACAAACTACTATTCAGGCCACCTGGGCTTGAAGTCCTTCCCACAAGCCACTCGTTTCTGATTATCAACTCACTGCTTACCCTCTGGGTCTCATTTTCCTCAACTAAGCAGGGTAACTGTTACTTTCTTCACACACTTGAGACGATTACACCAGTTACTATACAGCATTTGGAATACTGCCTAGAACTTAGCTCAACAAAAGCTGCCGACTGGGCATAATGTAAACCTTTCAATTAGGAGGCAGATGAGAGATGAGTTCAAGGACAGCCTGAGCTTCAGAGTGAGACGATGTCTCAATAAAACCAAGGTCTGGAGGTATAGTACAATACATAGAGGGCTTGCCCTGGGTTTGATCCCTAGCACTGCAACAAATCAACACCAACAAAAAGAGTGCACTACGTCCCCCTCCTAGGATGAAAGTCGGAGCCTCCAGCTCAGTCTCATCCATTTCTGGGCTCCTCCTTGCCAACAGCAACTCTGGTCCCAGACCAGATGATAGGCAGGGAGGTGGAGAAGGGAAGAGTTCTAGTTACTTCCTCTGCACCCTCCCATTTGTGAGTGCAGCCTTCCTCCTCCCGACACGGGGACTCCAAAACGGACCGGGACCGGGACAAGTTGCAGATGGTGGGCATCAGCAATATTACCTTGGTGGACAAGTCAGAAAAGATGCAGACAATAAAAACACCTAAGGGCCTGGGCAAGAAAAAGGAGAAGACAGGGGTAGGTGTGCTGGGTGAGAGTGAACCTTGGGCCCTGAATGGATGGGGGAGGAGTTTCCATGGTGTACAGGGTAGTAGGAAGAAGGGCAATGGATTTGGCCTTTGAAGGTGTCTCTCAAGCCCAGCCTTTAGATGCTCTCCCTCTGGGAGGTAGGGTATCCATTATGCCTTTTCACACCCTTCATAGGAAGTTGTAAAGAAGGAAGAGAAGTCAGGCCCGGGGCAGTCACCCACACAAGGAACCCCTAAGAAAGAAGATGCCTCAAAGGCAGGCAAAGGGAGTAAGTGTGAGCACCCTATTATGTGAATCTTCTCCACATAGAGTGAGCCTTGGCAGCATGTGGGGGCCTGGTTTTGACCCGGTTATGTCTGCCAGGAGCTGTTCTTTCATGTCTCTCCCTGGGCCTTGTTTATTCCTCACCTTGAAATACTGAGTGTCCATTTGGCCTAGACATTGTGCCTCACTACTCTATCTTTCAGGACTAGGCCTCTGTGGTTGTCCCCAGAAAAGGAATCCATCCATCTAGATGGGAGCTCACTGCAGATGTTCCTATGTTCTCCCCCAAGTCTCAGAGTTCGGGGACTCTGCCTTACCAAGCTCCTTTCTTTGGGGAGTTTGGGTGGTGTCGGGGGGGGGGGGTTGTTGGTCTGCTCTGTGCATTCTGGCTCCTCTTCTGGTCCCAGAGGTAACCATCCCTGAGCAGAAGATGAGCAAGGGAAAAGGGACGAAGACGGGGAGCAAAGAGAAGCGCAGCATCCTCCTGGAGTCAGAGGTATGTGGCTGGCCCTGAGGGATATGCCACCCCGTTCTTCCTGCTTTGCAGCCCCCTCTGTAAGCCCACTCCAGTCCACATGGGAATCCTATCTGACCTGTGTGTACTGTGGAGATGCCACTTACAACTCCCCGTTCCCCTCCCCATGTGGCAGGTCCCTTGACCTTGGACCTGCTGCACACCCGAGGCTCTGCTCTCTAAGGTCTTCAGCTAACGATCAATTCCTCCAACACCACACAGGCACAAATGCTGCTTTTGCCCCTTAGGTGCTCTTTAAGGCACTTTGTCACCACACTGCCCCATGCAGGACCCTCCTTCAGATCCCCCCCACCTTTGTTGCTGGATCCCCTTTCATGCTTTGTGACTCAGCCTTTCTTAGGACACCATCCTGTCATCTCTGTTCTCTCCAGGAGGACTCTACAACCCTGTCACATATTTTTGCAAGGGTTTCGAAACCCTTGTTTTAGAAGTCTTCTAAACCCAGGTTTTAGAAGTCTTTCCTGGCACCCAAGACAAGTTCTGGCAGAAGAATGAGTCAGACGGAAGGAGGAGGGTGGCTTTCTACTCCCCACATTAGTCTTTGCCTTTGTCTTGAGCAGGGATCCAGGGTCTTTGCACCTGCCGCATTCCTTGCTTGGGGAACCCACCCTCTTCATCTGAATGTCTGCATACCTTCAACTTTCACTCTCAGGCTGCCTCTTTTAAGGCCCACATTCCCATACTCCTCTGCTTTCAAGGGCCCTGCCATACCACATTCTTGTTTAATCCTCCGGCTCCCCACACCAAGGAACTTTTTGAGGAACTTATTTATCTTTGTTTCTCCAGCACCTAGGGACACAACCTGAATTATAACCAGCACTCAAAACCTGTATGTTGAATGAATGAATTAATTAAGTGGCCTGTTGATCATCTCTCATGTTCTGCTTCAGCAGCTAGTTGTTGAAACTACAGAGATGGTTAACCCTCTCCTGGAACCTGTGGAGCACCGTGATGGGAAGGTTTTCCTGCCTGGGAACAAGGTCCTTTTGCACCTCAACCTCCTCCGTATGTTTGCAAGCCTTACCTGTTCTTACCTAGGCTCCATCCTGCTAAGGGGTGTCACCACAGCTCCATGGGGTGTACTTGATTCTTAAGCAGATGAGCATCTTTTTGTCAGACCCACGGGGCTGGAGCTTAGAGGAAGTACTGGGATGGGATCCAGGGCAGTAGTGAGATGAGTAAGGTAGCTAGGTGGGGAAGGTGTAAAGTAGAAAGAATAGGGATAGAGGGCTAGTTAAAAGTCCTGCCTGGTGACCTGGGGATGGCAGGTATGACGCCAGGTGCCACTGTCTGTGCCTCCTCTCAGGAAACCGGATCACAGAGGTGGGGCTGGAAGCCTTCCTCACCGCCGTGCAATACCAGGTTCAGGTCTCCAAGCCCAAGACTTCGGCCAAGGGCCCCTTGGGGCTGCTGTGGCTGTCCCTTGCCGTGAGTTCCTATCCCTTTTCCAGAAGGTCTCATCATTGCCTGATTCTTTGTTTGAATGCAGCAACCTTTGTTTTCTGTAGTTACCAATGGCATGACTGCCTTCCCCTGCTTACCAGCTCTAACATTGTCCAGGGCATTGTTTTTTCTTGAAGACATAATGTCCTTTTTTCCCCTTTCTTTCAGAAAAACTGCTTTGACCCACAGTGTCCAACATACACCATGATTCAGGAACTGATGCTGCCAAGGGATCCTGTGAAGGCCAAGGTCAAGGAGGAGGAGGGCACAGCTATCTAGGCCTCCCACGGGCAGCCCTATCTTCTTGGGAGATATCTTGGACCAGTAACATAGTCTATTGCTGTGTTATTCTTGGAAAATCACTCTGCTTGGAACATTTGGGCTCTTGAGTCTGTTCATATTGCCTGGCTAGACATGGCAGAGTGGTGGCCTGAATCATACCATGGCTCTGTTGGGGACATGAACTGAGTTCCTGGCTACAAAGCCAGGGCCCTTGCTCTAGCTTCTGAGGGTCACGGCAGTATCCCTCAGACCATCTCTGCCTGCACACACATAGCCTTAGGATGATGGAGGGAGGAAGCTTGGAAGAAAGACCCACCCCCCAGCATCCCCTGCTGCTTATCTCCAACCCCTGAGTTTACCTGGCTTGAGATGCCAGGGCTCAGCTTTTAAAGATGAAGGCACTCTGGAGAGGGTATTGTATCCATATTTGCATAGCAAAGGCCAAACATTAGACAAGATAAAGAGAACATCACCCTCATCTCTAGCCCCTCTGCCTACTAGAGCTCCATTTCTGCACTTGTTGCCCCAGCACTGGCTGCTGAATGGTTCCAGTGACATCTCCCATTGCTCTGAGTCCCAACACTGTCAAGATGCACCATGATCATCCATTATGGCTTCTCCAGTTATGTCTGCCAGGTCCTCTAAAGCTCTGTCTTCAGCCCTACACCTGACCAGGGTAGGACATGACATCCCTGCTTCTTTGTCTTTCTTGACCAGGGTCACTTGCCCCACACCTAAAACTTTGGGAGAGGTGGCAAGACCTGGAGTGGCAGGGGCTCTCCTGGCTCCCTCTACCCATTCTTGACCAGTTACAACCAACATATCCTGTATCAGTCTAAGAATTATACAACCACAATGGAAGAATATTTAACTTTTCTTTAAAAAAATCTTAACCATGAAAGGAAGAAAATAAGAGTATACATTATTTTAACAGTAAAACAGTCATTCCCATATCTATATTTTATATATTATATATATTTATATATATGTATATATACACCTAGCACAGTGTGTATGTTCATCAGTGGGGAGTGGAGTGAGGACACGGCAATGAACCAATGCTGCTGTGGGCCCTGAATTAACTCAGGGACTCTGCTGTCTTAGGGTCTTTTGAGCTCCGTACCTGTTGTATTTGTTTCTATGGGGCAAGTGGAGAAGGGGTGGGCATGGGTCAGGCAAGATGCTCCCCACAGGCTCATTTCCTGACAATGAGGAGGGCCCTGGAGCTTGACAGGGCTGGAGTCTGGATGGGACATAGACAGTCACCACCCTGAACTGGGCTGCTGACTGCTCTCAGCTGTCTCTGACAGAGAGAAGGCTAAGTTATTTACAATGGCAAAAATGCACATACAATAGACATATTTATAGGAAACTAAAGGGAAAGAGAGGAGAGTCAGGCACCCAGCTGTCACAGGCCTAGGAAGAAGGGGAGGAAAAAAGTGCATTTACACAGAAGTCTCCTCCCTCGACTTGCACACCTGAGGGTACTGTACACACAGCACACCCCACACATGCTACATAGCTATGTGGAGTGAAGGGGTAGACCACTGTGGGAGACCTTTCTGTTGTGGTCAGCATGCTTAGGAGATGAAAGCCATGGAGACTTGGCTAATAGGAAGAGACACTGAAACTGTCCAATGTGAACAGACCAAGCAACATGCAAGTCTCTCCCCGGGCTTCTGCTGCATCTTTCAAGGGGAGGCTTGGGTCTCCAAGTGTTGTGCTCTGGCCCAGGCCAGATTCCGGCAGAGTGAAGAAGCAGAGGCTCAGGTTGTCTGGATGGCTATGGTCCTGGTGATGCAGCTGTGTCTGTGGCACTGTCTTCCATGGGGGTGTCGGAGCCTGTGGGAGGATGGTGAGGGTTGAGAAGCTGGCTAGGTTGCAAGTCCCCGGCTTACTCTTTAGCACCAGCTGTCTGGAGAAGCCTAATTAATTTTACTTATGTATATGGAAGTCAGACAACTTGCAGGAGTCAGTTCTCTCCTTCTACCTGGGGCTTGAACTCAGATGGTCAGGCTTGGTGGCTAATGCCTTTAAACACTGAGCCATTCTGTCAGTCTAACCCTTGTTTCTTGTGGGACTTCAGCAAGTCTATGAGAACCCCACTTCTGCCTGGCCCCCCAAAACCAGGTAAGTGTGTTAACTCTCTTGAGTCAGGCCATGGCAATGGCCTTCCCTTGGAACCCAGGGTGCATGACCTCAACATAAAAAGAGGGCTCTGGGGGCTGAAGAGGTGGCTCAGTGGTTAGGAACACTGCTATTCTTCCAGAGGACCCAGGTTCAATTCCCATCACCCACATGGCGGCTTCACAACCACCTGTAACTCCAGTTCCACGGTATTAAACTTGTCTCTGGCCTCCTTAGGGAACTTCATGTATGTGGTATACAGATTTACACGCAGACAAAGCATCCACACAAAGGATTTTAAAAAGAAGGATCTGTACTGGTCCCTATTTGGGGGGACCCTCTGTGTGGCTTCCCTAAAAAGATCCCTTCCTGGGGCTGGAGAGAGAGTTCAATGGATAGGCACTGCCATGCAAGCAAGAGGACTGGAGTTTGGATCACCACAATCTGTGTAAACCTGGATGTGGGAGTGCACATCTATAGCCCCAGTTTCATGGCTATAGGTAAGGTGGAGTCAGGAGAATCCCAAGCGAGCCTGGTTTACCCAGTGGTGAACACAGATTCTGCCCCAGGGTAGAAAGTGATGGCAGACAGCTGAGGTTGTTCTCTGACGCCGCCTACCCCTTTTCTCACTATGTGGTCCTGGCTGGCCAGGAACTACATAGTCTAAGGTGACTTCTGCTTCCTGAGTGCAGGGATTAAGGTGTATCCCACTATGCCTGGCAAAGATCCTTTTCTGAAGCTGAGGGACTGTGTTGGTTTATAACTCAGGGTCATGGGATGACCCCTCACTGCTTGGTTATGCTTACTCATGGGTCATGGCATTCCCTTAGGAATTGGCATCACTCACCTTCAGGGCAGGATCCCTGCTCCTGACTATTTTGGGAGTCAGAGGCCAGGGCTTCCTTGGCTGGAGGAGAGAGAGAGTGGTCTGTCCATCTGGCTGCCTCTGTGTGAAAACTGCCCACAGGAGTGGTTCCACCAGATGACTCTCCTCCAAGGGACTTGAGAAGCTCTCTGTGAGCCAGCTCCATGTCCTACAAGAGTTGTAGAAGGAGTGTTTGAGTTCCAGTGTCAAGGCTCAGAGGATGTGGCAGGTAAGCTGAAGATGGTGGCGGCCTAGGACTCCAGTGAAGATACACACTTCCTGAGTTGGGAATGTAGCTTAATGGTAGAATGTTTGTCTAGCATGTATGAGGCCCTAGGCTCAATATGTTTATATATGTGTATATGTATATACACATATCTGTACACACACACATACATACACACATTTACTTATGTAAATATATAACTGTCCTGAGTAAAGGATAGAAGGATTACTGACTCAAGGCCATGTTCTTACCTTGAGTCTGTGAAGCTTGATGGTAAGCTGCTCGATGGTATGGAAGATTATACCCACATCCCTGAGGACCAGGTTCGGGGGAGAGCAGGTGGAACATATTTGATCCTCAATGCCTCCCCTCTGGTACCGAGGCTCTGTTGGCCATGTAGGGAGGCTGTGGGGCTGTGAGGGACTTAGCGGTGTCCCGGTAGGCTCAGTGTTGGAGTCCAGAGGTCCTGCTGGCATGCTGACATAAAAACAGTTCCCTGTACCAATGGCAAGGGAAAGAAAACAGATAAGCAGAGATGCCTAAGTCATTCTCCCACTCCCTCAGTGTACCCTGTGACAGAATGGGCCAGGGAGGCTTCTACAGACAACCTAGTGCATGCAGGCCCATGCTGCCTACCAGGCTCCCAGAGGCCCTTTTCTCTTTAGATGGCACTGTTCTCAGGCTGGCCACCTGCCAGGGGAGGATGCTTAGTGATGAGAGTGAAGAAGGGGCAAGATGGAGGTGTTATGCTGAGGGAGACAGAGAGCGGCTCCCATCCACAAAAGGAAGGAGCAGGAGGTTTCAGGCCCCCTGGAAAGCAGCAGGCAGTGCATCTCAACTATTTCAGTTCACACTCTACTGATACATGTCACCACCCCTAGAAACATCAACTGAAGGGCGGGGGGGGGGCGGCGGAGGTCAGAAATAGCTGGCAGAAGTATGTAAAGGAGAGCCCCTTTACCATGGAGAAACTCAAAGGAACCTGCAAAGCCATGCAACCTTTTCTCAACACAGTGCTAGAGTAGTGGACAGGGCTGGAAGTGATTGCTCAGGATGTGTGTGGGCACTGGCCAGACTGTCTTGCTTTCTCCTGAGCATAGGCTGAAAGCTCTGCAGTGGGTCTCTACATCTCCCAGTGAGTGGCCACTCACTGGGAGATATAGAAGTACAGGTCTCCTTCCTGCCTCTGGGCTCACGTGCTACTTCCCAACCATCTCAGACAGCTTAGGGAGCACACAGGATGTTTATAACAGAACTCTGACAGCCAAGGCCCAATTCTATCCCACTGGACCCCTGCTACCGCCTGGCCTGGCTCTGGCTCCAAGGAGAAGTTGATTACCCGTAGCCTGTGCTCCGCCTTCCACTTCAGATATCTCAGATTCTGACTGGCCACTCTCTGGTAGCGCAGGGATAATTTTGCTGCCCGCCACCTTGGCTGCACCGACACCACCACCAGGGAGAAGAGAGACTGAGAGACAAAGCAAGGGGAAAGGAGGGAGAGAGAGCATGAAGGAGAGGAAGAAGGAAGTGGACATGTCAGGGGATAACAAGAATAAAGGAAGAAAAGAACAAAGTGAGTACAAGATCATACATGGCCATGTCCCAGGAGCCTCAGAGAACACCCCACCAGGTCACTTTGGAAGAACAGAAGCAGGCTAGTTCCTAGAAGCCCAGGAGAGGCAGCCTTTGGCCAACAGAGCAGGGGGCAACAAAGGCACAAGGGACTGATGTCAGACAAGCCCCTCAGCCTCCAGTGGCCCAGGCCAGGCATCACTGTTCTGGCCACACTCCTCAGGAGAGCCTTCCCTCCTCCATAGCCTTCCTGGTCTATTCAAATCAGGCTGGAGTTGTCACAGAGCTGTTCATAGTATCCCCAACTTGGGATATCCTCTCTGCCACTCTGTGCACTTGCTCCCAGACCACCCCCATTTCCAAAGGTCTTCCCAACTTTGTCTTAAGCCCCTCTGTGTTCAGCCACTTTCTGGAATAACAGGCATTTGTCCTCATCTTTCTAGGCCTGAGTTTCCTGGGAAGAAAAGTGACATTTTTAATTTAGGCTAGATAATCAGTGCAACTTCTACTGGAAGTTGATGTGTGCTGACTGAGGAGGGAGCTACGAAATGTTCTCTTATATTACAGAAGGAAAATAAGATATGCTTTGAATTTTGTCTAAGATACACAGACATTAAGTAGCAAGCCAGGGCTTTGAGCGAGCCTTGTCTGTCTGACTTCAAGGCTCTTCATATCAACATGTCTTCCTCCCCCAGTTCCCAATGCCTGCTCACACAGTATCCAAGAGAAGGATGGGAAAAGAAGTGTCTGCCTGCAACACTCATCCCTACCCCAGCAAAAGTGTGAACACAACAGACACAAAAACATTTTACCTTTTCTTACAACTTTGTAACTTCCTGTTGGTTCTGTGCTTGAAGCCTCTTCAGCTGGGTTCCTATCCAGCTCAGGAGAGTCCCAGATGCCAGAATTTCTGGTCCTTGGAGGCAGGTGTGCCAGAGAATAGAGTGCCAAATCCTCCCCCTCTGGCTGGCTTCCCTCTGGCCTCAGAAGCTGGGTGTTGTCACCTACAGTGGGAGCTTGCCCTGGGGATCCTGGGTCCCAGGGGTGAGAAGTGATGCTGATGACAGAAGGGGTGGGTGTGAGGTCATCCTCAGGCTCACCAGCAGCCTGAGTCTTCACAGTGTGACCAGGCAGCAGGCCACACAGGATCAGGTGCCGCAAGTTCTCCACTGCAGAAAAGACAGAGTAATGGCCTCCCTAGTGAAGGATTGCACAAGCCTAGCAATGGGAAAGCTCGGGAGATGAGGGCTACCATTGCTCCTGCCACTAACACAGTCAATCTGTTGCAGCTTAAGGGTGGAGCTGGTGGGTTTCTGTTTGACTAGCTGGCATTCCTGCATCCAGTTCCCCTCAAGTATACCTAGTAAGAACCTTGGAGTAGGTATAAAGTTGAATTCATACTGGCTATGCTACTGGGATACCAGGGGCCAATGACAGAGTCTTTGAGGCACTCACCATCTTCCAGGGCAGCATCAGCAAGTCCTTCCATGAGTAGAGGGCCTGTGAGGGCCAGAAGGACAGGGTCCCTTGTCCTGATGCCTCCATCCAGGGAGGGGGGAGGGTGAGGCAGGGCTCTCAGCTCCTCTGCATCCTCCTCCTGCTCAGGCTCTTCTTGTGCTACCAGCTGCTTCTCTTGATCTCTCTGCTGGGGCCCAGGGCCTGTTTTGCACGAGTGTGTCGGGGCACGAGAGAGTAGATGCATGAGGTGAGCCTATGTCCAGCTGTGGATGCTGGGCTTGGGGACACTGGCTGGTAAGCACTATGGAAATTCATGGTGCAACCCCTGTGGGCACCACCAGACCCCTGACACATACCAGCATACAAATAAAGACTTGTGTCTGCCTGGGGTGGAGTCTTAAGGTCTTAGTGGAGAGACACAGGGCATCAAAATAAACAAGGAAGTCAGACATTTGTTAGAAGGTGGTGAGTATTATGGACAAAAAGACAAAATAGATTAAGATATGGGCATTAGGAGTGCTAGTTATACTATTAATTGACATAAACAACAAAATCAATAACAGAATTGCCAGAACAAAGCTATGAAGGATGTATGGGACACAGAGGAAGACATTCTAAGTGGAAGGAAACAGAAGAGTGATATTGGCAGGGAGCTCTAACTTTTTCTTCAAACTCAAGATCTTAAGTTACTTAAGAACAAACAAAAAACCTCAAAGAGAATTTACCTGAAGACTGTGCTTCTATATCTCATCTCAAAAATTACATCTTAACTCCATGCATACCCTAATACTTCTCATTCTCTGTATGCATCTTGTTCTATGACAGTAACCTCTAGCTGAAGCTGGCAGGGGCCTTTCTTCTGCTAACCTGTTACCCACAGAGTCAGTGTGAGTTGGTCAAGCTGTCAGTTTCTTCTCTAGACTCCCCTCTCCAGTTTCTCTTCTACATTTTACCAAATGGTATCTCTCACATCTTTGGCCTTGATGGACTCTCCCATCACCTGACACTTTAATCTGACCCATACCTACAAAAAAATAGGACTATGCTGGTCTTCCACAAGATGGAGAGAGGCCTTACCTCCAGACAGTTCCTTGGGTTCTGGTTCATTATGGTAAACTTCTGAGTCATTTATTTCTACCCTGAGGGGAAAAAACCCATTGAAGATTAAAGCAGCCCACCAGGTGGCAATTTCTAGCTTTGCCAGCCTGGTCAAGGTGTCATGAAATCTTGCCTGGCCCCCTCATTATCTTTCACAGGCAATGAAAGAACATGGTGCAAGGAAGAAGGAGCTGGCCTCATCACCTGAATGGGCTGCACAGGCTGGCAAAGCAGAAGGTAGGCATTGGCCTAGCTTCTCTGGCTTCATTCTACACCACAACCCTGATTCAGGGGCAGGGGAAGTAGGAAGGGAAGACGGAGGACAGAAGGCAAAGAAGCAGAGGCATATCCCACTATCTGTGAGAGACTGGGGCTATTTCCAATGGTATTTCCCCATGGAGGCTGTCTACCCCAGGGGTTAAAGGCCGAGGAGCATCCAGAAACAGGCAGGTAGGATGGGGAAAGGTGCTGGGAACTGGAGGGCTAAGTGCCACACCTGTTAGGGGTGGAGCCCTGGTAGGCTAGCTCCTGGGATCCTGGTGGTGAGGGATGGATGGGTGTTGGGGCAGATCCAGGGTGCTTGGTGGCATTCTGCACGGCTTCTTCTAAGAGTTCCATCCATCTGTTGCTCGGCAGAAACACAAGACCAGTGGTGAGAATAAGGTGAGGCATACTCCCTGTCCTCTGTACTGTCTCAAGGACAGGCCTCCACATCTATCAACACTTCTCACTGCCTATTCCCTTGGGTTTATATGACTCATAGCTACCAATTACTGGATATTAACACTTGGATAGACCCCATTCCCCTGGTTTCAAAATAACACTATACAGATGAAAACTCAGAGAGGAAGAAACTGTCTGATTTAACCTGTCTCTGCCCACTGTGCCATTGGCAGCCAGTGTTGGGAAATGTGGGGTAGACAGACACCTTGTGTAGACTCAGGGCCTGGATTATACATGAATTTCTTATGTGTGGCCCAGGCCTGGTTGTACCCTGGGGTGAAGGCCTCTGCTGCTCTGTGCCTAAGTTGCTTCCTAACTTCTCTTCTCAATCCTACATCCAGGAAATGCTCTGGGGCCCAGCCCTGGCCTCACTGCTCAAATCCTTCTACACACCAATCTGGTTCCAAGGGGACAGAAGTTACATGGGACCCCGCAATCAATTCTCACATATTCTTGTCTGATGATGTCAATGCAACCAGTTCATAGATCTGGGGAGGGCCCAGTTCCGAAGTACAGATGATGAAGAAGGCTCGTTTATCTGGGTGAAGAAAGGAAGGCAGAAAGTCTACACTGGGCATAGCAGCCATGGTTCCCAACCTGAAGAAAACACTATGAGATATAGCTGGGTCATCAGAATCAACTGGTACTCACCAACAAAAAAAAACAGGCAATTATGGGTCTCCTAATGACATTTGTCAGGGTCAAATGACATTAGGTCATTCCTACTTCCCTCTTGCTCTGCTGAGGGCTGATGTTCATATAGTGCTTAGGACTTACCAAATCTTTTCATGTCTACCCCATCCTTTTTGAGCTGCTTAGGGAGGTCAGGTGTCAAAGATGAAGGTGATCCCAGAGAATGTGGTTGCCTATTCTTGCCCATTCTCATATCATACTTTGCCCTGCTACCTCAAACTCCTGGACTCAGATCTGTGCTGTAGGTGTGCTTTCTTCTGAAACGCTGCTCTATCTGAGGCATTCTTGCAACAAGATCTGTCCTATTCTTTAGGTTCCCTTTCTTCCATTCCTGCTTTGACAGAATGCTCTCAGCCCCGCCCAGTACACCCATTCTACCCATCATGGTCCTTTCAGCCTGACCACCCCTGCTTCAGGCTGTCCATCTTTACCTTGGTCCCTTTTCTACCCCTCACCCTGCCCATCTTGGACCAGGTCTTCCTGCTTAGACTAGATCAAGATAGGAAAGGAATACAGGACATTAAGCCTTGTAAAGCCCCAGAAAGGGCCTACATCACCCAGTGCTCACTGGGTAGTAAATGGTGAACATGTCCCAGAGCCCCGGGCTTGCTGGCTCATCTCTCATGGGTACCTGTGGCCACGGAGCGGATGAGCACAGCATTGAGCTTTAGCACAGGGCTGAAGGTCTGCTTGCTGTCTGAGGAGCCCACAGCTGTCTTGCTGTGGCACTTCAACAATAGCCTCTCCTCTTGTCTCTGTAGCAGCACTAGGAGGTCCTCCAGTAACAGCACCTGGAGGTCTGGGAATTAAGACAATCCCTGTTGCTCACTCACCCAGAGGCTATTACATGCTCATGCCCAAGCCATAGGAATCCAGTGACTCCAACTCTTTTTGTCTCTATATCCCTCCTTCCCACACTGTGCTTAAGGGGCCCCGTGGTGCCATCCTAGTTGCATTATGTATGCCTCCCCAGCATCCCTTTATTCTACTTGAGCAGCAACTTCCAAAGCTCATGCAACAGAGAAGAAGAGCGAACCCTGGAGAAGCACACTTACCACAGGCTCCCTCCCATTTCTAGTCCCTGGCACATACCCAGGGTCTTATCTTTGCTGATCCTCCAGGTCAGGGGTCCCTCATGGATCATCTTCCTCGTTGTAAGATCCAGGCTCTATAAAGGAGACATCATCACTGCATTCACTCAACAAGTATTTAAGAAGCTACTGTGTAAGGATATTATGCGAAGGTGCTGAGAATCAGCAGGTAGGAAACAACTGTTACCTTTAAGCTCTTACAGGGATGGAGGGAAGTAAAGTGTGCTAGGAAGCCCTGTGCCTGTGATGCTCTGGGGAATATATTAAAGGCTTAGACTTGGGATTCCCACTTGGCCACTAACCTCCCAAGGAGGCAGTGCTGCTTTTCCTGACCTTTTCTTTAGCTTTATTCTTGCCACATTATTTCCTCCTTTACCTCAAGTCCTACCCCATTCTATTTCCTTCAGCTGAGTTTCAACATCTGGTCTTTACTTAGTGGGGCTGTTCTTGTTCATCTAGGGATGAATGACATTAATAGGGTGTGCCTTCCAGGGCCTGGCCATGCCACCCTATCACAGGCAGTCCATGTATCTTACTTCTAAGACTCACTGGGCCCTGACTTGAGTTCTGCTCCTCAGAGGGCCCAAGAAGGCTGCCAGTGTTGTAACCTCCACCTCCTACCTTGAACTCTGCTGCCAAGGGGTTGATGGCCCGCTCTAGGGCAGTGGCATCCAGGCGTTTCTGGTAGCTCTCTAATCGGTGACGGTTCTCTGTCTGCTTCACTGCTTCATTTACAAACTTGAGAATCTCTCTGCACTGGTCCCGGGCACGGCAGAGCTTTTCATGTTCTGGTGTGCCACCTACCAAAAGGGGGAAATGTGTGGTAGTTAGTGCTTCTGCCTGCAGAGTGCATATGCTCATCACTCTTCTAGAGTTATATATGATTAGCATATTTGATTATTTACTTTGTGTGTGTGTATGTGTGTGCGTGCATGCATGCACACACACCACAGTGTGTATATTTGTCAAGTTGGTTCTCTCCTTCCATCCTTTTCTGTGGGTTTCTGTTGAGTCATTTTGCTAGTCCCCTGGTTATAGCTTTCATACACTGCAGAGGTACCCAACAGAGGTATTAATGGGTCTAAAATCCAGCATAGCCCTCACAGGAACTCACAGTTGCCCAGAGGTGCCAAGACGCCTCTAAGGGCCAGCCACTGAGTCTATGCTTCCTGATTTCTATAAAGGCCCAGAAGCCAGTAGTGGCCCTGTTCTCCCTGCTGTACAGCACTTTGTATTTCCAAAACACATTTACAATTATTCTCCTCTCTGAGACTTAATGTACCAGGACAAGGAAGACACTAAGGACTTCAAAGGTTTAGGCTTTCTAAGATCACAAAACTGTGACAAAGCAAGGATGTCTGCTGCCACAAGCCACTAGCCCTCCCCATGCCCTACCCTCTGTGTGCTTGATGATATTCTCCAGCAGCAGAGGGTACTTGGTGAGCCGCTGCATTTCAGAGATGATCAGGTCTCGAAGCTGCAGCCGCCGGCACTGAGGGTGGCTCTCAGCCTCCTGGATAGCAAGAAGCAGAGAGAGGAAGATGTCAACTAGTAGTTGGGAGCTGCCTTTAGGGGTCAAGGCTAAGATGGTTGTGAAAAGGCCAAGTAGGTCCTAACCCCGGATGGTCACTTGGAATTGGTGGCAGTTTTTTTCCTTTAACATTTCGGGAGGGGTTGATGTTGCCAGGAAGAGATGGTCAAAACAGAAGGGCAGTATCACTCCTGTTTTACAGAAAAGCACACACCAGTGCTGGTAGTCAAGCTAGGCCTTTGCCTACTAGTCCACAGTACTTCTCAATCAAAGGATCTTTGGCTCTAGAGGCAACGCTTTACAGTACTGCTGTGGGTGATGTGGGTAGGTAGAGGGGACTGCTAGGTGCCCACCTCAGTAGAGACAAGGTTGGGGCCAGGTGAGGTTAGGAGACTTTTGGTGAGTAGGACACAGCTGAGGGAGGGTTAAGACACAGCCCAGGATACCTGCATGAAGAGCTGGAACCGGCTCTCCTTACGCTGCTTAGTCTTGATTAGCTCTAGGGCTACTGACTGATAGGAACAGAATTGCGCAGCTACTTGCTGGAGTTCCTCTCGGGCAGGACCATCAAACTGAAGAGGCAGACGGGACATGGTCCAGGTATCACACTCCTGTCAGGGAGCAGCACCCCCCCTACCTCCCCCCCCTTGACTATCCCCTTCTCTGTTAAATTCCTCAGTCTTGGGTAAAGGGATCTTGCTTCCTCCAATCTCCTCCTTGCCATACCCGAGCCAGCATGAGATCCCCGATGTCTCTGATAATGGGACCCTCCTCCCGGAGCTTCTTCATAGCTTCACACCAGGAATCTGTGGTAAGAAGGAAGAAGCAGAAATGCCTGGGTTGAGCCACACTGCTAGATACTTTATGTCTAGAAGGAAAAGCACTTTTGACAGTAGTGCAATGGAGAAGTCGGGAAGCCTTTACTTTGGATCTGGAGGTTGGTTTCAAGCTATCCGTCAGCTTCTCTCAGGAGTAGTGGGGTTACTTATTTAGGGGATTGAGGTGGGGTCCAAATGAAATAGAGAGGAGGGTGGCAGAGGGAGTCGGGAGGGGTGCAGGCTCCTTACTGTGAATCTCTATGAGTTCAGGCAGATTAGGGAAGAGCCTCGCCAGCTCTTCCCGAGGCATTAGGTTCTCCTTTTTCATGCGCTGGTAGAAGATGAGGTCCAAGACCCGGAGGGTGCGCAGATGGGATGCTTCTGTCACAAACAGCTCTGAGCAGAGGTTGTGACAAGGAGAGGGAGGGGAAAGAGATCAGCAAGTGTCTAAAGCAGTGGTTTCCAACCTTCCTAGTGCTGCAACCATTAATACAGTTCCCCATGGTGTGGTGACCCTCAACCATAAAATTATTTTGTTGCTATTTTATAAGTGTAATTTCATACTGTTATGAATTGTAGTGTAAATATCTGATATGTGACCCCCAAAGGGGTTGAGACCTACAAGTTGAGAACCACTGGTTTAGAGTCACTCCCTGGTCCACACACCATACTACTCTTTAGGAAAGTAGAGTGCTGGTTTCTCTACCCTTGGGCTAAGGCCAGAAATGAGTTGACCTTGGAGAATCTCTCCTACCCACATAAGCATGAGTGGCGATGAGGGAAGCAAGGCAGTTCTCACCATTGATGACCTCTTGCCGGTCAATCTCCCTCTGTGTTAGCCCTGCCATCACGTCCTTGCCTACTGTATGCTGCCAGTTTTGGACATCTGGCTCTGGCTCCAGGTCAGACAGCTGGCCCAGATCATCCTCCAGAAGATGGGGAAGGACAACATCTGAACAGAACCCCAGATTGGGGGACTCAATGCTCCTGGGGAAAATGGGGAGCTCAGTTTCACTTGTGAGTAACTTACATTCAAGGTTGTCTGTCACTCTCCTATCCAACCTGCTTGTCTAAGGCCCATGGAGAATGGATAAACATCTGGCCATCATCAGATGCGTGAAAGTGCCACAGAGACACCAAACAGAGGTACCACGGTGCTCACCACTCACCTGCGGCCCGTTTTGGGTGTGAAGGGAGGGGTTGGGTTCTCAAGGGACCTGAGGAGAAAATACCAGCTCTGAATATACTGTATACAACAACAATGTATCTAACGACACTAAATAGCAATGGAAGTTACCTGGTGGAGAGGCTGGAGGCAGAGGATGAGGCTGACTGATGAAGGCGAGTGGCCTCAGCAGCAGCATCCATGTCAACATCACTTCGGGATCGGGGCACATTCTCTGCTTTCCGAGATCTCTTCATCTCTTCCCGGCCCTTGAGGCTCTCAGAGCGGCCCAGGCGAATCTCTGAGCGAGAACTGCCATAGAGGGACAAGAAACTTTTGAGATCTGACATTGTGGCTAGCTTTTACCTATTACCCCACTCCAAAGGCGCCTCAATACCACAGGTTTTCTACCTGGCCCTGAAAGGCCCAAACATGAGGGTCCAGAAGCTGCACAATGACAAGCCACTCTGGCTGCTCTACAGACTCTTCGCTCTCCTCGGTGGGCTTACTGGATAGTTTCTCTTCTTCACCTTGAGCTATCAGAAAGGTGAAGTCAGGAGCTAAGACAGTGGTTCTCAACCTTCCTAATGCCAGGAGCCTTTAGTATAGTTCATGTTGTGGTGACCCCCAACCATAAAATTATTTTCATTGCTACTTCATAACTGTAATTTTGTTACTGTTATGAATTGCAAATATTTGATATGTGACACTTGTGAAAGGGTTGTTCAATTCCCAAAGGGATTGCAACCCACAGGTTGAGAACCGCTGGGCTAAGAGAATCAGGTTTGTGTTGTCTCCAGATGCCTAAGACACCATGATCCTTTCAGAAGACACATGGATTTCATAGTCTTTCATTAGGGGTCATAAGGTCCACTGCCCTGGAGGCCATCCCATGACCAGTACACCTTGACTGTTTTGGACCAGCTACTACTCTCTATTCTGACTGAGGTGGATCTTTCCTTGACAACATCCTCTTTGAGGGGGGTATACTTAGGGTTCCTGTAATTCCCCAAGCCGCCTGTCAGAAGATGATATCTGCTCTAGTATTCTTACTCTCCATCCCGCTATGATGTAGATCTCTCCTTTTCCTACTGATAGCACCTTCCCTAAGCTTCTAGTTCCTTTCCAGGGAGGAATGGCCAGGGAAGATGCTTCCAGAGCTTGGTTACAGTAGGCAGGGGTTCATTCCTGGTTGTCCTAATTGGCTAACAAGCATCCTTAGGGCTTGGTGAGATGCTGACAACTGAGAACTGATTTCTGTTGAGTCCTGCAGTACATCGGCCTCAATACAGCTAGCATCTCTGACCCCTAGATGCCCCTAGATGTACCACCAGGCCCTGCTGGGCTGGCCCTTTGTTGACATTATTGCTAATCTATATCCTGTTCTACATCTGGAACCACAGAAGGCCTTGAGATGTCTGGAGAGTGCTTAATAGTAAAGCAGGCGGCTGCCACAGGGAGCCAAGTACCTTGAATCTTCATTTACACTTTCTCTAAAAGGCCAGAGGATTCAACACAGAGCTCATCTCCTTCGGGCCTGAATTTGTCTTCAGGGTTTGCAAACATCTTGACAACTGATGTCCTCCTGAACTTACCCCTTAGGAATCTCTGAAAACAAGCCAGATCTAAGCCATATCAACTCACATTGTTTTCTCTGTCCTCAGTCAGCACTACAAACCTCTTCCAGTTGGGTTAGAGGCTACAAAGCTTTGTAACTTCCTAAAAGATCCCTTCGGCACTCAATACCTGCCAAGCATCGACAGCCATCTGTCTTAGGTAGATCAAATTTACCTAGCAAGGCCAAGAGTGCAAGTCTGTATATGTTTCAAATGTTTTCTCAAGGTATTGACATCTCCCAAACTTAAAATATTTGACATATCCAAATAATCACACCTGTCACAGCAATTATGTAATTTGTATCTAATTTACCTATAAATGTTAGAAGTCAACCTCTCTCTACAGTACAAATCTAAAGTTTACTGTCCCAAAATCTTTGTCAACTCTTACTATGGCTAAATCCTTTGACACACACTAAGTCTATGAGGGCTAATATAAAACAGAAAGATTAAACTTGCATTCAAGCAAGACTGTCTGACTTATGAGTTGATAGTTATTTCAAAGGCAAAATGGCTAGACTATTTACACTGCTGCCTTTGGACTTGCCTTCCTGCCCACCTCTATACCTCAGTGGCTTTCAAACTTGATTGTATAACAGGATTATTTCCCCGTACAAAAGGATGGCTTGAGGAATCTGCACAGCCATTTCTGACTAGAGGCAATCTTTATTCTAAAGCTTGGTGTAGCCATGACTACTGTCATGCCTGTCAGGAGCAAGGAAATCTATAGCATGTGTTACAACCACACAAACATCCTTGTTTAGAACCCGATATCTGACAGAGATGCACAAAACAAGACAGCACCATCCCGACCCTGTCCCCATCATTTGTGAGATGGGGTCTTTGTAGACTAGGCTGGCATTGGACTCCCAGTGATCCTCCTGTCTCAGTCTGAGGAGTGCTGAGATTACAAACATGTGTCACCACACCTGCCCCCCTTTTCTTTTTGAAGGTCTTGAGCTAACTGACTCTACAGTCTGTTGAGAAGGATGACTCATTCCCAGTTACTGCTTGTCTTTAAAAGTGTCAGCAGAAACTCCTTTTTAAGCATTTAAAAAAGCATTATTATTATTATTATTTATTATATTATTATTATTACAGAGACAAGGTAGACCAGGATGGCCTGAAACTCACAAAGATCCTCCTGCCTCTGCCTCCCTAGTGCTGGGTAGGATTCACAGTGTGCTTTGACATCTCACTTAGCTTAAGTTTTCTTCTTAACAGGCAGAGTTTCATTTTCTAAGACTTCCCTCTGTCCCCTCCAAAGTCCTTTATCCACATCACCCAGCACTTCCTGATCGGTAGCTGGATAACATAATCGAGCTCCATTTTGGGATGTAACTGCTCAGTAGTTAGGGGATCCACCTGAAGGTTGCCTTCATGATCTTCCACTGGCCTAATTCCCAATACATTATGCTTTCTGCAGCTACTAGGGTGGGCAGGCTCTACTTGCAGCCTCACAGTCTAGTGGAGAGGAGCAAGGCAGTAGGAATTAAACCCTAGTGCTGAAGCCTGGCCGTGCTCCGTGTCTGGGCAGCTGGTGGGTCCCATCCAGCTCCAGCTACCTGTCACTCTCCAGCAGGTCCTCAGGAAAGCTTCCTGTTGAGAGTCGTTGTGTCCCCGGCTCTGGGACATCATACTGATGGCTGTTCTCAAAGTGCTGAATGATGTTCCTCACATTGCCTGGCTTAACTGCAGGCAAAAAGAAAAGGAAGGTACTATGCTTTCTGTCCCAGGGCCCTTACTCCCCTCTAGCCCAGAAGACAGAGCAATGAACAAGCACAGATGAGAACAGCATGGGACCAGAAGATAGGGAACCTGGCCTAGTCCTGGCTGAACACTCTCTCTTTCTAGGTCTCCTCTTTTCACACTCTACCTGAAAACAATGACTAAGTTTTCCTTAAGTCACACAGCAGGTCTTAAAAAAGAAAAAAAGAAAGCAGGAAGACGGAAACCTCTCTTAGGAAGAGAGGTAACACATTACTTTGTGGTATTTGAACTCTAGCCCTTTTCCCAAGTTGACAGCTTAGGAGCCAGTCTTGTTCAAGAACAAGCAAGGGACAGAGAGGGAGGAGACACTAAGACATAACACTTGGAAACCTTGGGCTCATACTAAGCTCAGCATCTGGGAGCCAGGGAGGCAATAAGGAGTTCATCTTCAAGTCAAAACTGAGTCATGTGAGGTCAGAGCAGGGCTTGGGTAGAGGGCGGAGGCAGGGTAAGTATCCCTGGAACTGGCAACAACGAGACTGACTTTAAAGATTCTACATATACAATACAGACTCCTTGTCTAAAATAGACTTCCTCGCTGGGTAGTGATGGTGCATACCTTTGATCCCAGCAATTAGGAGGAGGCAGAGGCAGGCAGATCTATGTGAGTTTGAGGCCAGCCTGGTCTACAGAGCAAGTTAAAGGACATATAGGGCTGTTACACAGAGAAACCCTGTCTCAAAACAAAACAAAACAAAACACAAAACCAAAAACAACAAAAAGACCCCCTCATCACAAAAAAAAATCTGACTTTTTCAGGAAGATTCCCAAGCCTGAGAGAGCAAAAATTATTGGTCTGTGGCCCCTTTCTCAGACTTTCTAAGTAAGTGGCTGGGTGTATGTTTAATAGAGGCTGTTACTATCACTTGCTTTGTCTAGGACCTGTCCTAGACTGGATGTGATTCTGGCTTGGGGGTCACTATAGATTTGATTAGCTGTTGTGTACCCACAATGGACTTGTCTGAATGGTTATGTAAGAACCTAGGGATATCCTATAACTGACAGCATGAGGCAGAATCTACTATCTCATGGGCCACCTGAAAAATGTCTAGGTGTGCTCTGTACAGAGTGTGGCTGTGGCAAAAGCAGGTGTACCCTGAGATCTGTTATGGCTGAATAACTCAGCCTAATGGGAAACAGGAAGCACATTTTTAACCCAGCCAAGTTTCACTAGTAGACTTTGTTGTTTGCTTTCCTCCAGTCTCTGAATGACAACGGAACTAAGAAAAAGCGAATTATGTTGACTGGGATGATAGCTCAGTCACTGAAGTGCTTGCTGCATAAATGTGAGGACCAGAGTCGAATCCCTAGCACCCACATAAAAAGTCAGGTGTGGTGGCAAGTGATTGCAATTCCAGTACTAGGAAGATGGAGACAGCCTGCCTAGCAGATTGGTGAACCCCAGGTCCTAGTGAGACAGATCATCACAAAAACCAAGGTGGATTCCTCATGAGGACTGACACTTGAGGTTGACCTTTGACTTCTATAACCCCCCTGCTCCCATGAATTGTTACTAGCACCAGACAAACAGGTGATAGCTGGTGATTTTAAGTGTCAATGGAACCTATCTAGTAGTGGGTGTTTTATGTCTTAGGAATTTTAGAAGGCCAAATCAAATCAAGTAATCAGAGTGATAAAATATGAATTAAGGAGCACATCGATGGGGCATGGGGCTGGAGAGGCCCAGCATGGTAACAGTCTTGCACTGCTCTTCCACTGGAACAGAGTGTGATTGCCAGCAATGACACCAGGCGGCTGGCTCGAGGGGACCCAACTCCTCTGGCCTCTGCAGTCACTGGCATTCATGTTCACATACCCACACATACAATAATGGTAAATTAAAAATAATGGTAAAAAAATCTTGAAAAAGGAGAGCATGTAGACCCTTGGCATCTTTACCTTGTTCTCTTGGGCTCAGAAACCTTACTCCACCTTGGGCATTTGTGTTCTCTCAAGCTGACACAAAGCGAGCTCCTTTAGTGGAGCTGCTTAGCCCCTTACAACCTGTCGTTGCCTCATACTTTCCTTGGCAGGGTAAGTGAGAAACAGATTTTGGCAGCTATGAGCCTGGAGCTGGGAATGCAGCTCAATGGTAGAGTAGCTTAGTTCCAACGATGGGCCTGGATTTCAGGGCTATTCTTTTGCTTTTCCTCCACTAAAACTTTTTTTTTTTCAAGAATTATTTTTTATAGCTTAAGATAGCATGATAAGCCACAGTAACTTAAAATAAGTCCAACGATACTATTTTAAAATGCTATTTTTACAAAAAATGGGTTCTAGTAACAGAATTTCCAGACTGTATTCCATTATTCTCTTTCCATGTACAAACTACTGTAGAACTGAGGTTGATCTTGATTTTCTAATCCTCCTGCTTCTACTTTCCAAGTTCTAGGGTTACAGGAGTAAGCCACCATATAAAATTTGAAAACACCATTTAACTTTATATACATGGATTCACTGATGGAAATAAATTTGCCTGATTCTGTGACATTCTGATGTAGCCTATAAGTTTCTTATGGGTTAATATGTATAATTTATTATTTTTTTTGCTATGCTGGGGATCAAAGCCAGGACTTTACACATGCTAATCATGTGTTCTATGGAGCCACCCCCATAGCCCTATATCAATTATTGTTTTTAAAGTATGTGTGTATGCAGCCTAACTTTAAATGATATTCCTCAGGAAATGACTACCCGCCCCAATACCGTCTCACTGATGTGGAATTTGCTGATTCAGCTGGGCTGACTGGTCAGTGAGCCCTCTGTGTTCTCTTCCTGATGGGATTACACATGCACACCACTATACCTGGCTTTTTAAAAGATTTATTTAAATCTTTTAAATACAGGGTGCTCTGCCTGCATGTATATCTCTTCACCACTTGGTGCCTATTGCCAGTAGGGACCAGAGAGGGCCTCAGATGCATTGTGAATCAAACCTGGGTCCTCTGGGAGAGCAGCCAGTGTTCTTAGCCACTGAGCATCTCTCCAGCCCCAACACACCTGGTGGTTTTATGAGTATAGGGGAACAAATTCAAGTTCTCATTTTTTGTGCCAAGTCCTTTACTGACTCAAATATGTAGCCAAGTCTGGTTTCCAGCTCAACATCCTCCTTCACTACTTTGAAGAGCCTAAGCAGGAAAAGGGGAAATGATAAAAGAAAAATCATATTTTTCTTTATAATTGTAATTAAATTTAGCAACTTGTAATTTAATTAGAAAAAACCTGAAAAATAATAATAATAATTATTTTTTAAAGATCTTATTTATTTATTATGTATACATCATTCTGCTTCCAAGTATATCTGCACACCAGAAGAGGGCATCAGATCTCATAACGGATGGTTGTGAGCCATCATGTGGTTGCTGGGAATTGAACTCAGGACCTTTGGAAGAGCAGTCGGTGCTCTTAACCTCTGAGCCATCTCTCCAGCCCCTATTATTTTAATTGTCAATGAAACCCCAAAGCATTCCTATTTCTATCTCCCTGCAGGACACACTGCTGCAGTCTAATGGGGTTTCCTGCACATACAGTGTCTCCCAAAAGCTTCCATATTGATGGCGAGGTCCCAGCTAATGGTGGGATTGGGGGTAGTTAAGTGTTTTAGGAGGAGGTCGCAAGGAGAGAGGCATGCCCTTGAAAAAGATACCTGTACCTCAGCACCTTATTTTTGCTTCATGAGTTAAACAGATTTCCTTTGCCACATGCCACACACTGATGCTACAATGTTCTCTCTCTCTCTCCCTCTCTCTGTTTGTATCTTGTCTGTCTGTCTCTCCCTCTCTTCCCTCCTTTTTTTTCCAGACAAGGTTTCTCTGTGTAGCCCTGGCTGTTCTGGAACTCATGCTGTAGACCAGGCTGACCTCGAACTCACAGAGATACTCCTTTCTCTGCCTTGAGTGCTGGGGTAAAGGTGTGCTGCCTAGCTACAATGTATTTTCTTACCATTCCACAAAGCAACTGGGGCCAAGTGATTATGGATCGAAACTTTTGAAACTATTAACCCAGATAAACACTTCCTCTTTTTAAGTTGTTTATCTCAGATATTTTGTTACAGCAACAACAGGCTAACTAACACACCTTAAAGAGCAAAGGCTAGGGCCGCAGGGAGGCTGCTGCCAAGAAGGCTGGTCTCTGTCAGAGCCTCAAGGAAAACCAGCCTGAGGGGAAGGGGGTTCGCACCCCGAAGAAACCAGGTATGGTAAAAAGATCTGGCAGCTAACACAGGGAAGATGAGAGACCCCAGCAGTCTGAGTCACAGAGAACCTGTGGCAGAAAGGAGGAATAGGTAAGAGATGGAGAGAAGAAAAGGAGGAGGGAAGGAGACACTGAATAGGACCACATGGAAAAGGGACAACAAAAACTTGGAGGTGGAAAATTGATGCTAATGAGAAGATAAATCCAAAGAAAATGGTCCTTTTACCTTCCACAGAGGACAAGGGAATATGAAATGCTAAAAGAAAAACAAACAAAAACAAAAGTAAACCATGAAAAGTCAATTTAATGTTGCAAGAGTCAAAATAAAAATTGTATCAAGCTAGAAAATGTAAAGGTAGTAACAAAAACCAAAATAGATCTGGAAGAGTTCCTTCTTCTGCCCTTCCCCAATGTCACCAAGTCCAATGCAGGCCAAAACACTATTCAAATTTCCACTGAAACTCAGGATTGAAAATACTGACCATTTCTAGACACACGGCTGAAACCAATGGAGGGGTCATTAGTTTTAGTGGCTGGAGCTTGCTCTTACCCCTGCCAGTTCTACTATAGCAGTCATTCAAACCCTTCATCAAGGGCCCAACACACAAAATCACAGGAGTATACATAAATCCTGGGGACGAGACAAAGCGGGAACTACAGATCACTTGGGCAGTCTTTTCAAGGCAGATGCTGTTCCATAGAACTATTCAGAGCTACAACTGTTTTCAAGTTCCCAGACTAAGACCCAAGGGTAAGTACCAGCCCCCTGGCTCTGAGACACTCACCTCACCCCAATGAGACTGCACTAGACATGGCATGAGGGAGAGAGCAGCAGTACTACCCTTGGCTCCCAGAAACACAGCAAGTCCTTCTACTTCCTGTGTAGGTGAAGGACTCAGTTCTCTACCAAAGAATGACCAAGGCTTTTATTCTCCAAAATACTCACTGCTCTGAGAAGAGCTTTTGGGCTTTCCAATGTATCTGAGGATGGGGTTCCGCTTCTTGTCCTCCAAGGCATCCTTTTCTTTCTTGGAATTACTGCTCTGCTGAGAAAGGAGACACTAGTTTTGAGGTGGTTCCAACATTCAGACATGACTGCTAATCATTCTTGCCTCTTCCCAAGATTGGCCCTAAACAAGTGGCTGGAAAACTAACTCAAGTTTACATCCTAATGGACATGTTCCACTGTGGTTGGGGTGAAGAAAGGAGGGGGATGTAGCTGGAAAGCTGTGGAATGGCATTGCTGTCCTACCTCAGCATGGAGGATGGCTCCAAGTCAGCTATATTCTAGGGCAGTTCTATTACCTTCTTGGTCTTAGGGAAGAAAGGCAGCCACTTGTCCTTGTCAGGAGCAGACTGGGCCTTTTCTGCTGTGCTGGAGGGTCTTGCCTCCCGAAGCCGGATCCCAGCATGGCTCATGTAGGTATTAAGGGCAAAGTCCATGGGAGCACTGTAAGACAGGAGTGTTGTGAACCAGAAAGGCCAAGTAATGCTTCCTAATAAAAAGATGAAGGACCAAAACCCAGCTCAGGACAATCTCCTCACAGTCATCCCATGGAGAAGGAGAGGGGTAGTTATGAGCTAACATATTCAAAGTGAAGTCTGGATGGCTAAATGTGACAGCAGTTAGAAGCTGGCCAAAAGTTCTTTATTGGTCAGGGGATGGGAACACAAAGTTCCTAAAATATAAGGCCTGGAGGACAGGTTAAGTCTGTAACCAACACCCTCAGACACACACACAGGTACTTAAAGTAGGCATACTGCCGTCACCTCCCCACTCCCTGAGAACAAAGAGAAAAAGAGAGGAAAGGGTTGTCATGGTACTTCTAATGGCCACAAACAAATGAAACTGTCCAGAGCTCTGTGCTCAAAATGTATTCGGCCTGCAATTCAGAAGACAGATGATCTGTTCTATGGAGCTAGTACAGTAGCATTTCCACTTTGGATTCGTGGCCCATCTCTTCCCTTACAAAGCATATGCAGGCAGGGAATGCAGACACACTTTAAGCTAACAAAAAATAATAAGGCATTGGCCTTATGTATGAGGATCAAAAAAATATGTAGGATCAAAAAAAAAAAAAGTGCCAAGAAAGGAGATGTTTTCTCTCTGCTGGTGCCACCATCACAGACTGATTCTGACACCATTATTTTCTTGGGAGGTGAAATCTCTCTTCAGGGAAAGAGGTGGGAAGGGAGACTCAGGGGTATTGTGGGAAGACATACAGAAGCAGGTCAGAGAAGTCAGGAGCTGAGGGTTAGCCTGTCATACCAAGGAGCAGACCCATATACCAGGCAGTGGTCCTTATGCATCAAGGATCTGGACCTTCTAAGTCTTACATGCCATGGTTACCTGCCTGGGAACTAACCCTTCACAGACTCATGTCCTGTAATGTTACAACTTTCTTGTGGGTAGCAGAAATGAAAAGCACAGGAGAGCTCAACCCTACTTCTTCCCACCTTGAACATTGCAAATGAACCACACCATGGATTTGCTTACCTCCGGTCTTCCTCATACTTGGACCTGCAATGAAAGAACAGATGACTCAGACCTTGAGACAGACTATGCTCTGGGCAGAGGCTGGAAGTTCTTTCTTGGAGGAAAGAGGAGGGTTGGTAGGGGATACAAGGTCATAGTTCTGGAGTCTTTGAAGCTCAGGAGGTGAGAACTTTTATTTTCTCAAGGATTCAACTGGAAATGACAATGATGACACAGCAAATTTAGTGTCTGTTCTCTGTGTCAAAGCACAAAGTCATCAGGAGGACAAGATGAAACCTGGAGACCTGGTCCAGGCAGTAGCAAACAATGTTTGGGTATTACTATGGGCCAAACATTTTTATAAACTAGTTACACAAAACCCATTTAATTTTCAAAATACCCACAAGAAGGCTCCAATTTGGTAAGAACAAATTATATTACTTTAAAATAGAAACTACTGTAAGTTGGGTTCTTAGAATCTCCAAACAGGCTCAGTCAGGTACTGCTTGCATCCCAGAAGTAATTCCTGCCACCTTACTACTGAAGGCCAGGAGGCTGGATTGCAAAGGCCATGCTTTCTGTGTGATTTTCTTTATAATCCAGACTTCCTATCCCGCCCTCCTCTCCCTCTCAATGTCTCTTTTTCTCTTTCTTTATTATTCATTAGTACTGGATTAGTACTGGGGATTGAACCTAGGATCTTACACATGTTAGGCAATCAGTTTACAGTTTACTTCAGAGAGCTATATCCTCTGCCTTTAAATTTTTTTTTTTTTTTTTTTAATCTTGATCCTACCGAGTTTGGCTTTAAACTCACGCAGAAGCCCAGGGAAGTCTTGAATTTTTGCCTCAGCCCTTACCCCACCCCTTTTTTTCCAAGACAGGGTTTCTCTGTGTAGCCCTGACTGTCCTGGAATTTATTTTGTAGACAAGGCTGGCCTTGAACTCATGGAGATCCACCTACCTCTGTCTTCCAAGTGCTGGGATTAAAGGTATGCACCATCACCTCCTGGCACCTCAGCCTCTCAAAGTAGCTGGGTTTATAGGCCTGTGCCACCAGGCTTGGCTTTTTTTATTTTTTAGTGAGATGGAACCCAGGGCCTTGTGCTTGTTAGGCAACTGCCCACCACTGAGCTGTAACCCAAGCTCTTGCTAGTACAGATCTGCCACCACAAGACAGATTCACACAAGAGGCTGTCTCTTCATATCTGTAGACTGATATGTCAAAGAAATCTCAGACTTCACATGTCCAAAACTAGTGACTGATGGTCTTTAAAGTGCTTTGGGAAGAAATTCCTGGAATCTCTCCTTTGACTTTCTTTCATACCCCACACTCAAGTTTTAGGAATTTCTCTTAACGATTCTATCCCTCAACTCCACCATCTAAACTCTTCTCACAGCTTTCATGGCTATTGCTTTACTACTGTTTGTGGGGATTCCTCTGGGGAGCCTTGCAACTGAACTTCTTAGCTTCCCATCTCTTCTACCCACAGTGCAGCCTCCTGTAGTTCCAACAGCTCCTCACTTGCTAAGACTAAAATCTTCCCCACTGAACTGCCCCCTCGTGTTACCTGAGCCGGTGAAACACTTTATCTCTGAACCCAGAACCAAAGAAAAGCACTGACTCTGAAACCAGAGCCAAAGAAACACATGTTGGCCCTAGAACCAGAGCCAGTAAAAGAAATACACCTTAGCCCTAAAAATAGAGCAACAAAGCTAAAAAGGGCCAGTGAAACAGTTTGGCCTGAAACCAGAGCCAACTCTGCTCTTGACCAACTAAACAAACCAATCTCTGAGCAGAAAAACTCCTTGGGAAAAACTCTGCCCCTAAGAAGGTCTATATAAGCCCTCTGCCTGTTCAGTTGTTGGCTGTGCTTTCCCACCCTGGAAAGAGGCAGCCGCTTTCCTGGACTCCTTCTTCCCAAATCTCTCTCTCAAAAGAGTCTTGAGTGAAGATCTTTATTCGCCATGCAATAGAAGAACCTTGTTGAGATGTCCCTTAGGGGACTGAGCAGGAAATTTCTGCAGCAGCTTTCCCCTTAGCAGAGTGTAGCAGAAGAAGTAACATCTTGGGCTGCAGGAGAGGCTGCTGTGGATAGCTCTGCTAGGATGTTCCCTTAGGGCAACAGAACACAGCTCAGCTGTACTGGCTCTCTCAAAGAGAGGAGCAGGACTGCTATATCCTGCGGGGAGACCATCCCCCACTGCACTCCAGCTTTGGGTATCACCTGACTCTCCAACAAGTCAGGATAACTTTCCCTCCAGTGCTGAGATGTCCTATTGCAGCTCCAGCCTCCAGAGTTGTCCTATTGTGGCTCTATCCTCAACACTGTCCCTATTGCAGCTCTAGGTGTAGCCTGGCTTCCTGTTAAGTCAAGGTACCTTTGCAGTTCCAGATCTGTAACATTCACACCCACTTATAACTGGAGAAGCACAGCAGGAGCAGCTGTGCTAAAGCTCCCAGGAAGGTGCTCTAGTTTTCTGTTATGCTTGTGAAAAAATGGCTGCTTTCCTTAAGCCAGTCTGACCACCTCCTGAACACTTCACTCCCACGGCAGGGGTGCAGTCTCACTCTGAGTATCAGCCATAAACTCAGAGGCAAAGAAGGAGGAAGATCATGAAAGGGCTAGAAAAGGGAAGCAGAAAGCTCACTGTACTCTTGGAGCCTTGCATGTTACAACTACCAGTGAACTGTCAGCAGCTCTAGGCTTGAAAGTGGGGCCCTCAGCACAAGACATGCAGGTCTCCTGTCTTTTGGTGAAAGAGATCATTCAAGAAGTAGAAGGTAGAAAACAGTCCTACAAGATCTGCCAGCCTGTCTGGGAAGTTCAGAGGTAACAGTAAAATCGAAAACTCACAAGATATCTACAAGGGCAGCCAGCTGCTTCTCCGCCATTTGGCGCTCTCTAACAGGGTCCCCATCCAGGTCTAGCAGGTCATTCTCACCATAGAGGCTGCCCAGCCCCAGGGTGCGCTTTGATCTATGCCAGAGATACAAAAAGGAAACAAGTATCAGACTGAACATGTGTATTCACAAAAAGGGAAATTCAGATACACACTCCAGAGGCACACAGAACACTAAGGGAGGAGCTCTACAAACCTATAGTCATTGATCTGTTCCTGGATCTCCAGCATGACTGTCTCCTGAGCTTCACAGAGAACACTGCGAGGGTCTTCACCATTCCGCAGGCGCAGGTCTGTAGTGGAAGAGCAGGGAAGGCAGAGTAAGTGGGTGTTGGGGGAGGAGGAATGCAAAATGGTTTTTGCACTCAGTGATGCTGGGTAGAAAAACTGGCTTTATGGAATATTAGTCTGAAAGCAGTGGAGGCCTGCATTCCACCCAGGTAACATCTTTTTTCTTATTTAATTAAAAATACATTTTATTAGCGCGCGTGTGTGTGTGCGCATGTGTGTGTATGTACGTATGTGTGTGTGTGTGTGTGTGTGCTCGAGTGCGTGCGTGCATGAACTTTGGTGTGAATGTGGAGGTCAGAGGACAACTCTGTAGAGTTGGTTCTCCCCTCTCACCTCTATGTGGATTCCAGGAATTGAACTCAGGTTGTCAGGCTTAAATGTGAATCATTCTTCTAGTCCTCAAAGTCAAAGACAAAATTATTCTCTGCATGTCTGATTTTTTTTTTTTTTTTTTTTTTTTTTCGAGACAGGGTTTCTCTGAGTAGCTTTGGAGCCTATCCTGGCACTCACTCTGGAGACCAGGCTGGCCTCAAACTCACAGAGATCTGTCTGCCTCTGCCTCCTGAGTGCTGGGATTAAAGGCATGCGCCATCAACGCCCGGCTGGAACTAGCTCTTGTAGACCACGCTGGCCTCGAACTCACAGAGATCTGCCGTGTGTGTGTGTGTGTGTGTGTGTGTGTGTGTGTGTGTGTGTGTGTATGTATGTATGTATGTATGTATGTATGTATGTATTTATATATTTCATCAATGGGTCATGCATATAGCTGATTTCTGCTTAAGATATGTAATTCTGATGAACAGAAATAATACTAGGACATTTTTCATTACTCAGACTGACATAGGAAAATTCTCAGCTACAAAGACAGCCTTTTACACATTTAGCTGATTTTAGACTTTAGAGCAAATTGAAAATACACTGGTTGCCCCTGGAGACGAATACACAAGGACAAGTTCCCAGATGTTCATTGCTGAATCAAGGTCAGGCAAAGTTAGGGTTAGGGTTTAGGGTTAGGCAACTTTGGTAGACATAACCCCCTACAGTAATTGACTTTCTGCACGTACTCCTAACCATTCAAGGTCCAGTCAACTGTTTATTGTTTAAGCCCTGCATTTCAATGTCATTCTCTGTCTGGGAACGCTAACCACTTAGCGCTACATGCTTACTTTACTCACCATGCTCAGTCAGCATGACTTCCCTAGCCTGAGAGAAACTGTGTGACTAGTATGGCTCTGTTCCTTATTGTTTACTCAAGAAGTGTTGTGTGATCCTGAAAATGTGATTCATATTTGTTTAGAGGCTTTGCTGTAAGAGGAGAAGTGTGATGGAGAGAGAAGTGTGAAAGATGTAGAAGCAGGTGAGTGAATGAGTGAGTGAGTGAGAGAATGCGTGTGGAGGTGAGGTGAGTGAGTGAGTGAGAGAATGCGTGTGGAGGTGAGGTGAGTGAGTGAGTGAGAGAATGCGTGTGGAGGTGAGGTGAGTGAGTGAGTGAGAGAATGCATGTGGAGGTGAGGTGAGTGAATGAGTGAGTGAGTGAGAGAATGTGTGTGGAGGTGAGGTGAGTGAGTGAGTGAGAGAATGTGTGTGGAGGTGAGGTGAGTGAGTGAGTGAGAGAATGCGTGTGGAGGTGAGGTGAGTGAGTGAGTGAGAGAATGCATGTGGAGGTGAGGTGAGTGAATGAGTGAGAGAATGCATGTGGAGGTGAGGTGAGTGAGTGAGTGAGAGAATGCGTGTGGAGGTGAGGTGAGTGAGTGAGAGAATGCATGTGGAGGTGAGGTGAGTGAATGAGTGAGAGAATGCATGTGGAGGTGAGGTGAGTGAATGAGTGAGTGAGTGAGAGAATGTGTGTGGAGATGAGGTGAGTGAGTGAGTGAGAGAATGTGTGTGGAGGTGAGGTGAGTGAGTGAGTGAGAGAATGCATGTGGAGGTGAGGTGAGTGAATGAGTGAGAGAATGCATGTGGAGGTGAGGTGAGTGAATGAGTGAGTGAGTGAGAGAATGTGTGTGGAGGTGAGGTGAGTGAATGAGTGAGAGAATGCGTGTGGAGGTGAGGGAGAGTAGTGTGTGGGTGAATAAGTGAGAGAATGGTACAGAAGAGAGAGATAGCAGATGTATGAAGAAATGTAACAGCAGACAGAGAGAGAGAAGTGTGTCTTCAAGAGAGGTGGAGAAAAGAGATGTTGCTGTATGTAAAGAGATGTGACTGTATAGAGAGACTGTCAAGAAAAAGATTATTCAAGATGGAGTAAAAGACAAAGTTGCCATCAGAAAGCATGTGTTTCCTTTTTTACCCTCAGATAGAAAAGTCTAGCCCTCAGATAGAGAAGAATTTTTTCTCAGTCCTGCTGCTCTGAAGGCATTCTTTCTGTTACCCTGGTGCAGACCTAGGAGCTGGCCTCCATAGGCTGAGGTAATGTAGCTAGGAATGATCTTGAACTTCTGATCCTCCTGTCTCTACCTCCTGAATACTAGCATTACAGAGGTGTGCCACCACACCTGGTGTATAGCGTTCTGGGATTCAAACCCAGGGCTTATTGCATGTTAGGCAAGCATTCTATCAACTGAGCTGCATCCTCAGCCCCAAGATGCTATCTTCTTTACACAGCCTCAATTATTATGGAATTGGAAGGAACAGCAATATCATCCAGTCCTTGCTCCTCACTCCAACTCTGACTCTCCTGGCATTTGTTAAGGAACTTAGCAAACTAAAACCCACCCCCCTAGAATCAACCAACTGAAAAGTCCTCTCAAAACAATATTCCAGAGGTTCTGATTTAGCAGGTAGGATGGAGTAAGGCTTGGTCTCTGTAATTTTACATGTTACCTTCAGCAATCTGTCCTTGCTTAGAAATTCCTGGTTAAGTCTAATTTTCTCTTCATACAAGTGAGCCTACAAGGTAAGGTCCAGAGGTTCCATGGAAGGCGGGCAGGAATGAGTGTATGTCTCCTAATTCCAATCCAATATCCTCCTGTGTCAGGACACAGTTCTTGGGTGGTGTCTAATCAAGCCTGTTCTAAGTGTGAAGTGGTTTGCAGTAACCATCTATGGATTCTGTCCCTTAGTACAGGACAGTAACCCAGGGACAGTGACTCTGTCTCTCTGTCTCTGGTATCTCCTGAGAGTTCAGTATAAGAAGGGCAGTAAAAAAGGCAACCTGACCCATGAGTCAACTTACCAATTTCAGCCTGCAACATCTCAGGGATCTTCACTCTGAGAGGCTATAAAACAAGAGTGGGGACAGAAGTAATGAGGTTGTAAGCACCAAGCAGACGGACAGTATGCAGGTACACGGGGCCTGATAATGTTATTTGCCCTCTTGTCTCCCCTCTTTCTCATCTCTCTTCAAATGTTGGACTTGAATTCTAGGCTAGGACTTTGGGAGTTTATAAGACAAGTTGATACTATGTTCTAAGGGTGACCTGGTGGTCTTTTTATTCTGAAGCATGGAGTGTGGAATGGCATGTTCCAAAACTGGACCACTGTTAAATTAGCTGCTAGATTCTCCTTCGCCTCGGAGTGGCTCCAAAACGATAACCTTTGTTATTTGATGGATTGCTGCTCCTTTCCTTTGCTAACAGTGGAAACTGGGTATGTGTCACCTAGTTCTGCACTTAGCAGAATACTCTGGCATGTACACTTAACTCTCTTGCCATGTGGATAGGTATTGATAGGGTTTGTAAATGATGGCAGGGAGTACTTGGCAGCTCTAATGCCCTTACTCGAGACACACTGAAGGCAGTAAATGTAAAACACCGAGGAAAACCAAATTTCCCAACCTCATTAGCCTTAGTAGCCAACTGTGACAAGATACAATCGTTTTGGAATTAGTTCAGTTGATCAGATTATAAAGTCAAGATAAGGAATGTCATCTGCAGGCAGATGCTCCAGGTGAGATCCTGACACTTCCTGGAGAACCCAGTTCAGATGCAGAGAGGCTCATTTTCTCCCCTCGACTCCTCTCCTTTAGGGAACGACAGCAAGTCTGGCTGGGTCTCTCCTTGCCTCACTGATCCAGATCACCTGATGTTCTTGGGCCTCTGTCTCTTCACCCAGGTAAGGAAAGGCAGACAAGGTTTGGAGAATGGTTAAACCTCTAACTCAGCGGTTCCCAACCATCCTAATGTTTCAACCCTTCAATACAATTCCTCAGGTTGTGCTGATCCCCAATGATATAATTATTTTTGTTGCTACTTCATAACTGTAGTTTTGCTACTGTTATGAATCATAATGTAAATATCTGGGTTTTCTGATGGCCTTAAATGACCCCTGTAAAAGGGTCATTTGACAATCCCTTTGGGTCATTTGAAGAAAGGTAGTGTACATTCTATATGTGGAACTAAAAAGACATACAGAGGAGATTAATCCTTTAAATTAAAATATTTTATTTTATGTGTTTTGGTGTTTTGTCTGTGTGTATGTCTGTGCAACATGTGGGTGGCCAGAATAGGTGTTACATCACCTGGAACTGTAGTTACAGATGTTTGTGAGCTACCATGTGGGTGTTGGGAACCAAACCTGGGTCCCCTGGAAGAGCAATATGTGCTCTTAGCCACTGAGCCATCTCCAGCCCTAGGAGAGATAGATCTTTGAGAGGCAGGAACAGAATCCAGGAGGAATCCTAATTTCTTAGAGAGTAAAGGTCTTTAAAAACCTGTCTCTAACTTTCTGGTGGTGATGACCCCCTATGAGAACATGCCTCTTGCAAAGGCTCTCCCTTAAGAGGAAACACAAGAAGCAGTGCCTGGTACAGAGCCCAGATTCCTACTTTATGGAAATCACCAGGGTCTTCAGCCATGCATAAACTGTAGTCTTGTATGTTGGCTGCTTCACTGTCCTGTCAGCCTACAGGAAGAAATGGAAAGCTGACAGAAGGATGCTCCTCCAGGAGGAAGCAGCACTGAATTCATAATGAGTGGGAATCATCCTAGTGAACACATTTTTGTTAAAAAAACAAAACAAAACAAAAAAGCCAACCTGCCTCTACTTTGCTTCAATATTTTTGTTTGGTTTTCCTCTGCTTGTTTTACTTAGTTTTACTCTGCTTGATGCAGAGTATGGAATTGTAATCTAACCTATGACAGCCTTACCGCATTTTTCTCTAGGAAAATAGTCCAGATGTCTTTCCCCAAACTTCGGGAATCTTTGGGATTTGTCTGTTGATAAACTTCTGAACACAAATAAAAAAGCTAGAACGACAGAGAAACTGGGTTAGAGCAGTGGATCTCCATCAGTGGTGACTTTACCTGGAGGATGTCCGGTAATGTCTCAAGACATTTTGAATTGCTGAATTTACTAGGGAATTGTTTCTATTGTCATCTAGGGATAGAGTCCAGTATGTGGCTAAGTATTCCCAAATTAAGAACTCCCACAACAAAGAATTCTCCAGTCTAAAATGTCAACAATGCTGAGGCTTGAAAAAGCAATTTCAGTTTCCTTCACATGAGCATATTTTAGGTTGATTACTTTTCTATTCTGTTTCCTCCCACACTTGACATTTTTAGTGTTGTCTTCACTTGTTTATGGATTGTTTCTGAAGGGCTTTTATTTTGTTTCTCTTGGTGATGTGCTTTGTTTTTTTCAGAATGCTTATGAGACATCAGCATTTGGGACTAAACAAACAGGTATTTAATGAATTCCCTTTGAGCAAATCAATGTTTATTCTGGACTCTAACTGTGGTATTTCCAGGAAAAAAAAAAAAAAAGGCACTGACTCATTCCTTGGTCTAGGAGTCTTACTTTGAAGAATACACCACCATCTTGTTTCTATACAGCTAGGAGGAATGAGAAAGTGTAAGGTGATGGCTCTGTGCCCATCTTGGACTTTATCCATCTTCTTGAATGCTTTTTTTTTTGAGATAGGGTATCATTGTGTACCCCTAGCCTGGAACTTAATTTGTAGACTAGGCTGGCCTTGAACTCAAGAGAACATCTTCCTTTCTTTCCTGAATGCTGAGATTAGAGGTAGGCACCAACGGCCCTACTGGCAATTCTTCATGCCATCACCTTAGATGGAAGAATCTTTAGTGCTTTGCCCCTGTTAAAATTTCTTTATAGCAACACTGTAAATCTGCAAGGGTGATTCTCTCAACTCCTTAATTTCATTTAAAAAAAAAACCTCTTGACTTCCTAAACTGATGGAGAATGACAGTGTTCCTGGCCTAGGTCTTTTTGATATTTCTCATGTATGGCTAGCTGCATGACACAATAAGTTTCATTTACTTTTCTGTTTTGTCTCTGTCCTGGAGATGCCTGACTTTGCCTATGGATCTGACATAAAAGCTAGAAACATAAGAGAGATCAGGCATAGTGGTCAGAGATTCTCTCTGTTGAGCACAAGCAGGCACTCAAACAAGAGTGACACTTGTAACTTACCAGTGGACCAGGGTCTGCCTGAGAGAAGATGTAACGTAGAAAAACTGCCAAATGAGCTGGATGTGACTTCAGTTTTTCAAGATCTTGGAAGATGATGTCGCTCTGGAAGGCAGAAAAGTTGAGAATGACTGGGAGGTACAGAGACAGGAGACAGCAAAGTTTATTCCCAAGCTCTCTACTTTCTGGGTTCTGTTAGCTAAGCCTTCTTCCCCATAGGGCCATTTCATAGCTGGTGCCAATCAAACTGCTTCCAGTCAAGGGCACTGTGGCTAAAGCCAGGGAGGAAGATACAAGGAGTAAACCAGAAAATTGTTACCTCATTGTTGAAATAACCTGGGTCATAATCTTCCTCTGGGCCAATAATCAGAGGCTTTGGGCTTTGATCTACACCCTGAAGGAGAGAGTTGAGATGTAGAGATGAGAAATTATAGAAGACATGGATTCAACTTCCTCAATGGTGTCTGTTTAGGAACCTAACTCTAAAAAGGCCATTCAGGTTTAAATAGCACCCCGAGGTTCAGCACAGACGTATCCATTTCTACTTGCAGAAAGCCAACTGCTTCTGGGTGGGGCAGGCACAGCAGACACAGAGCAGCCTCATCACATAACACAGGAAGATGGGAAATAGGAAAAATGTTCTATTTGCAAAGGATGAGGAATGAGTGTTCTTTAACAAAGGGCTGACTGCACCTAATGGACTATTGGGTTGGAGACATGTGTTTTCCTAAACAGACCAAATCACCACCGTTCTCCCTCAACACACTCTCCAAATCAATACAGCAACTACCATAGTGCTACTGACTAGTGTGGACAAGCCAGTATATGGATTAGTAACTGCTAGAGACACCAAGGCAGAAGATGTGCCTCTCCCTCAATGAGGAAGGATGGGGCCGATCTTCCTCAAACACTAACATGCACTATTTCCCTTGTCTGCCTAACAATCTATGGTAGATCCCTATCCCTGTTAAAACCCCAAATCTTCACCCTAGCTTTTTTCTTTTCTCAGTCTATGAATTTTAATAAAATATTAATTCTAACTGCCATAACTAATAATGACTCCAAGAGACTTCACACTACATGAACTTTCCATATGCTTAATAGATTTTTCTAAAGGTTCCTTGAGCTACCAAATGTTTTGTTTGTTTGTTTGAGACAGGGTCTCACTACATAGATCTGGTTATCCTGGAACTCACTATGTAGACCAGGCTAGCCTCAAACTCACAAGATCCTCTTGCCTCTGCCACCCAAATGCTGAGATTATCAATTTTTTTTTCCTCTAGTGACTACATTTCCCCCCATTATTAGTGATTCTCTAAGCAAGGATTTGCTTCTGGAACCTACCTATTTTACTTATTCACTTTCCCAAGGAGATCTCCCTACTGCTTTTCTTTATCTTCTGTTTTTCTGGACAGTTACCTACCTCTAACCCCAGAATGACTGAGAGACCCTAAAAGCATCTAATAGATTGAAAGAGGGAGGCCCTTGGATTCTCTCACACATTCAAAGCCACAGAGTTAGGATGACAAACTGTATTTGCTTTTCAGACACACCCCAGACCCTCCAATCTTGTAACACCTAGTATTTGAAGCCCATGCTTTCTAGATCCCCTAGAATCTCTGGCAAAAGTACCTAAAGACTAGATTTTAGCTTGTCTGGGGAGACATTTCTTCTGAGAAACTTATTCAATTCTATTTCTAAAGAAATTTCTGTACAAGTATATACTGGATACTGAGCATCCTCCCCCACTCCATGCCTTCCCCTTTCTAGTGACTTTTCCTCCTATTGGCTCCCTTTGTGTCTGGGAACAGTCATGGCACAGACACAATACATGATTTTATATATCTATAAAAACCCAAAAACTAGCAGATGAGCAAAATGATATGCTATTTGTCTCTCTTAATTTGGCTTTATTCTTATGATTAGTTCTAGCTGCATTCATTTTTATGGCAAATGACAAGACTGTTTCATTATGGCTCAAAAATTCCACTGTGTATACACACCACATTCCCTTTATTCCTGTTTCTGAACACCAAGTGGCTGGCTCCTTAACTCTAACTTAGCCACTGTGAACTGTCTTGCTATAAATATGGACGTGCAAGTGTCTGTGATATGGAGTAGAACAGACGGCCATTCGTTACAAAGCAATTTTCTCTCAGATCAAACATTTCATCTTTCAGGAAGCTCCTAGGACTTACCAAATACACTAGGCTACTCTTTCTTCAAGCATATAAAAGCAGTAAGAACTGATGAGAAATACGGTCAGACCAACTGAGCTACCTGGAAGAGACACTCTCCAACTTGTCAAGTTGATTGTAAATTACATTCTAGGTGGGCTTTTAATGATGCATCTATCTCTGACTATTTCTGCACCTTTAACTAACTTTTCACCCATATGTCTGTAAGTAACACAGATAAAAACTCAAGTTTATCAAGTTGGACTTTGGTGGAATCCATACTTCAATCTGTCACCTGTTCCTTGTTTGGGATGATTAGATGTTTATTCAGGTTGCCCCAGGAATAGTGTGTCACACACAGTCACATGGAAGACCTATTTTTAGTTTTTGAGAAATCTTCATATTGACTTCAGTGTTTAGGACTAGTTTATACTACCACCAGCAATATATAAGCTACACCTTCACCAACCTCTGTTACTGTTTTCTTAATGATTGACATTCTGCATGGAATAGGATGGGTTTCAATACAGTGATTTTCCCTAATGGTTAGTGAAGTTGAAACTTTTTGTGTCTATTGACCACTTTTATTTTATATATCTGGAATTCACTGAGATCTGCCTGCCTTCTGTCTCCTGAGTGCCGGAATTAAAGGTGTGTGTCACCACCGCCCAGATGTATTCTGTATTTTGATAACTGTTCTTCATTTGATTTGCCTATTTATTGACTAGGTTTTTGATTTCTTGCTGTTTTTTTTTTTAAAGTTTCTTTTGGTTTTTTAGAAAAGTTTTTGTGCATTCTAGGTATTTTTTAAAATTAGATTTTATTTCTACTTATGTATGTATAACTCTAGTTCTAAGGGATTTGATGCTTTCTTCTAGCCTACGAGTATATAAGATATATACCCAGGCAAAACATTCACACACATAAATAAATAAAATCTTAAAAAGATCCACTGACCCCTGTCTCCCAACTGCTGGGATTAAAACTGTGCACCACCATGTCCAACTTACATTGTAAAATTATTTTACTGAAAAAAAAAATCAAACATGAATAGATTCTACTTCCTTACAGTAAACACTTACCAGGCTAGCCTTGAATTCATAGAGATCCTCCTGCCTCTGCCTCTCAAGTGCTGGGATTAAAGGTGTGTGGTACCACTACCCGACTATGAATACTGTTCTTGACCTTTACCATTGCCATAGTGATTCACCAAAAAGTGATAGCTCACAGTTTGGAAATTAACACCTCTGAACTTCCTTATGCCAATGTCCTCCAGTGTAAGAAATTTACCACTGGTTGATTTGGGTGATTTCAGGTAAAATAATTTGGTGAGGCTAGAATCATTTTAGGTGGTACCTAGACATGACACTAAATAGCAGTGAGTCAAAGTGTAAAAGAGTTAATTTCAGTTCCCATTCAATCCCTTTGTTAATCCACATAAAGTCTCAGCCTGCTGTTATTCTATCTTTATATCTTTACAAAGGGGAATTCTGCTTCAGACTTAATTACAAGCAAAAGAATCTAGCTAGAATGAAAATATGATAATATATATTTATATATAAATTTAAATAGATAAATTTTATGTGTCTTTATTAAATTATTTCAGATTAAATTTAAATAGATTAGTTTTATGTTTTTATTACATTTTAGATAAAATTTAAATAGATAAATTTTATGTGTTTTTAATAATTTCTTTTACATTTTTAAAATTTTTGTTTTATGTGTATGGTGTTTTGCCTGCATGCATGTCTACATATTCCTGCATGCAGTGACTGTGGAGGCCAGAAGAGGGTGGTGGATCTTCTAGAGCTAGAGTTATAGATGGTTGTTCTGGCTATAACTTGACAATAAGCTAGAGTCATCTGAAAGGAGGGAAAACCTCAACTGAGAGAATGCCTCTGTTAGAGCCAGCTGTAGGGCGTTTTCTTAATTAGTAATTGATGAGGGAGGTTCCAGGCCACTGTGGGGATGCTCTCCCTCTGCTGGTGGTCCTGGCTTCTATGAGAAAGCAGGCTAAGCAAGCCTAAGCAGCACCCTCCATGGCCTTTCCATCAGCTCCTGCCTCCAGGTTCCTGCCCCCTTGATTTCCTGTCCTGACTCCTTTTGATGAAGAACTGTGGTGTGTAAGTGTAAGCCAAATAAACCCTTTCCTCCCCCACTTGCTTTTGGTCATGGTGCTCCATCACAGCAATAGTCACCCTAACTAAGACAGTTGTGAGCTGTCATGTGGATGTTGAGAACCTAATTTGGGTCTTCTGGAAGAACAGCCAGTGCTCTTGACGCTGAACCATCTTTCCAGCCCTGAGTTCTGTGTATTTTTATGATTCATGATACAGTCACATAGTTTGGGAAATGAAATTATAAAAAGGGTAAATCAATAAAAAGTTTTTGAGCTTCTGTTCTGAGACTCTGTGGAGGCATCAGCTTCTCATGCATTAATCCAGAGATAGCTCATGAAGCAGGCATCCTTTTAACATACATGGCAGCTTTCTTTCTCCTGAATTCTGCATCTTTGTAGAGAAGGTTTTACCAAATAATTTCTAAGCACATATGCTGCCTTACTGAAGGCGGGGTTTAACTGAGTACACCAGACCCAAGATAAATGATAAATCGGTATTTATTAGGGAAGAACTTACACAGATAAGAGTAAATAGCTGCCACAGTCTTCCTGCTCCAGGAGATGCAGCATCAGCCCCTCCTCTACTTATAATGGGTCACGTCTGCACCTGGAACCATGCCCAAAGGGTGTGGCCACCACCACAAGTTCACTGGCAAGGCAAGATGCTACTACACCTTACTTACACTTCTGTTGCATTTACAATGTGAGATGTTGGTTTTAATGTGAAGCAATGACAAATATCCTTTAAAATGAATTTAAGTTTAACAAAGTAAGTTTAGCTTGGCATGGTGGCGAACACATGTCTTTAATACCAGTACCCCAAGGTCAAAGGCAGGCAAATTTCTGTGTGTTTAAGCCCAGCCTGGTCTACACAGTCAGCTCCAGACCAGCCAGTGCTACACAGTGAGACACTGTCTTAAGCAAACAAACAAAAGAAATAAAGAAGAGATAAGCTTGAAGAAAATAGATTATGAAGAAAATAATAATATGTGGGGGTTTTGGTGGGGGTGTGGGGGCATGGGAGGGAGAGGAGACTGAGATTGATATGTAAAATAAGATTGTTTTCTAATTTAAATAAAATTCATTAAAAAAGAAAGAAAATAACATTGCATCTGGAATGTGAATTTGGAAAAAAATCAGTGCAGTGGTGAATTTTACAGAATACTGTCTGGAGCCAGTGTCTTGTTAGCTTCTATCTGCACAGGCAATCCTACTCATGGCTACACAGCTCAGGTTCTCTGCAGGATTTTGCCTTGAGCCAATATCTATCTCCCTGAAATATTCCCTATTCCCTGGACCTAATCCCACCTTTGAGAGCGGGGCCTTTGAGTCACTTTTTGCACTCTTTGAGAAACCTGAGTTCGGGCTTGGAAGGTAGCTTGAAAGGAAAGATTCCAAGCATGTTGAACTTTTATTTGTTTTCTGTATTTAGGATTCCAATGATAAGGCTTATTATTTATTTAACACATGTCATTATGACATTTTCATACATTTACATCACTGTATCTCACTGCTATCCAACCCCTTGCCCTTAGTTTTGACTGAAGCAAAGTTTTGCTAAAGGAAGATGAATATTCTGAACAGACATTTTTTATACTATCCAGACATTAAAAGACCCACAAGCTGTCTTTTCCTTAACTTCTGTGTTCTGACAGACACATCTAATGATTCTTCACACAGAAACTGATCTTCTTGAATTTCTTACTACACCATGTTCATTCTTCTCTATTTGCTCTCTAGGTGCCTATCTCAAATTCTGGGTTGCCAGAGTAGGATTTAGTCTGATTTTCAAGATTACATACTGGTGATAAGCCTAGCCTACGTCCTAGTTGTGAAAGGAGAAAGACAAACTGGGGTGATTCCCATCTCTCACCTGGTCGTTGGGTGGGAGCACTGATGCATCAGAGCCCTGTCGCCTGTGGTGCTGGGCCACTCTGGCCAGGATTACAGGGGAGGTTTGAGGGCTGTCTAGTCCAGGATCTGACAATACTGAGTTCCGATTCATCAACGACTAAAGGAAGAGAATTCTGTGATAAGGAACCTCATTCAGACAACTCTCTGGCCTCAGCATGTTTTGTAATAATGACCACGCTGACACCCATAACATTCGTGACTATGCACTACTCTACTGACCTTCTAGCAGCTCTCTGAGGGAGACTCAATCCACTTCTTACACAGAGAACCAGGCCCCAGGGAGGTCATGAGACTCACCGATGGCCAAAGAGCTATGTAGTATATATTCAATCAGGAAGTCTCAGTCACAGTTCACACACTTCACTGCCAAGTATATCACCTCTGATGTATGCAAACTATCGGTTACTTAGGCCCATACCACATCCCACTACTTTCTGGTGATTTTCCCACATATCTGTTCTTTTATAGATATCCATCATCCTCTCACCAATAGTCAGTTACCAGCAGTCAGAAAAGGGTATTCCAAATGTTGCCTAAATTATATTTCTAGTATGTTTTTAACACTTATTTCCATGTTTAATGAGTCTTGCTAAATAGATATTTTACTGTTGTCATCATCCTTCCCCTCATTTTATCCTTTCTTATTTTTATATTCATAATCTCATGTGCCAACTGAGAGCATCTGGAAGAGAGATAACCTTTGAGGTTAAAAAAAAATCTGAAAATTTATGACTAAAATAGAAAAAGATGTGCAGCAAAGAAAGTAACTATCACACCTGACATGGTGGGGTTCGCTAACTTGCTCTCAAAGATGAGCTACAGTGATAACACTGCCTACCCTTTCACCCTGCACTTTACACAACAGAGCCAATCAACTGTGATAAAATACAAGCCAGATTGATGATCCAGCATGAGGATGCATGTCAAAGCTACTCAGAATGAGAACACTGTGACGATTTTAGATCCCTAGAGCTAGGGTAGAGGAGGTATCCAGATGATGGGCCGGGGCCTTCAGTGAGCAGCAAAGCCTTCTAGTGTCCAGGGGTGGGATGATGAATGCATACATTACAAATGAGCCTGTGCCTGCTGGCACTCACCTCACTGATGGAGGGAAAGCGCTCTGTTCCAGAGTCCAAGCCACTGTCTGCTTCCTGGGAATCCAGAGAGAGACGGCCTGAGAAGAAACCAGTTTACATAGTTTTAGAAACGATCTCAGGCCCAAGGGAAGAACAGCCTTTATTGCGGGCACTAGGCAGGAAGGGGAAGCTGCCATCTTCCCTTCTTTTGCTAGCTGTCCTTCGACTCTCTCATTTGATGACCTCCAGGTTCTCTGGCACACTAGTCTTTTACTTTCCCCATATCCAGCTTTTGCCAACTTCTGCATCGGGGCACAGAACATGTCACCACCTAAAATAAGACTCTGTGTGTAGTCCTCTGTGTGTAGTCCTCTGACAGTCCTCAGATCATTCCTAAGCCTCTTTTGGTCACTACTCCTCTTCACAAGAATTTGTTAAAACTCCTAAATGCTACATGCTGTTAAGCAAGCTGCAGTCTGGATCTGCTACCCAGTAGTTCCTGTTTCTCACTTATTTTCAAGCATCCAACTGCCCTGTGTATTGGTATCACTTTCCTCGTTATTCTAGAATCTGTTCCACTGGGAGAGACCAACATAGACGAAACCTCAGATATACCAGAGGACAAGGGAACCTTCAGAGTTCTCTGGCTGGGTCACTATAGAGGGAAGTATGGAAAAGAGAAAAGACCAGATGGTGGGAAACTTCATTGAGCCTCTCCCATTCCTGTTCCTTCTTCCAGTCAGAACCATGTTTGCTTAACTGCCTGAGAAATGCCCAGCTTCAAGTGTGTAGTCTGAGAAGGTGGTGACCCCCAATGGTGGAAGGAGCTTTACCATTATTGTAAATATTAACAAGAATCTCCCTGCCCTTATCACCCTGGACTTCAAAGCATTTACCTTATTTGGGTGGGATATGGGAAAGGATTTTCTAACCATCAAGAATAAAATAAAAAATCCTAAGCCTGCACTGAGGAAAGATGTTAAACATCAATGTTGGGGCTGGAGAGATGGCTCAGCGGTTAAGAGCACTGGCTGCCCTTCCAAAGGACCTGGGTTCAATTCCCAGCAACCACATGGCAGCTCACCATTCTCTGTTAACTCTAGTCAGGGGACCCAACGCCCATGGCAAAACATAAATATAAATAAACAAATAAAAAAATTTGTTTAAAAAACATCGAGTCTATGGGGAGTACCAGTGTTGGCATGGAGTTCAGTGCCCTAGTCACTGTAGAACTGTGCACAAAGCACTTTCCTTAACTGCATTCAATGTTACAGCAATTCCAGGCAGAGGAAGTTATCCCTGTTACAAATAAGGAGACAGAAAGAAGTTCCGATGTTTACTAATCTTTCTGAGCCACATTCTAAATGAAAAAATAAAACAAAAACCAAACAAACAAAAATCCCAGGGCTAGAGCCCCAAGGTCCTGATTCTCAGCTCAGTTTCAGAATTCATGTTGCACAGATAGATACCAACAGTGGCAGCAGCCATATACACACATACATACAAACATGGTGCTAGTGGCATGCTTCAGTTCTGGCAATACCTTACTAGGTAGATTCTGTTGTGTCCTTCTATAAATAAGAAACAAAGAGAGGCTCTTAGTGGTTAAGTTACTTGGCCATGAGTCTGAAAGCTGAGGGGAACTAGACCTGGTAATCAAAACTAGATGGTCTATGTCCATATGATATGAAAGTTCCTTCAGAAAAGTAAATTTTTAAAGTTTATTTGCCTATGTTTTTACCAAATGCTGAACAGAACCGTTTAAAAAGAAAGCCAAATGCCTTAAACAAATTAAAATATTTTAAAGGTTAATTTATTTTTATTTTATGTGTTTGGGTATTTTGCATGGATGCATGTTTGTGTACCATGTGTGCAGTGCCCCTGAATGCCAGATGAGGAACTGGGACCTCTGGAAGAATAGCCAGTGTTCTTAACTGCTGAGCCATTTCTCCAGCCCCACCTTAAACCATTTCTATGGGTTTGGGAAACGACTGCTCTTGGATATCATAACTCCCTAAGATTAGTTCTTACTTACCCAAAGAATTGAGGCTTGATGGATATAAGCAAGACAGTAATAGTAAAGTCCCTGATGAGAAGAATAGATAAACAACCTCCTCCTGTTACATTCTCCACAAAGTGCATTCAGATCTTTCTCAACTGACTGGGATCCTTCACTGAGGCTGACTTGGAAAGCACTTATGTTTCTTTGAGGATTCTTAAAGAAAATGCTACTGGATGAATGCTGAGTAATGCCAGAGTAGGAGTACATATCTTGAGGAAACTATTCACAAGGGAAGAGTAATTAGCAGATTAAAGCAGACTAATTTATTTATATTTCTTCTTTTCAGTAGGAGGGCATGAAACAGGCATTGTCCCTCTATGGTATTACCAGTAGGTACCTGGATAGTGTTCACCCTCTTTGGTGTTAGTCCTGTCATGGCCCAAGAAGCTTTCTGCCCTGCTTTCCTCCTCCTACACTAGTTCCTCTGCATGGTGCTGTTTCTGGAGCAATGCCTACTACCACTCACTCACCACTAAGCCACCAGTCTCCTGCTGGATCTTCAGCTGTAACTGAGTGACTCGCCGCCGGGCACCTTCGATTTGCTCTTCTAGCAGGCTGGCGGGGTTCCGACTATACACCTCACAGATACGCTAGGGTGGGGTGAGGAGAAAGAGGAGGATGAGAAGAAAGAGGGGGGAAAGGCACAGGAGTGGTTAGTAGAGGATAGATGACTTAGCAGCAGGAACAGGCAGTTATCACAAAACAAAGAAGAGAAGAGATTTCTGTCTGCTAGCAGATGCTTGCTATTTCAGCATCATTTAGGATCAGAAAACAGGGGTGACTGATGAGAAACAAAATATAAGAAACAGCTAAAGGAAAAAACAAAAACAAAAACAAAAACATCAAACCAAAAAACCAAAAGGCCTTCCTTAGTCTGATCTATTTTTTAAGTGCTGGATGAGGTCCCACATCGTACATGAGATCTTCCTCAGCTTGCACTCAAGTGTGAAGTACTGAAGTGACTATCCAGATCACTACACAGAAAATGTTAGGGCAAATGTAACATAATGAAAATGTCAAATAAGGAGAGGAAAAGCTTAATTAGAGAAGCCAGAACCGTTGCTTCATTAGAAGCGTCTTAAGAGCAGGCACCATTCTACTTCTCCTAATGTATTTACAGCATGAGCAGAATGAGAGCAGAGGGCTGGGGAGGCTTGGCATTAGATCTTGACACATCTATGTTCTAGCTGTGTAGGATTGGGCAAGCTTGCATATATCTGTCAAGAATGGAGACGACAGTATCTGCATCACCAGATGACCTGAAGATCTGAACAAGACTGTGTAACATGCTCGCCAGAGTGGCTGTAGCAGTTATATGCTAGAATACATAGCAGCTATTAATGCTTTTGTACAAAAGGAATCAGCAGCAAAACTTACTAAAAGAAGATGTTAGGTTTACACAGGAACTGAATTCATCCAAAGCTTCCTGCTACTTGACAACCTTGTTAAAATTCCTTACACTTTAGATTTATCTTTTCCATGTCTATCAAACTCCAAACAATCCCTGTCTCAGAAGATAATATTATCTGAAAATAACTCTTTCAACATGACTCCATTTTAAAACACCTGTATCATCTCTTCTGACTCAGAATTCTTTACCACTCTGAACCATTGACTACTTTGAGTGTTTCTTAAGACAACTGTTCAGACACCTTTAAAATCTTTTTCAAGGTGGTCCTTTCCCTTTATCCTACCCTTTAAAGGCATCTAAGTTCCCTATACTAAAAGCAAACTCCCACAATAAAATTATTTCTATCAATCCAGATTGTTTTTTAAGCCACAGCCCATTTTTTTCTTCCTTTCCACATCATCCCAGCAGCTAGCCTTTGAAAGATTAAACAACAGCAAACAAGTGGCTATTAGAGATTGGTATTGATATTTCACAGACTCACACAAATCTTTAATCAATGTTTAGATTTCTCCTCTCTGATTTGGTGTGTTGGTTTCAGCCAGATCCCAACTTCAATGCTTGCACTGTTGCTGAGGACACCCTAATCTGCTTTCACCACAGTTGTTTCCCTGAGGATAGTCTACCTAAGTACCTCACAGGCACACTTAATCCAGACTGAAAGCTGACCTTCATTTCTCTCCTGTGACCTATTTGATTCCACCCATGGCACCTAGGCTCCCAACTCAGTGCCATATTTTATTCTTTTTTCCTCCTTACAAGATGGTAAGTTTCCCTAATGTGGCTTCTGAGACATCTCTTTCCAGTTCTAACTTCTAGTTCTTGTCAAATCTGTCATCTTCTCTACCACCAAGGTTTCTTTATATTAATTCAATTAACACACACTTAAACTTATTTAAAGTGTATGTATGTATGTGCAAGTGCCTGCAAAGGCCAGAAGAGGCATTTGATCCTTGGAAATGGAGTTATAGGCAGTTGTAAGTGGTGTAATGTGGGTACTGGGAAATGAACTTGGGTCCTCTGCAAGAACAGCAAGTACCTTTAAGTATGCTTAAAGGTAGAATCATCTTCTCCAGCACCAAAACCACACTTCTCTCAGGAAGATTGACTTGAAATCTTTGATCAATTCCCAGTCTTTAGGAAAAAACTCCAAGATCTTTAAGTGACTCAAATCACTTTCCAACCATTGTCCTGTACTGTTATTTTCAGTGTTTTGGTCACAGTGGACTGAAGTCCACCCAACTGTCACCTCCTGAAAGCTTTGACAGGTACTGCATAAATCACTCATGCTTTCAGCTTCCACGGTGCCCAAGCATTATTTTAAGGTTTGTCATTAAGATATAATTCATGAAATTTAAACTTAAAGTATGTAATATAGAGGTTTTTAGTATATTCACACAATTGTGCAGCCGTTCTCACTATCAAATTCCAGCACATTCCCATTACTTCAGTAAGAAATCTGGTACTTGTAAGCAGTCACTGTCACTCTTACACCCCTCCCCCCCAACTTTCCACCCTCTGGTAACCACGAGTCTACTTTGTCTTTGAGCATTTGCCTATTCTGAACATTTTATACAGATGGAACCACAACATTTGTGAACATTTGTCTTCTTTCACTGAGTATGCCTTCAGGGTTCTTCCATTTATAGTAAGTACTCTATTCTTTTTTATGGCTAAATATCCTACTGTGTTGTTGTAGATACATCAAATTTTTCTATCAGTTGATAGACTCTAGGTTGTTTCCTTTTGGCTATTACAGAGACAGTTGTCAAGAATGTCATGTACAAATTTTTCTGTGAATATGTATTTTCAATTCTTTTTGGCATTTATCTAGGAGTGGATTTACTGGGTTACACAGTATGTGTTACACAAGATGAACTGTCTAATGTTTCCCTGTGACTGTATTATTTTATATTCCCACCATCAGCAATGCAAACAAATTAGGATAGTGAACTTGTAGACAAAACATAAACAAGTATTTCTCAGGTTTGTCTACAACCCTTACCAGCATTCGACTTTCCATTATTTTGGCTATAAAAAATTCTAGTATCTTGTTATTTTGAGAAGTAGTTCCCCATCTTTTCACATGCTTATTGGCCATTTGTAGTTCTTTAATTTTTTTTTCATTTTTTAAAAGATCTTATTTATTATGTATACAATCTTCTGCCTGCATGCCAGCAGAGGGCACCAGATCCCATTCAAGGTGGTTGTGAGCCACCATGTGGTAGTGCTGGGAATTGAACTCAGGACCTCTGGAAGAGCAGTCAGTGCTCTTAACCATCTCTCCAGCCCCTTTAATTGTTATTTTTAGGGCTGTTTTTCACTACATAACTTAGGCTGGCCTCCAAATTGCAATCTTTCTGCCTCAGACTCCCAAGTGTTAGAATTATAGGCATATGCCACAATGCCTGACTTGTGTCTTCTTTAGAGAACTATACAAAATCTTTGTTAATTTTATTTCATATAAGAACAAAGCTTATGGGGCTGGAGAGGTCTCTGAAGTTAAGATCATTTGTTATTTTTCCAGAAGATCCAATACCCTCTTCTGGAGGGACACACACACACACACACACACACACACACACACACACACACACACACTCTTACTTTTAAATTCCCTATGGTGGGATATCTTGCTCAACCTTGATACAGAGGGGAGGAGCTTGGTCCTGCCTCAACTTGGTAGGCAAACTTTGTTGACTCCCCAAGGAAGGCCTTACCCTCAGTGAGGAGTGGATAGGGGTGGGAAGGGAAGAGGTAGGGGGTGGGGGGTTGGAAAAAGAGGAGAGAGGGGGAACTGGGATTGGTATGTAAAATGAAATAAATTTTTTAAATAAAAAAATAATAAAACCACTTGGAACAAAGCTTATACTAAATATCCAAAAATATCAAATAACATTGTGGGTTTTTTCTTTTCTTTTTTTTAAGGTTTGGTTGGTTGCTTATTTCTAGTGATGAGTAGGGATTGAATCCAGAGTCTAGGCAAGCATTCTAACCACTGAAAAATATCATAGCCCTTGACAAATTTTTAACTGTGTTGTCTTTTTAAAAATTATTTTTATTTTATTACTTTATATAGGGATTATGCCTGCATGTATGTCTGAGTACTACATGCATTCAGGGCCCACTGAGGTCAGAAGGGAGCAATGGATACCCTGGAACTGAAGTTAGAGACAGTTGTGAGCTGCCATATGGGTGCTGTGAGTTGAACCTGGATTCTCTGGAAGAGCAGCCAGTGACCTTAACAGCTGAGCCATCTCTCCAGCCCTGTTATTTGTCTTTTTATTGTTGAGGTGGAAGAGTTCTTTACACATTCTGGTAATAAGACCCTTAATAGATATATGATTGTGAAATATTTCTATTTTGTGAGCTGCCCTTTTATTTACTTTTTATATTATTCCTTTATACACAAACATTTTTTTTGCAGATTTTTTTTTATTTGAATTAGAAACAAGACTGTTTTACATGTCAATCCCAGTTCCCTCTCCCTCCCCTATACACAAACATTTTAATTTTGATGATATCCAGTTATCTTTTGGGGGGAGTATTTGTACTTTTAGTACCACAAAGAAACCAGTGGCTAATCCAAGGTTATGATGATTCATACTCATGTTTCTTTCTAAAAGTTTGATATTTTTCTTTCTTCATATCTAACATGATGTAAATGCTGTAGATACAGTACTGAGGAAATAATGACAAGAAAAAACATCTGTACATGTGCAGTTCAGATCAAATCCCTCTTTCTCCAGCTCTCTTGAGTTTTATAGCTTGTTTGTTGAGACTTTATTAATCCATTTTAATTAAATTTTGTTAATTATGTGAGATAAAGGTACAAACTAATTCTCTGTAGATATCCAGTTGATCTAGTACCATTTGTTGAAGAGACAAACACTACTGAATTGTCTTAATATCTTTGTTGAAATGAGCTGCTATAGATGTACAGATTAATTTCAGAGCTCTGAATGCTAGTCCACTGACCTATATGTTTAGCCTTATATTGTAACAGTGTCTTAGTAATCCAATGTGAATATACAAGTAACAATTTACAATGCAGTATATCTTCATTTACTTTATCGCTGAAACTCCTTAAGGGAAATACACATCTCTTACTAATCTCTCTAACCATTCTTACTCCTACCTCTAACAGAATTCTTAGCACACTGCAAGAATGCAATGCTTGTTAAGTGTGTTTTCACAAGTTTAGGTCTATGCCTTTGACCTAAACTGTTTCCTTACTAATAATGCCCCCAACTCCATTTTTTTTCTTTTAAATTTTGTTTATTTTTGAGTCAGGGTCTCTCTCTGGTTGGCCTGAAACTTCTAAGTAGACCAGGCAGGCCTCAAATTCAAAGAGGTCCATTTACTTCTCCCTCCCAAGTGTTGGAATTAAAGGTATGTGCTACCATGCCTGGATATCACCCCATCTCTTCTTGTCTACTAAAGTTCCACCCTTCCAAACACAATCAAAACACCATTTCTGCTGGGAAGCTTTTTTTTTTTTTTTTTTTTAACACAACACTGTAATTGTTCTTCCTTTTAATTTTATTACAAACTCTTTGTTCTTCCTATTTCCCTCATACTAGAATTTGAAATGTCCCCCATTAAATTTTAAGCACACTGAAGGCAGGAACCACTTCATTTCCATTTTTATATACCACAGAAATAAAAGCAATGTTTTATATATAGTAAGTATTTACAGAGTGACCTATTCCAGCCAAATTAATCTTCTTGGTCTCTGTGCCCAACATTTCCTAGACTGGCAATCTCTCTTCATCCTCTCCCTCATCAGTCTAGTCCAGTATTCATCTGTCCACCCCTACATCCCATGCTTACCTTTTTCTTTCTTGGAATCCTCTTAAGAACAATCCCAATGAACTTTAATTTTCCTCAGTTCTACTAGTTCCTCATTTTAGTCTGCTTTCATATTTATTTATATTTAGTCTATATACTCATCATCCTAATGTATTAACCATGGGATTCTGTTATCCTACTCACTTCACTGGTCTGCTTTAACCAATTCTGTTGGCCAAAGGCAACCCTTTAATGGTCTTGAGACAGTATTTTGTTTGCTGGGGATTGAACCTAGGGTCTCTAGTTCGTGCTCTACCACTGGGCTATATGCCCACAGGCCCTGATATTTTGCTGTAATTGGATATGGTCTACAAAATTCGTTGCAAAAAATAAAAAATTAAGTTGCACACACTGGCAGATTGCTGTGGTAGGGACTATTCACGAAGGTAGAGGCAAATCTATCTTTAACAGTGATCTCACCTGTAGCTCCTTCTCCTCCTGTCTCAGCATACTCCTGAGGATTTGAGTGGCATGCTTTTGAACTTCAGGGTCCTAGCAATGGAAATGTAAGAGTAGTGAGACCTAGGGACTAGTCAGTAGCTTAACTCTATTATATTTTATATTTTTTCATTCCTGAGTGAGAAAAGGTGTTGAGAGTAAAGCCTGAGTCATGAGTACATTCTTGAAAATGAAACACCTTGATGGACCACAACAAACATAAAATCTTACTTTTTACTTTACTACTGAACTTCTTTAGATATCCTGGCTGTAATCAGCTTTAATACTGAATTGCTTTCTAACTTCTCCAAAGAACTAGTTCAGTCTTCATTTCAACCTAGAAACCTGTTCTTCACACATATCTGCAGCTTGCCATCTTTCAAGTCTTGAGGGATCTTTTTCTACCTATTCTTGTTCTTCCTCACTCTTTCCTCTATTGATTGTTCTCCATATTTCACTCTTCCAGGAGCTCCTTTGCTCTGGGAAGCCAGTCTCTTTCTCTTGGATTTTCAAGCACACCCTCCCAACTTGCAACAATCTCTAAGGGATGCTTCTATCCATTCTTGGGGCCGAGGCAGGTCCCCTGTAAGAGTCTTCAGAGTGAGGATCACAGTGAGGAGGTCATCTGTAAAGCCTCATATGCATTCACAAAGGAGTAGGATACTAAGGTATGAACATCCTTTTATGTAGACTTCATTTGTGTTTAACATTTTGGAGGTATTCACCTGTCTCTTTGGCCTATCTCTGCTTACCACAAACCCATTCAATTTAAATTCCACTGAGGGAGATCTTCAAAGAGTTCCTAAACTCTAGGGCCTAGAGTGATCAGTAGGTGTCAGGAAAACTATTACCTGCAGAGGTTTGGGTCCTGTAATGTGTTGTGGAGGTGGCAAGGGTGGAGGAGGAGGTGGTGGTGGAATCATGGGGTTAACTCTGGGTATTCCTGCCAGAGATGGGGTCTGCTGGAGCCCAGAGACACCGATGGAGGAAGGAGATGAGCCCAGGAGGGTAAGTGCAACATAAGCACCAGCTAGAAGAAAAGAAAAAGAGGTTTGCTTGAATACCACAATTCTCAAGATAGTTACTTAAACCACAAAGAAAAGTATCTTTCTCCTTTCATTAAGCCTCACAATCCTATAGATTCAAATCTCATTTTTAAAATTCTAGCCATTTTCTAATTTCTGTCCTTCTGCTCTGCACCAACCAAGTTCCCAATTCTTCACACAGGAGATCTCCAACCAAAATTCCACCCAAAATTCTCTCTCCCTTTTTTCCCCCCGCCTCCATACAGGGTTTCTTTATATAGCTCTGGCTGTCCTGGAACTAGCGTTGTAGACCAGGATGGTCTCATACTCACAAAGATCCTCCTGCCTCTGTCTCCTGAGCACTGGGACTAAAGGTGTGTGCCATCACCGCCCAGCTCAAGGTAGTCTTTCAATGTATCCAAGAATGGCCTTAAACTCAAGATCTTCCTGCCTCAGTTTAGGTGCTGAAATTGTGTGGGTGCACTACTATGCCCAGCTTCTTCCTTAATCTCACTCAACTTTGAACCAATGTAAAGCCCAGCACACTGCCTGTCTGGTATACAACAGGCACTCATACTCTAGCCTCCCACATTCTTTATTTACTTCCTCAATATTGCTGCTTCTATTTGATTATCTGTATAGACTCACTTGTTAGATATTCCTGGCTAGAGTGTTTTTGCCCCTCTTCTTCATCTATAGGAAGCTGATAAGGAAGAATGTCAATGGAACAGAATGACATTTAAATGAAATGTGGTCTTAGGATATGGTCAGGAGTGGTGGCAATGATGGTGTGCTAAAAATGAAGCCATCTATTGGGAGACTAATAGTGTTGGTACTTGACATCATAATAGGGTTTTGCAGCTGTTTAAGTTGATCACTCATATTAAGACTAAAGATGTGATTTCAGCTGCCTCAATATCTACCTACAAATGAAGCTTCTCAGGTCAGTAAACCTACAAATTTGTCCTAGAATCCACCAAGTCTATTTTCTTTAGTTGTTATGCCCTAACCAACTCACATTTGATAAGCTTCACCACCTCCAGGTGTGAGCTATTGGTCACCATGGTGCCGTTCACCTGTTGGGGGACAAATAACATTGAGTAATAGTGGTGGAAACCTTTTTCCAAATCTAAAATGCTTTTCTTTAGGAAGCCATTTCCCAATGCTTTTTAGTTACCTCTGGCTACTTGTTTACTCAAATTCACATTGTCAGTTTGTTCCCAACTGGCTTCTAAGATCTCAGGGATAAGACCCATGTCTCCATCCATGGATTTGTGTGTATCTATGGGCTTCTTCCTCACTGGAGGAACAAAAATCTCTGCAGCTAGGATTCCTGTAGTCAGGACTCCTTTTTGCAAAGACAGACCTACATCCAAAAGATTCTCTCCTGTCAGCACTGTGTGGAGGTCAGACTAAGGTAGGAACCTAAGGGCCACAGCTGTTTCCTCTTAACCTATTTGTGAGGTAGGGATAAATAAAACCTAATTCAGAACGGTTCAAATTCAATGAGCTTGAAGAACCTAGAATATAGAATCCTGCTATCTTCATCCCTCTCCCTGTTATGGTACCACCCTGATTTAGCAGCTGCCAGAATTAGTGCTGAACTGAAGTACAAGATAAGCCACAGCACTAGGCAGCCCTTTAATCTGCTACCATTATAAGATGGAGGAGAGGTCAAGTTTACTCACTTTGATGATCCGGTCACCCTCTTTCACACCGGCTTTCATGGCTGCACCTCCTGGAGGGAGAAGAGCCAGTCAGCAGAGTCCCATAACCACTCCTAAAAGCCACCAGATCTACACCAAAGTCCGTCTTAGAACATCTACTCTGAAATTTTATATCAGAACTCCACATCCTGGGTGGACGTCCAACTTTGCTCCAGCAATATGATGACTTTTAATCTAGAGTGGAGTTCATAAAGTCACACCTGCTTCTCTACTCTTCATCTAGCTCTCACAACCAGCTAATATGGGAGACAAGTGGGACCAGGATCTGAGAAGAACATAGTTTTCCTTGATTTGAATGTTTTAAGGCCAGGCAGAGTTATTAGTTATTATCCCATGGGAAAGTTAGGTTTAATGTAGTAAATATAGGCAGTAAAGTAATATTAAGAACTGGAGAAATGGATTAAAACAATAGCTTTCAAACTGGTAGCTTGTAAGCTCATAAAGATATTCTCCAGGTTCTTCTACTAAAAACCTTTTAAGCCACTGATAGTTTCTTCATTTGAAACAGACCTTAAATTACTAGTTATTATAAGTAACCTGATGTTTATATATTCAGGCAAGATAGCTACTTCCGCTCTAATTTTAAGCTACTTGCCAGTAGTTTTCCACATATAGCACATTTAAAAAAGATTTATTATTTATTTATTGCGTGTGTGTGTGTGTGTGTGTGTGTGTGTGTGTGTGTGTGTGTGTGTATCACAATGTACTTTACCACACTATCTCTGTGATGGCTGATCTTGGCTGTTAACTACATCTGGAATCAACTAAAAACCAAGCTGCTGGGCACAACTAAAGGATTCTGCCCACTGGCTCATTACAGTGTAGACTTCCCCATGTATCCACAGGGAGCTAGTTCTAGAATAATTCACTCACCCTTCCCTTGGGGATACCCCCTTGAAACAACCTCCAAGACATGCAGCACTATTATACACAGGCACACACAGCCTTCTGAACTTCCATTGTTGACAAGAGGGTCACAGCACTCACCAGGGCGCACAGACTGCACCAGCACAATTCGGTCCCCACTAACTGTGAAGCCAAAGCCATGCTGGTCCTTTTGGATGATGACACAACGTTGAACAAGACCTGTGGGGGTAGAGGATAGGAATTTGGGCAGGCAGTCATACTGGAAGGTCAGTGTATCCAAGCCAGCCAATTTCTTTTTTATGTAGCCTTCCTAGACGAATCCAATTCCCCAGATTTAGTCTGACCACTTATGCTGCTGTAATATATGCCTTCCTCAGCGACTGGTAAAAACCTTAATCGACTTTGTATTCCATGAGAAGTGACCCTTTTCTAAGGTGCTGAAATGGCTGTCCCTTTAGGCCTGAATGAATGAGACTGACTGAAGAAGGGGAAGGGTTAAGCCCAGCAGTGCTCTTCAAGTCTAGCATTAAAGACAACTAGTCCTGTGGACTGACTAGAAATTTTACATTGTTAGACACAGTGAATACAATAAATGGGACACCAAAGCTTGTTGACTGATGTTACAGAGCTGGGAAACTCATGAAGATGACCCAGAGTTGTTTCCTTGACAAATCTAGGGAATAATAAATGTCAGGAGAAATCCTCTTATTCATACCAACATTCACGCATAGAATAAAAAGGGAGTGAGGGAGGAAGGAAAGGAGAATGGGGTGGTGGCTACCAACTAGCTTTGCTATGGATCTTCACCAGATGTTGTACATATGTGATAGCACTCAGTGCTGATAGGACCATAGGCTCTAGAGTTCAAAACTGGTTTCAAGCCTCAATTCTGACTCTAATAAGTGTAAGGTTGGGCAAGTTTCCCAACTTTTCCATGCTTCTGTTTCTTCCTTATCTGCAAAATAAGAATATAAAAACTGAGCCAGGCATTGGTGGAGCACGCCTTTAATCCCAGCACTCGGGAGGCAGAGGCAGGTGGATCTCTGTGAGTTCGAAGCCAGCCTGGTCTCCAGAGCGAGTGCCAGGACAGGCTCCAAAGCTACACAGAGAAACCCTGTCTCGAAAAAACAAAAAACAAAAAAAACAAAAAAAACCAAAAAAAAAACCAAAAAACAAAAAAAACCCACTTCCTAGGTTGGTATAAGGAGACAACTGATAGAAAACTCCTAACATAAAACCCAACACACATATTTCATGCTCAATATAAAGTTCAGGTGTTTTTCATGCGAGTGTACAGGATTTTTCTATGGGGCATACACCTGTGTGTATGTGCTGATATGCAACAGGTAGTTGTTACCTGTTGTTTCAGAGGTGTCAGAGGGCTGGCGGTGGTGGGAAGGGGACGTGCGTTCAGGTGTAGAGTCTCCCAGAGAAGACAGGCTACTTAACCTGGAGAAGGAGTAAAGAGAAAACACAGGTAAGCTGGGCAGGGAGGGACCAGTGGAAGAGGCACTGTCAAAGGGGCCCAGAATCTTGAACAATGAAAGCTAACCCACCCACCTGGTCATCCCAATAAGAGATTAATCATGTCTATGCTGCTGGCAATACCACCTATCTGGAACCCTGCTGGGCAGGGCAAGCATGGTCTCTTTAATACTCAGCAGGGTATGAAGAGAAATACCCTTTATAGAGAGAGTCAGACAACAAAGAGACAACAGCAGGAGGATTGTACAAACATACATGTGCTTGCTGGGTCTTACCAGGCTGCAAGGGGGCTGATGGAACAGAACGGAGCAGCAGAGAAAATGAATGCAAGAAAAACAAACAGCTAGTTAGTGTTAGGTGATGATCTGCAAAAGAGGAAGAGGCTGGAAGAACTTGGTGGGCCAGACACATACAGAGGCCTCCATGAGCACAGCAGAGCACTGAATGACTTCATCTCTTTGTCTCTGAAAGTCTCACCTCTCTAAGATGGCATCCAGACAGGTAAGCTGGTTAGCACATTAGTACTAACCTACTAGGGAAATAGTAACCTGAACAGGAGCATACCAATAGCCTGAGCCTCTGAAAAGTCCATTTATCTTCTGGATACCATGAAGAATAGAAGTCTGGTCTATTGGTGACCATATACTCCAACCTTACAATCAGACCATCCCCACAGCTAGCCTGTGGCATCCTGCTTAGAAATTAAGACCCCAAAGCCTCAAGTACCATACATCACCAACCAACAGATTTATTTCTTGATCTCTTCTTTAATTAGGATCAATACAGGAACAGAAAACAATCTTAGAATACTGCTTTGGCTTGGCTTCTCAGAATGAGCTCAAGTTCATAGTTCCACATTTAGTGTCTTCTGCCCTCAGGAAGGGGTGGTTCCCATCCTAGCTGTAGTTAGTGACCAAGTGGAAGCTTATGGACAGTATCACTGTGTATGATGAGAACACCAGAAATGACCTCATATCTATATAACAATATAGAACTTGTCCTTACAAAACTGTGTGTAAGGAATGACCTCTATGATGCTATTATGGGAGAAGAAGAGAATTAAAAGCAGTAGATAAGAGGGAAAAGATGATATGTTTGCATGTTTGTTATATATTCAGATACTTAGCATATCTTTGCAGAGTACAAAAGAAACAACATTGGTTGTCTCTGAGGTGGGAAAGTGGTTACCTGGGGAATAGGCACAGGACTGGAGATGTCTCATTATATTCTGAATTTTGTGAACATACTAACTATTCAAAAGAGCCAGATAAGGTGGCAGGTGACTGTAATCCTGGCCCTTGGGTGGCTGAGGAAGGAAGACTGCTGAGTTCAAGGCAGTCTGGGCTACATATAACGTTTTTCAGACTGGCCTGTGTTATACTGTGAGACCATAGTCTCAAAAACAAAATAATATTCCCTACTCACCAACCAACCAACCACTACCCACCCACCCACCCACTACCACCACTACCCTATACAAATTTAAAAATACCAAAAAAAACCAAATTTAAAAATACCAAAATCTTTTCTTTCCCAGAGGCATCCCCCTTACCTGGACAGGTGAGACTGCTTTTTACTGGCTGATCTTTGGGTCAGAGAGAGGAAGACATCAAAGAAGAAAACGTGGGACCCAGGAGAGAGTGGTGCAGGATAGGAGGAAGAAAGAGAAAGAAAACAAAACAACATAAACCAGACAAGACACTGGAGATGGTTACCTCAAAAGAAAAACCCCAACAGAACTAAGGACCAAGCAGAGCTGGGAGTTGATACAATGGTGAGCTTATTATAATGCAAATCCACCAATTTGTCTATTTAAAATTCTTCAGTCTCATTCTGTACTCAGGAGTAAATACTAAATAGTTCATTAACCACAGCATCTAACAGGAAGTATGTAGGGGACACTATCGCCACACCTGTGAGGGTGTGGTCAGGGTGATGTAGGGAAGGTGTAAGAGTGAGGGGCGCTCACATGGGCTTCCCTTCTTCCTGCTGGCTGGCTAGGTCACTCTGTAAGTAAGGCTTTTTCCTTTTACCTGACTCCGCATTGGTAATTCCCACAATAGGAGGTATGTATGGCCTGATGTCTAGCTAGGTGCTTCTCCGAACTGTTCTACAGGGCCCAGTATCTTGCCTTTCTCTAACAGGGAATATTATTGAACCACATGGCTTCAGATACTGCCACGCAAGAGGAATACAAACAAGTAGATGAGAAAAACTTGCAGTTTTAGTCCAAACCCCAGGGACCAGCAGCCCCCTGTTAGAAAGGGCCTCTTGAAAAGGGCTTGTCAAGATTGTCTTTGGTTCCAATTACTCCTCTGCTTTTTCCAGTGTACCCATATCCTCTTCCCAATCCCAAGCTGGGTCTGAATCTACTCATATACTTCCAGAGCATGTCCATTTTTCCCTTGGTACACCCTGGGCCTCCTCTTACTTTGTTCTTCTTGACTCTGGAAGGAAACTGGTTTTCCATATCCATATTAAAACTAAAAAGATTTATTTGAACTTGGAAATACTTTTCTGTTTTTGAGAGGTGGGAATTGAGTCTATGATCTTACATAGTATGAAGTCTACTACTGAGTTTTGAGGAACTGTATTAAAAGGTTGTAGCACTAGGAAGGTTGAGATCCACCTATTGTCACTTTTGTGTTTTGCCTGTCTCAGCTCTCCTTTCCACCTCCCTTCCCTCTATTTTTTTAGTAAGTTTTATATTTATTTATTTTTTGGGGGATGCATGTGGATGTCAAAGGACAACCTGTGTTATATATGTGCATAAAAGTGCCTGTACCAGTACACCAGTACACACACACACACACACACACACACACACACACACGATCGTGCGCGGCAGGCAGGGCAGGGCCAGAGGGGGGCAGTAGGGTGGTATTGAGGCTGATATCAGGCATCTTTTGTTACTCTCCACCTTGTTTTAGAGCTAGAAACACTCATGGAAACTGGAACTTACCAATTTGGCAGGAGTGGTTAGCCAGCAAGTCCTCTGTACACCAGAAGTGGAATTAAAACTGCACTGGCCTAGCTGGGCAGTGGTGGCGAACACCTTTAATCCCAGCACTCAGGAGGCAGAGGCAAGAGGATCTCTGTGAGTTCCAGGACAGCCAAGGCTACATAGAGAAATCCTGTCTAGAAAAACCAAAGAAACAAAAAACCAAAAACATAAAACAAAACAATATCAACAACAACAAAAGAAACCAAAGCCCATGGCTTTTCCATGGGCTCTGGTGATTTTAACTCAGGTCTTTGTGCACGGTCACCTCCCATTTAAAAATTGTAGAGACATAGTGACATTTTACCTGTAACTACTTTAGTGTACACATACCAAGTACCTTGAGAGATTCTCTATATGAACCGTCATCAGCATGCCCAAGAGGCTAAATTTGGTAGAATATTACATAACATAGAGTAGTATTCAAACTTCCCCAACTGTCTTATCAATGTACTTTACATCTGTCCCTCAATCCAGGATCTAACCAAAGCTCTTATACATACATGTGTGTATGTATATGCATGTATATACACATACATGACACATTAATAAAATACACATATAAAAAATATACTCACTCCCTTATCTCTACCTACCGAGTCCTCTACCCTTAAAACAATGACATTATTTTTTTGTTTGTGAGGCATGTGTAGGCATGTATGAGTATGTTTGTATAAGACTGTGGAGGTCAGAGGTCAAAATAGGTACCGTCCTCAGTTATTCTCACCTTATTTTGAGATAGGGTTTCTTATTGAACCTGGAGTTCAACAATTCAGTTATGTCAGTGAACTCCAAATATCTCTGCTTTCCCAGAGCAGGGGTTACAGATTCTATCAGTTCCAGCTTTTCACATGGGTGTTGTGGATCTGAATTCAGGTCTTCACATTTGTATAGCAAGCACTTCACTAACTGAGCCATTTCCCCACCCCTACACAATAATTTGAAGAGTCCAATCCAGCTGTCTTGTTGAATGAATGACATACGTTTGGGAAATGTCTGCCATCTCCTCATGATTAAATATTTGTTTTCTTGGGACAGAATCTCACTCTGTATCCCAAACTGGCCTGGAACTCACTATGTAGTCCAGGTTAGACTCAAATTAGTTTTCCTCTTGCCTCAACCTGCCACAAGCATTGTTATTGTAGGGATGTGCCACCAGGCCCATCCAGGGCAAATATTTTGAAACACTGTAAATGATGTTGTATAGCTTGCCCTGTTGGTGATGTGAGTGTTGATTACCTGAGATTTCTCAACAGTAAAAATCTATTCTTCCATTTTAAATCTGCCCTGTTTGGAGAATTCTGTTTTCCAACAACCACTTACCCAAGTGTTTATATGTTACTATTACTTTAGAAAGATTTCTTTTATTAATGTGTTAGTGTTTTGTTTGTACTTCTGCCATGTGTATGAAGGTGACGTGGAAGCCAGAAGAGGGCATTAGATTCTCTGGAGCTTGAATAACAGGTGGTTGTGAACTGTCTGATGTAGGTGTTGGGAGCTTAACTCTTCCCAGCTGAGCCACCCCTCTGGCCTGCCTATCTACCACTGCTCCTTGTCTGAGACGCTTCATTACTCTCTTTTAAGCCGCTAAGAACTAAAACCCTTTGTTTTATTTTCCCCTAAAGTCATACATTACAGTTCATTATCCTTTGTCCCCGTGATACCTTCTGAATGCTAGCCCATGGCTCTACCACAGAGTTGCACCTAAAATCTCCTCCTACCACTAAAAAATGTTTAAAATATTGCCTTCTCTTCCTATAAGCAGTGTAGGGTGACTCGTGAAAATGGTTCACTTGACCTAAAAAACCTAAAAAAGCATACAAAAAAAAAAAAAGTCACATCTTCACAATTACTTTAAGAACACTGCCCAGAAGGCAAAATGTATGAACGAAGAAAAGCCACCAAGTATTGAAAAGATGTTTCTTTAAAGAACCATTTGGTTGATATGATGGCACAGGTGGGTGTGCCAGGCCCCAGCACTGGGGCTCAACACAGGGTTGGTGGCCCAAAAAGAGTACTGAATTATTTTTGTTGTTGTTTTGAGACAGGGTCTTTCTGTATAGCTCTAGCTGGCCTGGAACTCCCTATATAGACCAGTCTGGCCTTGAATCCAGAGAGATCTGCCTGCCTCTGCCTCCAAAGTGCTGGGATTGATTATAATGCTTTTTTGTTGCGTGTTCCCTGGCTCAGTGAGTAAAAGTGCTTGCCAAACAAGCCTGCCAAGCTAATGTCAATTCTGGAACCCACATGAAAAGTCAGATATAATAGTATACCCCAGCATTTCTACAAGAAGGAGGTGACTGAAGGAGAGTCAGCTAGCCTAGACTGTGACATTCGTGACAGACCCAACAAGGTGAGGACAGCCAACTGAAAGTTATCCTTTCACTTCCATGGATGTGCCTGTATTGGAGCCTGGGGCTGAAGAAGTGACCTGGTTAAGAGTGTGTACTGCTCGTCCAGAGGACCCGAGTCCAGGTCCCAGCATCCAAGCTGGGTGGCTCACAACTGCATGCAGCTCCACCTCCTGGGGATCCAATGCCTTCTCCTGGCCTCTGCAGGCACCTCAGGCACAAACCCATGGACACACATATATACACATAATTAAAGATAGTATCTTTTAAAAAATATGAACTGTAAGGCTGAACTTTAAACTCAGCATAAAAATAAATGCAAACAAAAGGGAAACTCAAAGTCCTAATTAGGAAATGGGAATGTCTACAAACCAGACCCTGTTTCCTTTTAACAAGTCCTCATCTGCCTTTGAGACTGTCTTTGCTCTCTAGCACAGAAAGACAATCCAGTTCACCTTGTTCCTTTATGTCAACTTGGAAGACAATTTTTTCTGAGGATCCCTGGCTCCTCTAAATAGGACAGGAAATGGACTTTGACACAAGCAGCTAGGTTCTACTAGACACTGCTCCCATGTCCTTCTTTCCAGGCCCTTTCAACACACTTCCTACATTTTACATTCACACTGACAACTTCCAAACAGAAATCAGAATGGCAGGATGCTTCCACATTTTCTCCATTCTATACTTGTTCTTTTTTCAGTGACAAGAACTGGATTTGGGACTCATGCATGCTAGGCAAGCAACCTACTGCTGAACTACAACCCCAGCCCTAATTCTAAACTTCATCCTCCTTTTTAGATAGCGAGAATCCCTCTCATGAACAGTGTTTTCTCTCTACCATAATACAAACAAGATGGTCTCTGGAATTACTACACAGGATCACTAACAATAATCCACTGAATCAGGTTTCCTCACTTCTTTTGGCCTCAGACTGAACCTTACCAGCAGTTGGTATTGTACATGAATCACTCCAGATTATTATTAACAAATAAAAATTTTTAATTCTTGATAATTATAAGATTCATTGGAAATGTTTCATTTTATATAATACAACTTTACATAAAGGTTTTGAATAGAGGTAAAAATGGAATGTAAAAGGTTTTGATTAATGAGTGTTCTTTCTTACTAATTAACTTTTTTTTTCTCCATGACAGGGTTTCTTTGTGTAATAGTTCTGATTTTCCTGGAACTCACTCTGTAGACCACAGACTGCCCTTGAATTCACAGAGATCCACCTGCCTTTGCCTCCCAAGTGCTGGGATTAAGGGTGTGTGCCATCACTGCCCTGCCCTGGTTAACTATTTTAAAATCAGTGTCTCACCATATAGCCCACACTAATCTCAAACTCTGGATTCTCCTGCCTCATCCTCCAGAGTCCTGAGATTTTAAGAGTGCTCCACCGTGCCAGGTTCTAGGATAATGTTAAGTTTTTTTCTTTCTTTGATGTGTTTTTATATGGTATCTTGACCCCTTCATTTCCCTGTCCCTTCGTATCTGCCCTCCACTCCTGCACCACCCCACAAAAAAACAAAATTTAAGAAAAAGATGGGGGGGGGGCTTAAAAATCTCGTAATGGAAGCTGCAGTTAGTCACACAGTAGTAAACCCCTTTACTTACAAGTGTTCTTTGCAAAGAGTCATTGGTCTGGTTCAAGACTTCTGGATTCTACTACACTTGACACTGGGCCCTCGCTAAGACTCTTCTTGGATATCCTGTTGTTGGATATGCCCTGTGTTGTTGAGATCCTGCAGCTTTGGTCTGCGGGTCAGATCCCTTCACGTGCTCCAGCAGATCATATATGGGGTGGATGTTGGGGCAGGCTAAGTCAGAACCCTGGTTATGGGCCTGGGCAGCTGTAGGTTGGTCTGCTCACCAGTTTGCCCCTCTTCTCACCACTGGGTGAGCCCTCCAGCTAATCTGCCTCTTGCAGCAATGAGTGAGGGGTGGGGCCTCAGGGTCAGCTCTCCCACACCTACACCATTAGGGCCACCTAGCTCTATTGTGTCTCCCAGGGGAGGTACAGGGGCCACTCTTCCCAGTGCTGCAGCTAGTGAGAGGTAGGGACAGCCCTCCTGCGCTTATGACCCCAGTGCCAGCTCCTCTACCTGTCTCAGGCAGTGATGGGCAGGAGGTGGGGGGGGGGCATGTCTTCTCTGCCCATGCTGCCACATGTCAGATGAATAATGGGGACAGCTCTCCTTTGCTCATAACATTGGGACTGGGCCACCCTCACCTCCAACCACTGGGCAGCTCTGCTATGCTGCCCAGGTGAGGGGCATGGTCAGCTCTCTCCTCTGTTGCAGGTGGTAAGGGGCAAGGGGGGGCCGCATCTCTCACCCTCCCACACTGCCATATGACAGATGAGTAGTGGAGACTGCTCTCCCATGTTTACAACTTCAGGATAACTTCAAGCTTTAATGTAAGATATATAAAAGGAACTCTCATTACTTTATACTCAAAAGGCAAGGAGTACATATATCTGAAAAAGTATTCTAGAAGATAATTATGATAGCACATGCCTACATAGTGAGACTGTCTCTTTTTTAAAAGAAGTCAGGGTAATTCTAGGTTTTCATATAGTCACTATTAACAGGCTATCATTCTATCCACTATTATGTATGTAAGTATGTATGCATGCATATATGTGTGTGTTTACTGTAAACATTTTTTTCATATATTCTGATTCAGGTTTTCCCTCCTCCAATTCTTCCCAGATTCCCCCCTCCCCATCCATCCAATTCCCCCCCCCCCTCTCTCTCTCTCTCTCTCTCTCTCTCTCTCTCTCTCTCTCTCTCTCCTTTCCCAGTAAAACCAACCAAACAAACCACGATAAAAATTTGAGAAACACACACAAACACAGACAGGCAAAAATCCATAAAAACACAAACTTGGAAACCATAATCTACAAGCAAAGAACCAGGAAGACAAAAAAAAAAAAAATCCAAACAAAGCAGTATGTAAGACTAGAAGTCTATAAAAATATTGTTGAATACATTTTGCATTGTCATCTACTGCTCTGCAAGGAACCTGCATGGTTAATATAACCAGTGAGACTCAGAAACATGAAATACTTCATGAATTGCATGTTATTATTTTTGAGACAAGGTCTTTCTTTGTAGCCCTGGATGTCCTAGAACTCACGAGATCTGTCTATAACTCCAGAGGCTCCAATGCCTTCTTTTGGGCTCTTCGGTGCATATAGTGTACATACATACAAGCAGACAAAAATTCATATATACAAAATAAAAAATAAAAAACCCTCAAATTCCTTTTGAATGTTTCATCAATTTTCTCAAGTAAAATGAACACATTTTACTTTTTGTCTTTACTTTGAGGCCTTAACTCTTCAGAGTTAAACAGACTATTCCTGTACTACTGGGCATGTTCCAATACAGTGTCATGTGCAGAGTGGGTGCCCATTCCAAGTACACTTAATGAAGCAAGATATACCTTTTTTCTCCCAGAAATGATATGAGGACTTTGAAAGAGGTAATACTGGTTAAGTGCTTTGAAAATCCTACACAAATGTTTGCTTGTTTGTTTTTTTCCTCCCAGGATCACACTGAGTGATCTATGCTTGACAAATGTCAGTGGTAGGAGAAACAGGCCTAGAATGGATAAGTGTACTGTAAGTGAAGGGTGAACAAGATCTACAGGCCTCCAGCCCCAGGCAGGGTATGACCAGGAAAACTCTCCTTTCTAATTTCATGATTTCAGGGTTACGGTATTAGAGGAACAGGAGGAGGAGGATTGGTCTATCAGAGCAAGAGCTTAACAGACAGGTGTGTGCGGAGGAGGCAGGCAGAGCTAGTTTGCTGAGGGATGGTTAGCTTGTCAACAACAGAGCACAGTACCATGTGATATGGTTTTAAAAACACAGCTTTAGAGGCTGGGGGAAATGTCTCAAAGCACTCAGATTTGCTTTGTGCACCAGTGTTCAGAGGCAAGGCTGGGTTAACCCAGCCAGTCTAGTCAGTCAGCCTGTCTCAAAAAATAAGGTAGATAACAGTAGATGATGTCACCAGCAGTTTACCTCTAGCCTTCATATATGCATGTATGGGCACATACACCCCTCCACGTGCATACAGTACAAACCACCACAGAACAAACCAACAACACTGTAGTGATATTTTGTTTGTATTTTAACAAATAAAGCTTGTCTGAAGATCAAAGTGCAGAGCTAAGCCACTAGAGGCCAGGCAGTGGTGGTACACACCTTTAATCTCAGGACTTGGGGGATAGGCAGATCTGTTAGTTCAAGGCCACCCTGGGCTACACAAAATTGATCCAGTCTAAAAGAGAAACAGAGTTCACACTAAGGTGATCCCAGCACTTGGGATCACACACCTTTAATCCCAGCACTAGGGAGGTGAAGACAGGAGTGATATGGCTGGGCGGAGGAATACAGGCAGGATTTAGGAGCTCAGGAAGTCAGTCTGAAGAGTCTGAGGAACGGTGCAGTCTGAGGAAGTGGTCTGAGAACCGGATTACCCCTTTGGTCTGAGCATTGGTAGAGGTAAGAACTCTAGTGGCTGGCTGCTTTGCTTCTCTGATCTTTCAGCTTTTACCCCCTGATAGTGGACTCTGAGTTTTTATTATTAAGACCAGTTAGAATTTGTGCTACACAACATCCCTTCTACCCCCATAGTTTTAGTAGTAAAAACACAATCCCAAGCCCAAGCCCAGGTTCAGTCCTTTCCTGGCTGTGTCTTAGGCAAGTCATTCCCCCCCACCCCATGCAATCTGATTCCCAACAACAACAACAACAACAACAACAAAACATGGTACCACTAGCTTTCTCAAACGCTATGGAAAAAAAAGATCAAATCACTTTCAGCAACTGCTTAAAGCTAGAATGTTAAAACTGAAGTCAATGTCCTTAGTCCCAGCTCAGCCCTGCTTCTGGCCACATGCTCTCTCCTCTGCAAGCAGCGCTATGTGGGCCTATGCCAGAAATTCAAGTTTCTTGATCTTTAATTAAATCAACTGAGTCCTTCTGACATGACTGCCTGGCATTTCAGGAATCCACCTCCATAGCATGACCTCTACAATGGCATAAGGCACCTCTGACTTCACTTTAGAAGACTTGGCCTCCCTCCTATTCACTTTCAGTTTCAACTCTTGCAGGAACTATTGCTTGTTCCTTACAGTTATCCTTTAAAGAAATGAGTCAGAACATTAAACACCCTTCAGGGTTCCCTGTTTTTGTTTTCTTAAGACAGGGTGTCATTGTGTAGCTCTGGCTAGCCTGGAAATCACCATGTAGACCAGGCTGGTCTCAAACTCACAGAAATCTGCCTGCCTCTACCTCCTGAGTGCTGGGATTAAAGGCATGAGTCAGCATGCCCAGACTAGAGGTTCCTGTTTGGTTTTTGTTTTTTTTTAAACTGACACTCTTAAGTTTTGAATATGGTTTGCAGGTCCTTTACAAGTCCCTACCTCTCACTTCGATCCAACCTTGACCCAGTTTATAGCTCTCTAAGACTCATTCATTATTTGGGGTTCACCTTTAGGTCTATTTTAGGGAAGCTACACTGGATTTCCCTAAACCCTCCCTCTATGGTATCCAACCTCAACACTAAATTGCTATACGAGTGTTTTCAGGTTAATATCTACTCTTCCAGTTCAACACCAGTCATGTCATGCTCTTTAGCCCCAGAACACATAATATAGGAGACATTTGTACTAGATATTATAGGCAACAGAATTTTAGACATTAAGGTATTAAAAGCATATTTGGTGTCTGGTTCTAGGTGACCTCTTCATGCATATAAATTAGAATTGAATTCACAACTTCATAGTTTTAATAACGACTAAATGAAGTAGAAAGGCTTTCCATGAACTTAGAAGAGAAGTAATATGAGCCACTATAAGGAAAGCTAAATGTGTCATCTGCCACTAGAAAAGGATTCAGTCCTATACACTAAGCAGTGAGCCATCTACTAAGCAAGCAAACACATTAAAGTGCATTGTAACTACATATTAGAGTTGAGGAATGACTGGCCAAAGAGGGAATGTGTAAGGAGCTGGATTTTAACCAAAGCATTCAGGAAAGGGCAGGATTCTGGCAGTGGCTCTGTTGTAGAAGGACACACAGGGGAGGAATAACATGTATAGGCACAGAAAAAAAGTAAAAGTCACAGCAAACCTGGTGAGTTATCAGTGCCAGTGCAATACAGAAAGAAAAGGAAAAAAAAAAAAACTAGAAAGAAATAAAATTGGAAGATTCTCCAAAGATATGAGTTTCCAGCCTGGTTCTACTGCTTATTAGGACAATCTTAGGAGATCTCCTATTACGTTCCTCAAGTCTGATTCTCCATCTAAATAATGTGGATAAATGAATCACTTGCTCAGCCCTACCTATCTCATATGGTAGCTATGAAAATTAAGTGACACCCAGCATATCAAAGGCCCTTCAAGTTGAAAAGCAACACAGCAATGTTAGGAAGAAGAATGACATTAGGACTGGAACAGGTTACACACATACAGGTTACATACATTCAAGAGATGCGGATTTTATTTTAAAGGCATAGCACATATCTAGTAAGACCATATAGAGTTTTTTGTTTTTGTTTATTTTTTTAGGTGAGCCTGACTACCAGTGAGTAGAGTGTACTGAAAAGAAAACACTGGAGGCCCAGAGACCGAGGACATACACCTGAAGGAGGACACTACAATCAGATATGCCAGAAAGGCAAGTGAGAGAATCCTATGGGCAGGCTTCCGGGAGCTGATGTTAGATGCTCTTTCTGTCCTTGTCATGTTAAGCACATGTTAAAAGTACCTGCCAAACTGTACTTGGTTCACATAGAAATATGCTGCAAAAAATAAAATGCACACCACATTTTAATGATTTAGTATAAAAAATAAATGGTCACAATAACCTGTTATAGTGCAACAGCAGCATTTTGAATGTGATTGGTTAAATGAAATGTTACCATAAAAATCAATTTCACCTGTCTCTTACCACTTTTCATGTGGCTATTGGAAAAAATTAAACCACCCAGTGGCTTCCACTGACCAGCACTGGTCTAGCCAACTCTGGCCACAGATGAACCATGCTCTGCCCTTTTCTGCAATTAGAGTCTCTAGCCTTTCAGACTAAGGGAAGGGAGAGTCACTCTTCCAGTTAACTTGCTCCCTACAGCACCTGGCAGGTATTCTGCCATACATCTTCCACATAGCTGCCAACTATACTCCCGTGTTAGTTGGTCTGAGATGTCCTGAAGGTCAACTTCAACTCCTGGCAGTCAAAACCCACATTGCCACAGGCCTCAACTGCCAGAACACCAGGCAGGCTTCTTGCAGGTCTTCTCTTCTCCCCCTGTTCTAGATCCAATCCTCCAGTCTCATCCGCAACTCATCCTAGTAGTCCAGCCTCCAGCACTAGAGGCATTGCTGTGAACACCCAAGCTGACCAGACCAGGGAAATAGATAAGATAAATGAAGAAGCCCTTCACCACTCACTCTTCTCCTCCTAACCCAATTGCCTAGTCATATCCCTAGCCCTGCAACAGAACACCTCCTCTGTCCCCATTTCCTGTGAAGCCTACAAACCTTTCCCTCCTAACCTTCCTCTCCCCACCTGTTGCTTTATTCCAGGCCCCAACTCCAGCAGGCACTCGATGCTATCCACAAACCATTCCTGCCAAAAAAAAGCAGGTAGGCTTTCTGTAGATCTTCCCCATTCCTTCCTTCTGTCCCTCCCTCTAGCTCCAACCCCAAGCCTCATCCCAGTGCTATAACAGGTTCTCTGGGATGACCTCTCTTCACTGTCTCCCCCTATTCCAAGCAGACAAAATAAGCAGACCCTGGCTGTGTACACTCTGCTCTCTTCCTTCCTGTGAACCCTTCAGACTCCCTAGTCTATCCCCATTCCTAAGTGTCAGCTTCCAATATGAAGAAACACATTTTACCTGGAAACCCCAATGGCCGCAACTATCAGGTTCAGAGAATATTTCCTAGTGGGCAATATATAGCCATCATACTCTTCCAAAATCCAGAGAGGAAACAGAAACCAAGGAACAAAACACCACCCAACCAAGGTAATCCTAGAAACCAGCACCTAGACCTGTAATCACCCCAACTCCAGATGCTTAGATGCTAGTGTAAAAACACAGTAACAGTGAGGGCAGTATGTCTTCACTAGAGCCTAGCTATCCTACCACATCAGGTCTTAATATGCCAACACAGCTGAAGCACAAGAAAAAGACCTTAAAACTGCCTGTATGAAGATGATAGAGATCCTTAAAGAAGAAATTAATAAATTCATTAAAGAAATTCAGTAAAACGCTGTAGGGGACAGTGTAAGCCACGCCTGTTAGAGCTGGCTACAGGTGTGCCTGACCATGCCTGTCAGGACGTGGCCAAGATGAAGTCAGGATGACACGTGATAGGGTTTTAAGGGGCTGCAAAGCACATGGCCCTTCTCTCTGGCCTCCCTGCCTTGCTGCCCCTGGCACACTCTGGCTTGTGTTTGGCTGGTGTTTACCCAATAAAAGATATCTTAACCTTACAGGCTCCGAATCATCTCATATCATTTGGCACCCATCTGAAATCCATGACCCATTCCTGCTCACTACAAGCCCGCTGGGCCCAGCCCAGATGTCAACACTTTGTACAACAACCTTTGGAAATAATTCGTAAGAAATTTTTACAATCCCTCGTTTATCATTACATGGATGATATTCTTTTATCAGATTCCAATAAGGAAATTTTGGAACGTATGTTTGACATGGTAAAGGAAGTTCTGCCTAGATAGGGGTTACAGATTGCCCCGAAAAAGATACAAAGAGGAGATTCTATTAACTATTTAGGTTATAAGATATACTTACAAAGAATCAGGCCACAGAAGGTACAAATTAGAAGGGATCGTTACCAAACTCTTAATAGTCTTCAGAAGCTGCTAGGGGAAATTTCTCAATTACAGACGATTATTGGGGTAGAAGGACATGACTTAAAGCATTTAAAAATGGCCCTTAAAGGTGATAAGGACCTAAACAGTCCACGAATTATCCACTGAGACAGAAAAAGAATTACAATGAGTAGTAAACGGAATATTGGATGCGCATGTAGATTGGATAAACCTTGATTTAGACTGTATTCTGGTTATCTTGCCATCCAGAGAATACCCTTCTGGAATTCTGGAAGGAAGGAAGATACCATACTGGAGTGGATATTTCTGCCACATAAACAGAATAAAAAGTTAAAGACATTTATAGAAAAGATTTCTGATTTGATTTTAAAGGACAAATTAAGACTTCAGCAACTGACTGGAAAAGATCCAGCAGAGATTATAGTACCTTTAATTAATGAAGAAATTTCCTCCTTATGGAAGGATAATAAATATTGGCAAATAGTTCTTACTGACTTTTTGAGAACGATTAGCAACAACTATCCCAAAACTGACAGAATTAAATTCATAAAAAAAGACAGTCTGGATTCTTCCACGTATTGTAAGACAAACTCCCATTTCTGGAGTTCTTAACTTCTACACTGATGCCAACAAATCAGGTAAGGCTGGTTATAAAGCAGGTGAGGTAAGTAAAGTAGTTCACAGTCCATATACATCTGTACAGAAGGCAGAATTATATGCAATTCTCATGGTGCTTATGGATTTTACAGAACCTCTTAATATAATTACTGATTCCCAATATGCAAAGAGAGTCATCTTACACATTGAGACTGCAGAATTCGTTTCTGATAATACAGAATTAACTTCACTGTTTCTACAATTACAGGAAACAATCAGAAACAGAAGTAATCCTCTATACATTACACATATCAGATCCCATATGGGTCTACTAGGCCCACTATCACAAGGCAATGACGAGATTGATCGTTTATTAATTGGAAGTGTGCTAGAAGCCTCAGAATTTCATAAGAAATATCATGCAAATAACAAAGGTTTAAAAAAGGACTTCTCCATCACTTGGCAACAAGCTAAGGAGATAGTGAGAAACTCTCCTACTTGTTCCTTTTATAACCAAACTCCACTGCCAGCAGGCTGCAATCCTAAAGGCATTTGGAGGAATGAGGTCTGGCAGATGGATGTCTTTCACTTTACAGAATTTGGAAATTTGAAATATGTGCATCATACTATACACACATTCTCAGGGGTTCAATGGGCTACTGCTCTCAACTCTGAAAAAGCTGATTCTGTTATTATACACCTGCTAGAGGTGATGGCAGTTATGGGTATACCTGCACAGATAAAAACTGACAATGCTCTGGCATATGTCTCCACAAAAATGGAACAGTTTTTCAAATATTATAACATAAGGCATGTCACCGGTATACCATACAATCCTACAGGACAAGCAGTGGTCGAGAGATCTAATAGAACACTTAAGGAGATGCTCCATAGACAGGCTGGGAAGACAAACCCCCCCCAAACATAGGTTACATAATGCTTTATTGACACTAAACTTTCCTAATGCCAATGAAAAAGGACAAACAGCTGCAGAAAGATACTGGGCTATGGAAAAAACTAAATTGAATCAGCCAGTATACTTCAAAGATGTACTAACCTCCATATGGAAATCAGGACATGTGTTACGTTGGGGTAGGGGTTTTGCATTTGTTTCCACAGGAGAAGAAAAACTTTGGATACCATCAAAGTTGATCAAGGTCCGACTTGAAAAAGACAAACCTCTCGACAAGGACAAGTGACAGGTATTTTACTAGGCATATCTAGTAAACTAAACAGAAACGTCCCAAAGGAAAGGGAAGTGTTTTGCTTCTATCTTCACAGGAAAACTCATCTCCAGAAGTCCAAGAACACTATGTGGATAGATGCTTAAGAAGAGAAGGTAGCTATAACCATCAAACAAAAGGAATGTGCCATATGGTAAAATATGCATTAAATCTATTTCTCTTTATTTTTCTAGCCCCTATTCAAGTAAATCAATGCTGGATTTAGAGTTGGATTTGGCTTTCCTCCTCTAAAATCCAAGCATGTTGTTTAACTAAACTTTAGAGTTTCTGTATTGTATCAAAAAGCCAATTGATGTAATACAGAAAGAGAGAAGAATTTGGGGACTGTCTTTGTCTTTCTTGGCTCTTTCCTTCAAGGTGTACACTGTCTCATAATCATTATTTTTTCATGGTTACCTTTCCCAGCATGCATATACGTACAAGCAAACATTTCTCTGCTAACACTTATGTTTGAGTCCCACACAGCGAATGAAGACCCGCTTGACAGCAATCCCTGGACACTCCAGAAGGAAATTGAGCCACACCTCCTAGAGTACACTGGATACAACTTACTCTGTTTCAACTGACACTCCAACCAGAGGTTTGGGTACCGCCTTCAAGCAAGTTGAGGATTTCAACCTAGATCTTCAATCTTCAATCTCCCATCTAACATGGACTGGATATAATCCTTTAGAGACTTTCACTATACTAACATTTTTTCCCACAGGACCCCACGAGGCTACCGCCGTCCCATTTCAGCAGGAAGTAACTTGGAGGATGCTATGCCCCCATCACCCATTATTGTCTATTAGGGTAGTGTAAGCCTAGTTAAGGATAGCTAACTATTGTTTATGGTTGGGATTGGAAGGAGGTGTTCAGGCTTGGACACCTCTTTTCAGATGATCTTGGGGTTTAGCAGATGTAGACATAGTTAGGATGTGCCATAGCAGATTATTGTATCTTCTTGTATTTCACCTTTATGATTGTTAATTTTGGATACTTTACACTGTTAAGCTTTAATCCTCTTTTAGACTAAAAGGGGAATTGTAGGGGACAGTGTAAGCCACACCTGCTAGAGCTGGCTACAGGTGTGCCTGACCATACCTGTCAGGGCGTGGTCAAGGTGAGGTCAGGATGACACGTGATAGGATTTTAAGGGGCTGCAAGGCACATAGGAGCCCCTTCTCTCTGGCCTCCCTGCCTTGCTGCCCCTGGCACACTCTGGCTTTCATTTGGCTAGTGTTTACACAATAAAAGATATCGTAACCTTACAGGCTACGAATCATTTAGTATCAAAATGCAAACAGTTGGAAGGAAATGAATAAAACTTTTCAAGACCTGAAAATGGAAACAGAATCAATAAGGAAAACCCAACCTGAGGGAATTCTGCAAATGAAAAATTTAGGAATGTGAACTACAGAGACAAGCTTCACCAAGAGAATACAAGAGACAGAGAGAGAATCTCAGACACTGAAGATAGGCTAGAAGAAATGGATAGATCAATTAGAAAAAAACAAAAAAGTTAAAAAAAATCTAAACAAAAACATCCAGGAAATTTGAGACACTATTAAAAGACCAAACCTAAGATAATAGGGATAGAGGAAGGAGAAGAATCAGAGCTCAAAGGTCCAGGAATTTTTTTTTTTTTTGAGACAAGGTTTCATGTGTAGCCCTGGCTGTCCTGGAACTTGCTCTATAGACCAGGCTGGTCCTCAAACTCACAAGAGATCCACATGCTCTTGCCTCAGGAGCACTGGTATTAAAGGTATGCTCTACTACTGCCCAGCAACTAGGAAATATTTAAAAAAAATCAGAGAAGAAAAATTTCCTAACCTAAAGAAGGAGATGCCCATAAAAGTTCAAGAAGCATACAGAATATTAAATAGACTGGACTAGAAAAGAAAGTCCCCTCAGCACATAATCATCATAACACTAAACACACAGAAACAAAGAAAGAATATTAAAAGATGCAAAGGAAAAAGACCAAGTGACATATAAAGACAGACCTGGCAGAATTACACCTGACTTCTCAATGGAGACTCTAAAAGCCAGAAGGGCCTGGACAGATGTGTTGCAGACTCTAAGAGACCACAGAACCATCCCAGACTACTATACCCAGCAAAAGCCAAATTTAAACAGCATCTATGTACAAATTCAGCCCTACAGAAGATTCCAGAAGGAAAAATTCAACCTAAGAAGGTTAACTATACCCATGAAACAAGAGGGATAAATAATCTCACACCAGAAAATCCAAAAGAAGGGAAGCACAAACACATACACACCCACATCCAAGCACAGGAATCCACATATACCACCACCACTGGTCATTGGTATCTTTCAATATCAATGGTCTCAATTACCCAATAAAAAGACACAGACTAACAGGATGGATGCAGAAACAGGATCCATACTTCTGCTGCATCTAAGAAAAACAACTCAACATCAAGGATAGACATACCCTCAGGGTAAAGGGTTGGAAAAAGATATTTCAAGCAAATGAATCTATGCAGGTCTAGCCATTTTAATTATCTAACAAAGTAGATTTCAAAGCTAAACTAATCAAAAGAGACAGGGAAAGATGCTTCATACTTTTAAAAGGAAAAATCCACCAGATGACATTTCAATTCTTAACATCTATGCCCCAAATACAACAGCACCCACTTTTGTAAAAGAAACACTACTATAGCTTAAATCACATATTGACCCTCACACACTGATAGTGGGAGACTTCAGTACCCGATTCTCACCAATAGACAGGTCATCCAGACAAAAACTAAACAGATATACTTGAGCTATCAGATGTTATAAATCAAATGAATCTAACAGACATTTATAGAACATCTCACAAAAACACAAAAGAGTTCACCATCTTCTCAGAACCTCATGGAACTTTCGCCAAAACTGACCACATACTAGGACACAAAGCAAGTCTCAATAGATACAAGGAAAATAGAAATAACTCCCTGCATCCTACCAGACCACCATGGATTAAACAACAAGAGAAGCAAAAGAAAGCTTACAAGCTCATGGAAACTGCACAGCTCTCTACTGAAAGAAAAATGGGTCAGGACAAAAACAAGAAAGAAAGACTTTCTAGAGTTCAATGAAAATGAATACACATACCTAAATGTATGGGACACAATAAAAGCAGTGCTAAAAGGCAAGTTCATAGCACTAAATGTCTACATTAAAAAACAAAAACAAGCAAACAAACAAAAAACTTGAGAGATCTCATACTAGCAACTTAACAGCCACCTGAAAGTTCTGGAACAAAAAGAAGTAAGCACACCCAAAAGGAGTAGACAGCAAGAAATAATCAAACTGAGGACTGAAGTCAATAAAACGGAAACAGAACAATATAAAGAATCAATGAAACAAAGAGTTGGTTCTTTGAGAAAATCAACAAGATAGACAAACCCAAACTAACTAAGAAGCAGAGAGAGAATTAACAAAATCAGAAATGGAAAGTGGGGCATAGCAACAGGCACTGAGGAAATCCGGAGAATCAGAAGGACACACTTTAAAAACCTGTACTCCTAGGTACCACATACCAAAGTTAAATCAAGAGCAGATAAGCAATTTAAACAGACCTATATATCCCCTAGTGAAAACAAGTAATCATTAAGTTTTCCACCCCTCACCCCAAAAAAGTTCAGGGCCAGATGGTTTTAGTGAAGAATTCTACCAGACTTCTTCAACGAAGAATTAACACCAAAACTCTTCAAATTATTACACAAAATAGAAATAAAAGGAATATTACCCAATTCATTCTAGGCCACAGTCACTCTGATACCCAAACCATATACAGACCCAACAAAGAAAGAATTTCAGACCAGTTTCTCTTATGAACATAGATACAAAAATATTCAATAAAACACTTGCAAACTGAATCCAAGAACACATCAAAAAGATCATCCACCATGACAAATTAGGCTTCACCCTAGAGATTCAGGGATGGTTCAATATACAAAAATCAATCAATGTAATCCACCATATAAACAAACTGAAGGAAAAAAAACAGCTTGGTCATTTCATTATATGCAGAAAAGGCCTTTGGAAAAACCCAACACCCCTTCATGATAAAAATCTTGGAGAGATTAGGGATATAAGGAACATACTTAAACATAATAAAGGCCGTTCACAGCAAGCCCATAGCCAACATAAAATTAAATGGAGAGAAACTCAAAAGCAATGCCACTAAAATCAGGAACAAGCAAGGTTGTCCATTCTTCTCCACACCTATTTAATATAGTACTTGAAGTCTTAGCAAGAGCAGTAAGACAACTAAAAGAGATCAAGGGGATATAAATAGGAAGGGAAGAAGTTGAACTATCTTTATTTGTAGATGATATCATAGTATATGTAAGTGATCCTAAAAATCCCATCAGGGAACTCCTACAGCTGATAAACACTTTCAATAAAATAGCTGGATACAAAATTAACTCACAAGAATCAGTAGCCTTCCATATACAAATGACAAACGGAATGAGAAAGAAATCAGGGAAACACCATCTTTCACAATAGCTTCAAATAATATAAAATACCTTGGGGTAACACTAGCCAAGCAAGTGAAAGACTTTTATGATTAAAAACTTAAAGTCTTTTGAGGAAAGAAATTGAAGGAGATCTCAGAAGATGGAAAGATCTCCCATGCTCATGGATCAGTAGGATTATTATAATAAGAATGGCCATTCTACACAAAAGCAATCTACAGATTCAATTGCAATCCCCATCAAAATTCCAAAAAAATTCTGCACAGACCAATTCTTGGCTTAATATGGAAACATAAAAACAAACAAACAAACAAAACATGACAGCTAAAACAATCCTGAAAAATTAAAGAACTACTGGAGATCTCACCATTACTGATTTGAGTTGTACTACAGAGGTATAGTAATAAAAATCGCATGGTATTGGCATAAAGCAGACACGATGATCAATGGAATCGAATTGAAGACCCAGAAATAAATCCATACACATATGAACACCTGATTTTTAATTAAAAAAAAACCAGAAATACACACTGGAAAAAAAGACAGCAAAAAAGTCCAAATGGATCAAAGGCCTCAATATAAAACCTGATTCACTGAAACTGAAAGAAGAGAAAATGGGGAATAGTCTTAAACACATTGGCACAGGAGAAGACTTCTTGAACAGAACACAATAGCTCAGGCACTAATGTCGCAGAATATTTGTTTACATTGTAAAGATGTATCTTTGCCAATGTGCTTTCTGGTTGGTTTAATAAAGATCTGAATGGTCAACAGCTAGGCAAAAGGTTAGGCAGGACTTCCGGAGACAGAGAGGACTCTGGGAAGAAGAAGGGAGGAGTTGCCAGAGGAAATAGGAGGTGCAAGATGAAAGAAAGGTAACAACATGTGACAGAACATAGACTAATAAAAATGTGTTAATTTAAGCTATAAGAGCTAGTTGAAACTAGCCTAAGCTAAAGGCCAAGCTTTCATTTTATAATTAATAAAAAGTTTCAATGTCATTATGTGGGAGCCAGCAGGTGGCCCAAAGGAAAGCCCAACTACATACTAAGATCAACAATTTAAAAAAATGGGACCTCATGAAACTGAAAAGCTTTTGTAAAACAAGGGACACTGTCATTCATATGAAGCAGCAGCCTACAGAATGGGAAAAGATTTTTACAAAATCAACAGCCAAAATATATAAAGAACTCAAGAAACTAGATATCAAAAAACTAAATGATCTAATTAAAAATGGGGGAACAGATCTAAACATAGAATTCTCTATAAAGGAAACTCAAATGGCTGAGAAACAGTTAAAGAAATGTTTAACATCCTTAGCTATTGGGGAAATGAAAATTAAAACTACTTTGAGATTCCATTTTACACCTGTCTGAATGGCTAAGATATGGAATAAGGGACCACTCCTTCATTGCAAACCTGTACAGTCACCATGGAAATCAATACAGCAGTTCCCCAGAAAGTTGGGAATTGATCTACCTCTAGACCCAGCAATACCACTCTTAGGCATATACCCAAAAGACGTTTCATTCTTTCATCTTACAACAAGGACACTTGCTCAATCATGCTCATTGAGATTTTATTCATAATATCCAGAAACTGGAAACAATCTAGATGTCCCTCAATGGAAGAATGGATAATGAAAATGTGGTATATTAACACAATGGAGTATTACTCAATTGTTAAAAAAATGATATCATGAAACCTGGGGGCAAATGGATGGAACTAAAAAAAAAAAAATCATCTTGAGTGAGGTATCCCAGACCGAGAAAAAGAAAAAGAAATATGGTATGTATTTACTTATATGCAGATATCAGTCATTAAGTAAATGAAAACCAACATACAATCTATAGACCCAGAGAGGTTATGTATGAAGGAAGAGACTAAAGAGGACACATAGATCTCCCTGGGAGGCGAAAATAGATTTTATAGGTAGACTAGGGGTGGGTGAGGAAAAGGTAGGAATGAAAAGGGGAGACAGAATTGAGGGAGGGGGAGATGGAATTGAGGAGCATTTGTGGGAAGATATGGAAACTAGTGCAGTGGAAACTTCCTAAAATATATGAAGATGGTCCTATGAGGTCTCCTAATAATGGGGGAAATGGAATCCCAACTGGCCATTTCTTGTCACCAAATGAAGCTTCCAGCACTGGGATTGGGCTATATTCAATTGAGTTGTTGGCCAACGGGGTCCCATGGAAATCCCTAATCCAGGCTGTTGCTAAGACAATAGGTTGTTCTCTGCAAATGGACAGTGGTCCCATTACTAAGAACAACTCTCACACAACTGTCTGAACATGGAGAAGTCAAGCTGGTGCCTACATGGAGCTTTTACCCCTATGTTCTAGTTAGTGTCATTGGTGTGGGAAGGTACTCTGTAGGCTACCAAAAGAGAAACATAAACAGCAACCCAGCCACAATACCTCTGACCTACAACCTGCCCTGCCTGCAAGATAGAGCAATGGTGACACAGAACTTGTGGGAGTAACCAACCAATATCTGATTTGACTTAAGGCCACTCCTTAAGATGTAACCCATATCCAACATTGCTTGGGTGATCAAGAACCAGAGACTAGATAGCCAAGAGACCCATGGAAAAAACAAACATTACTGGTCAAAAAAGGAAGAAAAAAAAAAAAAGGAGGGAATCAATACAATGACTCTTAATGATACCCATAGATCAGTGCCATCTTCAGTCATCATCAAAGACGCTTCCTCCTGGAGTAGATAGGAACAGATGCAGAGACTCACAGCCAGACACTATGCTGAGAGAGAATTCATTGAACACACAGCTTTAAATAGGATGTCTCCATCAAATCCCTTTCCTCAGAACTCAGAGATGACAGAGGAAAAGGAGGTAGAAAGAGTGTAAGAGCCAGAGGGGATGGAAGACACCCAGAGAACAAGGCCCTCTAAATCAACTGAGCAAGGCTCATATGAACTCAAAGAGATTGAAGCAGCAAGCATAGGGTCTGCACCAGGTCCTCTGTGTATATATTATACCTTTCAGCTTAGTGTTTTGATGGGTGTGACTAAGTGTGTCTCTGATTCTTGTGCCTGCTCTTGGGGCTCTTTTCCTCCTGTTGGGTTGTCTTGCCCAGACTTAATGTGATGGTTTTATCTTATTATGCTTTATGTTTGGTAGTTACCTCTTAGAACTCTGTTCTTTTATAATGAATGACAATCTTAGAGGTAAAAAAATACATACAGTTGGATGGGCATGGAATAGGGATGGATCTGGGAGGGGTGAATATGATTAAATTCTTTAAAAAAGTTACACAATAACTGAGGGAAAAAAAGAAAAATTAGTAAACATGTACAAAGGGAAGAGAGATCCTATACACATTTTTAGTACAAGTTGAAACTAAAGCAGTCACTGTCGGGGACCAAATATGGCCACTTCAGTTGATAAAAGTTGAACTGTCCTTTGGGTCAGCTGTATCTTTTCTGAAACATTCTAAAGGTGTGTAAGTTGGCAAAACTTAGAGCTACTTGCTTATTCATGTTTAATCAAAGAATTATTCCAAATATTCAATTTGTGTAGCCTAGATGCCTGTCAATAGATGAATAAACAAGGAAAAATATCATCTAAAATAAACAAACATCAGGATAACTTTGGGCTGTGCATTATCTCTTCATTCTCCATCCAACCCTTCATTGGCCTACCAGCTTTTATTAGAACAGACTCACATTTAATACTTTTTCCTAAATTTTTCTTTTTAATTAGCATCCAAGGGACTGGAGAGATGGCTCAGCAATTAAGAGAACTGGCCGTTTTTCCAGAGGACTCAGGTTTGATTTCTAGCACCTGCTAGCTCATAACTGTAACTACAGTTCTAGGGATCTGACACCCTCTTCTGGCTTCTGTGGACACTACACACACATTGTGCACAGACATCCATCCATCCAGGCAAAACACTAATAAGTATAAAATAAAATCTTTTTTAAAAGATTTATTTATTGTATATACAGTATTTTGTCTGCATGTATGCATGCAGGCTAGAAGAGGGCACCAGATCTCATCATAGATGGTTGTGAGCCACCATGTGGTTGCTGGGAATTGAACTCAGGACCTCTGGAAGAGCAGCCAGAGCTATTAACTTCTGAGCCTTCTCTCCAGCCCCAATAAGCAAATCTTTAAAAGTAAAATTACCACACAAGGTATTAGATATCATTATGGGGTTTCGTTCGTGTGTGTGTGTGTGTGTGTGTGTGTGTGTGTGTGTGTGTGTGTAGGTCAGAGGTTGATATCAAAGTGTCTTCCTCAATTGTTCCCCATCTAATATATATTGAGACAGGGCCTCTCACTAGAACCCAGAACTTGCTGATTTGGCAAGTCTAGTTAACCATCTTGGTCCAAGGATTCAATGTTTCTGCCTCTTGTGTTCTGGGATCTCAGGAGGGCTCCTACACCTAGCTGACATTAATGAATTTCTGAACTCTAGTCTTCATCCTTGTGTGGTAAGTGCTTTACCATTGAATCATCTTTCTTGCTTCTCCAGTGGGTTCTACTTAATTTGTTACATATTCTTCATATAAAGCTTACTGTCTGAGCTACATCTGGGGATTCAAATTATTATCAAAGAGCAGTGTGGTAGCTTGTGGAGTTTAACCTTTGATATCTGAGACTTAAGGCAAATAATTTACTTTCTACATACTTTAGTTTTCTTATCTACAAAACTATAATACTAACTAACCATCATGCAGCACTATTTTTAAAAGTGGCACTATCAGGTGAGGTGGTGCACACCTTTAATCCCAGAATTCAGGAGGCAGACACAGGTACATCTTTGAGATTCTGATGTCAGACTTGTCTACATAATGAGTTCTAGACCAGCCAGGGATACACAGTGAGACATTGTCTCAAAAACAAACAAGACTGGCATGATTAATAAATATCTAGCTGATGCACAGTATATAGCAATACTTTATAAAAGGCTGCTATTCTTGCTATAGGGCCTGAAGACAAACATAATTACTTTGCTGCTGCCAAAACAATTACAACCTGTCTTGCAAAACAAAATACATGAATTGAATTATCCAACATAGATAAGTCCATCTACAGATCTCTAACTGTCCATCATGTTTAGTCCACATTAATTTGTTTTTCTTATGTGTCCTCCAGCAAATGATTACCTTTGATGAAAAGAACAGTATCTAAGATAGCATCTGGAGATCAGGAGACTGGGATGTCGGGAACAATTCTACCACTTACAAGCTGTACAAGTTGATATCATAATCAAACAAAGTCTCACAAGATCTAGGATCTGCCTGGGAGTGGTTAAGGCAGACAAAGCCCAAGGGGAAGAAATCAGAGGCTGCCACAGGAGAGAAGGAACAAGCCCTGGAAGCAAGCGGGTAGGATGCAGTGAGATACCTGGGTTCTAAATCAACTGTCTATGTCTTTTTGTATGTCCATGAAAAGGTAGAAGAAATGGTAAATAACAAGCACTAATATGAAGCAGGAACTCACATCATCTTGGCAATAACATGGTGAGGTAACCCTGCTACTTTCTTCTACAGATGAAGAAATGAGATTGAGAAAAAACTTTAGTTGATAGGGTATGAACTCAATCCACCCTTTCTGCTCTGTTCCTTGGTTTGTTTTCCCTTCAGTGAGAGGCTGAGATGAATTATTAAGGGCCCTTTCTTGTTCTAATATTGCATAATTCTTTGTCCCCTATGAAATTTCCAAGTTAACACATATCTAGTTAGGATATTGACAGAAGGTCAACCAAGGAAAAATTGAACCAATTCCTCTAGTAGCCAGATTCCTACAGCTCTCATTATAATTCCATCAGCAAGAAAGCCACTCTGGTTCTTTCTGATCCTCACCATCCCTTTAGGCTGACTGATGTGCAGGCACCACAGAAACAAGGCACTGTTTGTAGAACAAATTTACCTAGCTGTCTTAGTTAGGGTTTCTATTGCTGTGAAGAGACCATAACCACTGCAACTCTAATGAGGAAAACATTTAATTGGGGTGTCTTGCTTACAGTTTCAGAGGTTCAGTCCATTATCATCATGGCAGGGAGCACAGTGGTGTGCAGGCAGATGTGGTGATGGAGCTGAGAGTGCTACAGCTTGCAGGCAACAGGAAGTCAACTGAGACACTGGGCGATTTCCTGAGCACAGGAAACTTCAAAGCCGGCCCCCAACAGCAACACACTTCCTCTAACAAGGCCATACCTACTCCTAATAGCGCCACTTCCTATGCGATTATGGGGCCTAATTACATTCAAACTACCACATTTTACTCCCAGGCCCCCATAAGCTTGTAACAATATCATAATGCAAAATGCATTTAATCCAACTTCAAAAGTCCCCATAGTCTCAACAATGTTTAAAAGTCCAAAGTTCAAAGTCTCTTCTGAGATTCATACAATCGCTTAACTGTAGTCTCCTGTAAAATCAAAATAAAAAACCAGATCACATACTTCCAACATTTAATGGCACAGGCTATACATCACTATTTCAAATTGTAGGGTAAGGAGCAGAGTGAGGAAATAGTAGAAGAAAGCCAAGATCACAATCAACTGTGCAAATCCAAACTCTTCATCACCATGTTTGATGTCAAAATGATATCCAACTCTTTTCAGCTTTATTGACTGCAACACACTTCTTTCTCTTAGGCTGGTTCCACTCCTTGTTAGCAGCTCTCCTTGGCAGAAAACTCATGGCTCTGGCATCTCCAATATTTCGGAGTCTCCAATATTTTGGAGTCTCCAAGGCAATCCAGGCTTCAACTTCACAACTTCACAAAATGGCCTCTCTACGAGGCCTCCACTCAGGGATGCTCTTGACACATGCCTGGCTTCAGTGGCTTTCCTTAGGTGCAGAGGCAAATTCTATAACCCGTTTCTTTTATCCTTAACTCTAAAGCCAGAACCATGTGAGCAAAGTTGCCAAGTTCTGCTGCATACTGGAAACCTCAAAGCCTGCCCCAACAGCAACACACTTCCTCCAACAAGGCTGTACCAACTCCAACAAAGCAACACTTGCTCATAGTGCCACTCCCTATGAGATTATTGGGGCCAATTACATTCAAACTACCACACTAGCCTAAAATAATCCACAGCAACAAACTCAGATTGTACCTGCCTGACTGTAGGTGGAACAGGCAGGCTACAAACCAAGAATGCACCAGTAGTCTTGCCCATCCAGGTCTTTCAAGTCTACAGAGCTAGTCTGTCCACATAAAGAGGAAATGTGCTACTGCCTTCTATTTGGGGAGGTCCGAGGCCATTTTGTGGTAAGACAAGGGATTTGTAGAACAGCTTCTGCTAGTTTCAGCTAATATTGCTGTGACACAAACATATACACACATGTTCTCTTCCATTGAATCAAATTTATTTTGAGGGGAACAATGAAAAGAGTATTAAGACAAAAATTACTGATTCAGAGAGGTGGCTTACAGTATTTTCCATAGATTAACATAAATGATAAGTATTTCCCCCAGAGCACGAAATTTGATTAAGTTTATTATCAGGTAGCAGAGAGGTGTAAATATGGTGTATTATGGGTCTGAGAATTTAGAGTACAGTCTTAGTTCTAAAGTGTGGTGTGCTGGGGAGTAATGGATAGACGAAATGAATGACCCAGATAGGCTCTACTTTCCCAGGCACCAGGGACTACATTGTTTTTTATCCAGGCACAAATCACATTATATTATAATGATGTTTTATTATGACAACAAGGGCTCACGCAGAGCATGGAAATAACAGTACTTCAACTTAGAAAATGCCAACCTGCAAAAGTAATCTCTAAAAGATAAATCAGGATGGACAGGAGTGTTGCCTAATGCAGGGACATATCCCAAGAACAGTATTAGGTGATTTAATTGCTGTTTGAATATCATAGTGTACTTACACAAATGAAGATGGCTACAACATCAATGGGTGATAGCATCTTACAGAACCACCATCAGAAATGTGGTCCAAGGATGATTAAAGCTTCAATGTGCTGTGCCTAAATATACACTCGATGAAAATGTGCTGAATGATGAATTATTTAACTTTGAAATTCAAATTTTTTCCAAACCCCAGGACTGCAAATATAGTGCACTGTTGCCCGTCAGCACAGTTTTCTATGGCTGAATTAAAATATGACCATCTCCAATAAGCTCTCCTAACTAATTCAACTTCACCAATAACCTTTTCAGTAATGAAATTAATTTTTAGTGTGTTGAGTTCATACTGCATTACTTTATTTCAAGTTACTGCATCAGCATTGATCATGTCTCCTTCGAAATGTGTAATGAACAACTTAAGAGCCCAAATTCTACCTGCCATATATATCCTGCGTTGACCAACCCCACAGTGCTGAGCACATGCACAGCAAGCTCTTACAATGAAGAAAGCGGGACATAGACTGCTTTCAAGCACTTATAAGCACAGACTCCTGGGCATCCTTTTACGGTTTCAAATGCCTCAGACCCTTATTAGCTATGTCACCTCAAGTAATTTACTTAATTTTTTGCCTCAGCTTCCTTATCCATAAAATAGAGATAATAATAGTACCCATTACTTCACAGGATTTCTAGGACTGGATTATTTAAAAACATATGTTTAAAATGCTCAGGTCAGGGTCTGGCACGGAGTAACAACTCTCATGATGTCCCCTGTGTGGACACAACTTTGCTATTGTATAGATGAGGAAGCAGGACTATGGAAAGGCTGACTGTCTTGATTACAAGCATCCAACAAGTAAGATGGAGCTGGTATTTGAACCCAAGCAGTTCAGTGTAAGAGCACATCTTCTATAAACACTGCTTTCAAAGGTCAGGGATGTAGCTCAGTAAAAATGCACTTGTTTGGCATGCATGAGGCCCTGGGTTCAATTCCCAGTACCACAGGGGGAAATGTCTCACCAATGCTTTGTTCTTTGGCTAGAGAGAAACAAGAGTCCTCAGCATCTACTTTATAACAATCTGTCTTAACTTCAGTGTTCTGAAACCTCAGATCTCAAACTCAGGAAAGCAAGTGTTGGCTGCTTGTTTTCTCTATATTCAAATTCAAATTAAGACCATACAGAGCACATACCTGTGACCTCAGCATGCAGGAGGTGGAGGCAGGAAGATCTTGAGTTTGAAGCTGGTCTGAAATACATAGTAAAACCCTGTCTTAGAAAACTGAGGGATGGGGGGATGGGGCTCAGTGACAGAAAGCTTGCCTAGTATGCACAAGGTCCTAAATTCCACACCTAGTACTACAGAAATCAAAAACAAAAACAAAACAACCCCTCTTATCATTTACTAAGTACTGGGTGGAATGTAGGCTGAGTAGTAAGTATTGTATTTGATACTCAGAGCAACTCTGAAAATATCTATAGAAGATAAAGTCCTTGGCTGAGATTTCCCAGGTTCACTGGTACCCAGGTGGCTGGTGCAAATCCAGAAGTGCATCCTCATTTGCCTTAGGCAAAATATTTAACCTCTCAACTTCATCTGAGGTTGAAATGACTATGACACTGCATCATTAGGAAGTTAAATGTTTGGTACAGGGTACATAATATATGTTCAGTATATGCCAGCTCTTACCACGCCTCATCACCATGAAAAATAAGAACTTAAGTTGTTGACTTAGTGTAATAGTTCCCCACCTATTATTATTTAGGGACATCCCTATAAAAAGGAGGAACTGATATGTAAATCCCCTGCTGGACATAAGGGGACAGAGTTTGACCTAACTTTTCAGCATCTGCCCTTCACCAGATCTAGCTATTGCCTCTCTGAATCTTTCAAAAATGTCTAGAATTTCAGGAGTATATAACTCTTACTGAGTTCTAAAGGAAATGTCCCACAACTATACTGATTATTGTCCCTTCTGAACTTTAGGGATTCGTCCTGCTCCCTGCCAAAAATGGGTGATGGGCAAGTTATACCAAGTGGAAAATTCAACTCCATCCCAGGCGGAAACCCCAAATCGCTGCTGTTCCAGCAGATTTCCAGGACGTGCTGGCTCCCAGAAACCACAATTACAGGCAAGCTCAAAGCAGAGGAGTAATTAGACCCATACCATCAGCTCAGCAGTTCTCCCTCTAGGGCTGACTCCATCTCTCTTTCCCCCACCCCTACTCATCCAAACTCCATTTCAACCACTACACAATGGAGAGATGCAACGGAAATTTCCATTTGTCCTCTCTTCCAACCCTTACCCCACTTCCAGGAAACTGAAGAAGTAGAGTGAGAAAATATAGAACCCAACTCACTGATATAAATAATGCTGAATGTTAACAGCATTCACAGAAAGAGAAACATTGTTTACCCTTCACCTGCCTCTTTTACCTCACAAAGACAGCACTGGAGTCTCCTAGAGGAGAGTCCTTTCTTCTTCCAAATGGGAAAAGGGATCTTGTGAAATAAGAAAGAGAAACCTTGAAGCTGGAGATTGCTCAGCAGTTAAGAGCACTGGCTGCTCTTGACGAGAACCATTTGGTTTCCAGCACCCACATGATGGCTCACAATTGCCTACAACTCCAGTTCCAGGGGATCTGGTATCCTTTTCTGGCCTCCACAGGCTTCCTCACACATATGACATTCTCTCCCCACCCCTCATACACTCAAAAGAAATAAAAATAAATCTGAAAAGTGGGGGGGGGGGAGGAGGAAGCACCTCTAACTGTCCAGAATGGGGATTAGTCCTGGAAACAGGATGTGGCAAGCATATTGAAGGTCAAGGCATCTAGGATTCTAACTTTATTTTATCTTCAAGATAGTAGAGAGGTCCTGGAGAAGTTACCACTTCTCTCTTCTAAACTGCAGGTCCTAACTTGGTTCAAAAAGGAATACCAGCAGTTGCCCTCATTTCTAAATATGCTGCTCTTGTATCCTGAAATGGCAGGACTGATGCCCCCCTACTTCACACTCCAGCACAACAGCACTCTCAGTACCGCCTCTCTCCTGCTCAGTATTACTCTCTCTTTCTTGGTGAAGGAGATTTGCTAAGTTTAGTTCTATGATTGCTTCAAACAAATCATTTTAATAGAGTATGTTTTCCTTTATTGCTCCTCATATTCTCAGGGCTCTATGGTTTCCGCCAAGCCCTGCTTGATAATGCTGAAGGCCTTCAGTAAGTCTCAGAACACTGGATCATCTCCAGGGACTCCCTAGTTGATGGTACAATAAATAAGGATGGAATGGTGTTCCAAATGGGAAATGGACTTAACAATTCTAAGGGGTAAGTTTCTTCATCTGCTGGTACCTCCTTCTCTGGATCACACTGAACCTTTTAATGACTTAATGTCATCCCCGTAATCTACTAATTGTGAACGTGCCACAGGGTGGGTGGAAGGACACAGGCTTTTGCAGGCCAAGAAGGCCAAGATTAGCAGCTGTTTCTCTCCTGACTGACTATGGGCTAAAGGTCAGACTCTCTACCCTGCAGGTTCTGAAGGTGCAGGCAGCTGAGTCAGGGGAGGCTACTGATACTAGCATGTGACTTACTCTGAAGAAATGGACAGACCTCCTCACCTGGGTTATCCTGGTTCTCCACACGCATCACAAGGTACAAGATGGAGAAAGAAGAAAATACATGGAGAAGGTATGAGTTAGAGATAAAAAACAGTTGAGTGGTGAAAACAAAGCAGGTAGAAAATGGAAAGAGCAAAAAAAAAAAGGGGAATGAGAGTAAAGATTCAGGTAGACAGTTACACAGAAAGATGTGGAGAAAGCAAAGATGACAGGCAGAAGCGAATGAGCACTGAAAGAGGAAGGGAAGACAGAGGGGCACAGGAGAAATAATTAAACATCACACTACCTCAGGACCTGGTACAGACTCTAAGTTGACCAGATTTGCTCAGTCCTGGCAGCAAGTAGTGTTAAAATGGAACATCTTATTACAGACTGTGTTTTATAAAAAGGCTGTAAACTTGTTAATTAGAGCAGAGTGTCTGACACAAAACAGGACGGGGTGCTGAGGAGAGCAGAGTGCAGGCAGAGGTGAGTAGCTGGCATCTAAGAACAAGAAGTAGGTTTGGCTCATGTAGGATTTTCAATTAAGGCTCCCTCCCTAGGAGCATCTCAGCTTCCAATCTGGCCACATAGAAGTCAACACTTGTTCCCATCCTTTAACTAAAACATTACCTGAAGTGACCTTCTCTCTTTGACCACCTTCTCTAAAATTGTAAGCTCCACATTGCTAATATTATTTATTTTATCTCCTTAGTCATTATTACTTCACATATCTTAAATTCATTTTTTTTAACATGTTGACTAGTTTATTATATGGCCCAGCAGAGTAGGGAGACTAAGAGAGAAGAGGAACAGGGGTAATGGCTGACTGCCATGGCCGGTAGCCATAGAGGCAGAGAAAGCGCATAGGTGAGAGAGAGCAAAGGAGAGAGAGAGAAGAGAGAAAGCAGAGGAAGCAGAGAAGAGAGAAAGAGAGGAAGCAGAGAGAGAGTGGCGTAAAGAGAGAGAGCTTAAATTCATTTCTAATTTTTAAAATGTTAAGTTCAAAATGGACAAGAAGTTTTGTTCATTTTGTTCACTATTATTGTCTCAGTGTCAGCAATAGTTCTTGGAATACAACAGAAGCCCAAAAAGTATCTAATAAATGAAAGAACAAGACTATCTCTATTTGAATCCAATTTTATGAAGTTCTCTTATTTCAGAGAATGTAGGAAGAAAATACTTCCTGTATCTCAAACTACAAAACACATATAAATGGTAAGAGCTAAAGAGAATTTCACATCATCTCACATATGAAGAAATGAACAGAATGAACTTTTGCTATGTACAGAGCGGTTGTGTCTACACAGTCATATGACCCCCTTCAATTTATGCTGAAGGCCTAAACTCCAATGTGATGGAATGTGGAGATAGGGCCTTGTCTAACAGCTTCCTCTGAGATTAAAAACATTCTACCCTATAGGAAGATCCTTAAGCAGGAAGGTAAACAACTCAAAACATCTTCAGGAAGTCCCTGAAACTGACCAGATTCACCAGGCCCGTCCCTGCCAAAGCAAGCAATAAAAGCTGAGAGTCTCTTTAGAAGGAAGGAACCCAAGCTACAAAGACTCTCAGACAAACTGAGCCGCAAAGACAGAGGAAAAAAGCTGCAATGATTTTCAGACTAGACCAACTGCCTGGAAGATGCTTCCTGAGGCATCTGGAAAGGGCACTCTACAACCCATTAAGCTGCTTGCAGGGTGTAACATTGTGCTCCACATTCCCAGCTTTGTGAGCTGTCACCCATGCTGGCTGGGTTTTGGTAATGCAATTGTTTTGAGTCATTTCTGGTCTTGTAAGTAATCCCTCACCCATATTCCTGTAAGTAATCGCAACAAAACTCTTGGCTCACCAAGTTGGACTTTGATGGTATCTCTACTTTGGTCTGTCATGGGTTCCCTATCTGGGGTGGGTAGACATGTATGTTGAATCTCCCTAGGAAAAGTTTTTTTTCACACAACAGGCCTTTAGGAGGTGATTAGGGTCAGGTGAGGTCATGAGAGTGTGAAACTTATGGTGGGATTAGTGCTCATAGAAAAACAGATGCCAGGGAGCCTGCTGTTTCTTTTCACATGCACAGTATGGGGAAAGGTCATATCATCAGCACCAGTGAGAAGACAACTGCATGCCAGTGATGTTTTATCAGAATTCAATCACACTCTCACTCTGATCTCAGACTCCTAGATTTCAGAGCTGTGAAAAGTAAACATCTATTATTTAAGTCATCAAGTCTTTGGTATTATATATCCTGTGGTAGTACTGATTGTCAACTTGGCAGACAAGCCTTTGGTCACAGATAACTTAGCATAAGTTCCCACACACTCTGGGAACTTTTGCTAAGCATTGTGCAGATTACATTGATGGAGGTGGAAAGATAGCTGAGTACTCCTTCCTGACTGTGGATGTAGCTGTTGCCACCATGACTTCTCCACCATGATGGACTATACCCTCAAACTGTGATCCAAAAGCAGCCCGTCTCCCTTGAGTTGCTTTTGTCAGGATGTTTTGTCATAGCAACAGGAAAAGTAACCAAGACAGAGCCCAAGCTCATAAGGGGAGCCATTAAATAAAATTTTCAGGGGTCCCTTGGTGTCAGAGTGAGAACTGGAATGCAGGGCTCTACTCTAGGTGGTCAGTTAGCTCATTCAGATTGTGGAGATAATGACATAAGGAGAAGCTGGAAAAATGGGTAGCTAATCCTAGATTTCACTGTGTTCAACTTTTCAGAACTTCTCACCTTCTGCTTCTTCTGAGCCCAGCTTCATGTCTTGTTCTTTCACAGGATAAGGAGATGAACAAAAACTAAGGTATAGTTTTGCCTTCAAGGCTTTTTCCACATAGCTATTTTTTTTTTAAATCTATTAGTGTGTGTGTGTGTGTGTGTGTGTGTGTGTGTGTGTGTGTGTGTGTTAGAGTACATTTATGCAGTTGTTCTCACCACCAACCTCTACATGGGTCCCAGGGATCAAACTCAGGCTGCCATGGCAGTAGCTTTACCTGCAGAGCTATCTCGCTAGCCCTTTCTTAGTTACTATTGAGCCTCAAGGCTGCAGTTAGGATTAAGAGTTACAAATTGGTATTAAGTACACTGGAAGCTGAAAGTCAGACTGCCTAGAAAAAAAATTACTTAAAAAAATCATGGAGGCAGTTTAATTCTAAGATTTTTGTATATCATTCATTAGACCTTTAAAATCATAACTTTCAAGTGATCTTCATCATCTTTATGAAAAATCTGCTATCAAGTATGAAATTTATACTTAATATTCTTCCTAAGTAACAGAAATTTTTATATTTTTGAGAAATTTTTGAGCTAGAGATTATCTTTGTAGTTCAGATAGCCCAGAATTCACTCTATAGCCCAAGGTTGACCTTGAACTCCCATCCTTCTGCCTCAGCATCCTATATGCTGGGATTCTAGGTGTCTGTCACAATGCCTGACTCACCTTTACAATCATGTCCACCTTTGCCAATGGCTAACAAGTATTGACTGGTACAAAAAAATTATTTAGATATCTGGGACATATCTTAAGGAATAAAATGTTCTTGGGAGACTCAAGATCTTGAGAAGCTTGGAGACAGACAAAACAAACTTAACTTTGTGCAATGTACAAATGCAAAACAGTTGCATCTGAATCCACAATTCTACACAGGATATGCTGAACACCAGTCATCTAAAAGTAAAGCATATCACAGAGAGCTATTCAATGGTCAGCTGTATTGAACCAGGCTATTAATGATACCCTGTCTTAGTGTTCTACTGCTGTGAAGAGACACTATGACTGAGGCAACTCTGAAAGCAAAGTATTTAATTAGGGACTTGTTTACAATTTCTGAGGGTGAGTCCATGATCATTATGGTGGGGAGCAAGGTGGCAGGCAGGCAGGCATGGCACAGGGGCAGAAGCTGAGAGTTTACAACTGATTTACAAGTAGGAGCCAGAGACTGGCCTGGCCTGAGCTTTTGAAACTTTGAAGCCTACCTGGAGTGATACACCTCCTCAAGGCCACAGATCCTAAGCCTTCTTAAACAGTCCACCAAAAATTCAAATACATGAGCCCACGGGGGCCATTCTCATTCGAACTACTACACAGAGTTACTCTCTCTTAAAAATTTCTCTTCTAAAATAAACACAAGATTAAGAAAATTGTATTCATAAATGAAATTACCAAAGAATAATTTTTTTCCTTCTAGCCTTTAAAACTTAAGTCGGAATCATGATTTCTTTTAAACAATTACGGGCTAGAGAGATGGCTCAGAGGTTAAGAGTATTAGCTGCTTTTCCAGAAGACCCAAGTTTGGTTCCCAGCACCTACATGACCACTTACCACTGTCTATAACTCCAGTTTCCAAGGCTCTGACTCCTCTGGACTCTGAGCACATCTGCTGTACTCATCTGTACATACTCACATGCAGACACATACACTAATACATAATTAAAAATAATTTTAAAGTCTTAGGAAAACAATAAAGATTCCTTGTTTTGTCTAAGCAAGCTGGTAGAAAACCTCTGCAGAAGATAAAGTCAGTTTAACTGGTTGTTTCCAGGACTTGTAACCGCCTTGCCATTCTTTTTTTAGACTCACTTTAAATTCAGTATGTACAGGCTAGACCTCCATGTGAACTTGTTGCCCAGAGCACCTAACTATCAAATTCCATCTCACTCTTCTGTCCACAACAAAGGGAAATTGTCCTCGTTTTCTTTCTATTGCTATGACAAAAACCATGACCAAAAGCAAGTTGGGGAGAAAGGGTTTCTGATCAGTCTATTACTGAGAAAAGTCAAGGCTCAGGAGCCTGAAGGCAGCAACTGAGGTATACAGCATTGAGCAGTGGTTCTCGACCTTTCTAATGCTGCAACTCTTTAATACAGTTCCTCATGTTGTGATGACCCCCAACCACAAAATTATTTTTGTTGCTATTTCATAACTGTAATTTTGCTACTGTTATGAATCATAATGTAAATATCTGATATGCAGGAAATCTGATATGAGATCCCTGTGAAAGGATCGTTTGACCCAAATGGGTTGCAACCCACAGCTTGAGAACCACTGGGATAGAGGAATGCAGTCACTGACTGGCTTTCACATAGCACCCAGGACCACCTGTCCAGGTGTGGCATCATCCAGTGGGCTGGGCCCTCTCACATCAATCATTAATTAAGAAAATGCCCCACAGATAGCCTACAGGCCAATCTGGTGGAGGCATTTTCTCAACTGAGGGTCTCTCTTGCCAGAAAACTCTAGCTGTGTCAAGATAACAAAAAACTAACTAGCACAGACACCTACAGTTAATAGGCTCAGGAAGGAAAGACCATCTTACTCTTAGCATCATGTAACCAAGGCAAAAAAGTCTATTTCTGGTCAGTTCCAGCTGACTTAGGGTATTCCAGCTAGGCAATATAAGAAAAAAAAAAACATCCAATTTAAGAGAAGTAAAAACCTACTTTACAGATGACTTGATCAGATGCACAGACATCTTAAGAAATCCACAAAAAAGATGAAAGTTAAACAACAAAAACAATTTAAAGATACAAGATTGCCAAACAAAAAGTCTATTTTTATACATAACAATGAACAATATAAATGTGAAATTAAGGCCAGGTGGTAGTGGCCCATGCCTTTAATCCCAGCACTCTGAGTTCACGGCTAGCCTGGTATACAGAGTGAGTTCCAGGACAGGCTCCAAAACTGCACAGAAAAACCCTGGTTTGAAAACAAACAAAAAAGTGAAATAAAGAAAGTAATATTGGCACACGCCTTTAATTCCAGCACCTAGAAGGCAGGGTCAGGCAGATCTCTATGAGCTTGAAGGCAGGTAGGCCAGCCAGGGCTACACAGTAAACCCTATCTCAAACAAACAAACAAACAAACAAACAAACAAAAAACAATCCCATGTTAATAGCAAAAAGACTAAAGCATATAGGAATGAATTGACAAAATATATACAAAAATCTGAACCCTGAAATTCACAAGCTATTGAAAAAAAATCAAGCAGAAAGGCATGCTCAAAGCGGAGGAGATTTTGGAATATGAAGGTGACATACTAACTGAGCTAAAATTCAATGAAGCCCCTTTTGGAACCCCAGATTTTTACTACTTGTTTTTGGCACAAAATGTGACCCATAAAATTCATATGAGAATGAATAGCTAACACAATATTGAGTAAAGGACAAAATTGGAGGACTCACACTTTCTGGTTTCAAAATCTATTGTATCTTTTTGTGTTCTTGAGTTATGCAATAGTTTCTTATATATGAGATCAAAAATATGAGTCACAGAAAAAAAAAAACTGCTTCAAATCATACCATCAACAGACTGAAAAGACAACACACATAATGGGAAAAAATATTTTCAAATCACATATGTAATAGAGAACTTATGTAAAACCTCTTAAGACATCAACAATAAAAATGGTTAGAAATAGGCAAATATTTGAATATACCCCTCTCCCCACATGTATATGCATGTGTACACTCATGCCTATAAATACCTTAAAAGATAAAATTTGTTATTTGTTCCCTATGACTTTCCAGGCAAATCAAAACAATAATGAGACACTATCTTACATCCACTAGGATGGCCAGAGCAAAAATATATAATGTAAAAAACAAATGCCGATTAAGACATGGAGAAACCTGAACATTCATAAGTTGCTGGTGGGAATGTAAACCAGTGTGGCCACTTTGAGAAAACATCTTTTCTTTTTTTTTGTTTATCTTTTCAAAAAGATAAACAGAGAGACACTGTATGGCTCAGCAGTCAACTCCTAAGGCTTAAAACATACATTCACCTGAAATATACACAAGTGTTTCCAACAGGAGAATTTATAAAAGCTCCAATGAAGAAACAACCCAAATGTCTGCTAACATATGAATGAGTAGTGCCATATTAACTGGCAGTTAAAAACAAAAACAACAACAACAGAGCTGGGCGGTGGTGGCAGAGGCAGGCGAATCTCTGTGAGTTTGAGGCCAGCCTGGTCTACAAAGTGAGTCCCAGGACAGGTTCCAAAACTACACAGAGAAACTCTGTCTCAAAAAAACAAAACAAAACAAAACAAAACAAAACAAAACAAAAACAAGCAGAGAAACTCTGTTTCAAGACAAACAAAAACAAAAAGTGATAGGAGGTACAACCTAAATGAGCCTTCAAAACACCATGCCAAACAAAAGGAAAGAGCCACAAAGACTTGATGTTGCATGACTGATTCCATATCTGTGAAATATTCAGAATAGGCAAACTCACAAAAAGTGGCTAACCAGGGCTGAGCTGAAAAAAGCAGCAAAGGGAAAGACTATGAAGTTTCGATCTTGGCCATGGCCGTGGCAAAACTGTGGCCATTCTAATACACCCCTTAACTTTCGAATAGTGAAGGTTATGATGTGCGAAATGCATCTCAGTAAGGCTATGTAAAAAAGGTCTTTCCTGTCACTCACTTTCATACAACTTCCTCACATTTCACACACAGACTAGCTACATGCCTATTGCTCTGTGTAGGTATTACAGCATCATCTATGTTGACTCTAAATAAAAAGAGAACTTACCCCACAGCATTGTTATGTACTAAATAACATTTGGAACAATGCCTGGCAAAAAGTAATCACCTTCATCACCATTTTCACAAATTTTAGGCCATATATTAACACAGTTTATTGACAGCTTAGTGAATATGAGTAAGTGCTGCAAGACTGAAGGGGAAGGCAGATGCAACAGAAGTCATTTCCCCTTCCTTGGTACTGTCCTCCAGTCTTTAGGTAAGGGTGCTGCTCTTGGGGAGTACTAAACAGTCACGTGGTGGTGGTGGTGGGACACGGAGTCATTTAGCCCTGGACATCAGTAACAGACTACCTTCTGGGTCTGAGGTTGGTCAAGGCTGCTCCATATTATGGAGACCTGTCTTTTTGCAGGGCTGAATTCCATTTCTTCCCTGTTACTGTACTTGGGGGGGGGGAGTCTATTCCTAAACCTCCCTCTTCATATACTGTATCACAAAAGCCTTTTCTGGCAGGTGGGGCTATTTCAAAATACAAATACAAAATAAAAAATATCATTGTATCAATGATACAAATGTTTGTATTTCCCTCTTCTCTCATTCTGTCCAGAAAAAAAGAATCTGTGGGTTTCACAATCCATTTTGAATTCCTTAAATATACTTTCCTAATGTTTCACTTCTAGCACTTACTGTGTAACTACACTTTGGATCCTGACATTACTCACAACATGACTACTTTCAAAAACACAGATTTGCCTTTTCCAAGGTGACTTCCCTACAAGAACATACCTCTCATAAAAGATCTCCTTCATCTTTTTCCCAAAAGAAAAGGGGAAACAGAAGAAGCAGTGCCTGATGTAGAGCCCCAATTCCTATGCTATGGATGCGAAATGCCCAGGATTCTTTAAATCCTCATGGTCTTTAGGCATTATCTTGAGACTTGACTGCTCTATTGTCCTGTCAGCCTATAGACATAAATGCAAGGCTGACAGAGGGATGCTCCTCTACAAGGAAGCAGTAGTAGAAGTATCTGAATCAAGATGAGTGGAAACATCCCAATAAACACATCCTGAATCAATCCGTCAAACACACGGACACAGACACAGACAGACACACGCACACAAAGTGGGGGGGGGGTGCTTTCTGGAGACCTCACTACACTCTTCTAGCTTTCTCCCAGGTAACAGCAGCTTCTTAATTTCTTGTTTGCAGGCACCCTGATTCTTTTGCATGTCCAATTTTCTCATTGAATGTGTCCAAGCAAAGCTCTGACTTCTAGATAGTTATACTCAGCTAGGGAAAAACAGACTACTGTGCATTACAGCAGGTAGTTTCAAGGTCAGCAGCCATGGTCAGGCTTTCAGGGCCCATGGTCCAGCTTTATTACCCTTGACCAGTTCTTCCACTACTCTATAACTTGATGGCTCTCTTCAACTAACATTTTTAAGGCTATAATAAATATAAGATACTCTTATAGTACCAAATAACTGGAGCCTCTTCCTACCTCCTCCTCAACCTCATACTACACATCAACATTCACCTACCCTCCTTTACCTCTAGTACTAGTTCACATCCCACCCATGACTCTGACCCTATCAACCTCTCTGGGCTCTACCTACTCAGACCACAACCAAATCCCTTTTAACCTGAGGAAAAAAATATTTTCTTGACACAGTCAGCTCCTTTAGCTATTACCAAGCCATCTCCTGGCCTGCTTCTCATCTAGACTTCTAGAAAGTGTGGTGCCCATCTTCTACTGACTCCTCAAAGGAATCCCAATTTGGCTTCTGCCAGAACTCTGATGAAATTATTTTCAATAAAATTATTAACAGGCAGCCCAACAACTGAAAAATCGGAAGGGTTTTGTTTATCAGATCTCACTGAGCTGGAGCTCTCACTGCATTTGACAATGCTGATGTCTTTTTCCTGGGGTTTTTCATGTTGTCTTAGAAGAGAGTCTGCTCTTGTTTTAGCTAACCTTATAATGCTTCTCAGTGCCATGACTCAAGTTTCAGACTCCTCTATGGAACTCTTCTATGGACATCCTATAGATACTCAAGTCCAATGCACTGAAAAATTCATTTCCCATTCTCCACCTCTGTCCCCCATTTATGTCATTCTCATGCCTAGTTAGTTAAATAACAATTCTGCCAATATGATAAAGATTTAACTACTTCTCATTTCTGCATCTACTTTGGGAATTCCATGGACTGATGAAGAACCAAGATTCCAAGTGTCTTTCCTGGAACCTCAATTGACAGAATGCCTCCATCAGATTCGCCTATAGATAAGTCTGTAGTGCATTTTCTTAATGATTGATGTGGGTGGTGTCTCCCATGAGTGATGTTCCTGAGTTGTGTAAGAAAGCAGGCTGAGCAAGTCATGGAGAACATGCCAGTAAGCAGCACTCTCCATGGCTTCTCCATCAGTTCCTGCCACAAGGTTCCTGCCTTGAGTTCCTGCCCTGACTTATTTCATTGATGAGCAGTGATGTGGAAATGTAGGATGAAATAAACCCCTTCCTTCCCAAGTTGCTTTGGTCAAAGAGTTTTATCACAGCAATAGAAATCTAAGACGTGGCCAAACTGGCAGGATCTGAAATCAAGTTCTACTTCTTAACAGCTTCATGGCCTTGGAGAAGGTATGTAACACTTATGTTTAATTAACCTGGACTATATAGTTCCTTTTAGGGTTGCTAGGACTGAAGAAGGTACCATGTGCAAAGTGCTTATGAAATGGTGAAGGACCTTACTGCCTGGATTCAATCAGTAACATCAAAAAAACAAAAAAAACCAGCTATAACTATTTGAAGAAATATACCATGTTCATAGGTCAAAAGACTGAATATTGTTAAAATGGAATTTTCTACAGAATGACTACTCAATGTTATAGCTTCAACACTTTTTATTTAATTTTTTGTGTAAAAACTGACAAGCTGATTCTAAAATTTATATAATGAAATGTAAACATTGAAGAAAACCCCAAACTTTTCTGAAGTTAAAACAATGTTGGAAAAGTTGTGTTGTTTGTCTTCAAGGTGTAGTTTAAAGCCACAACAATTATAAAAGCTTGTGACTGGCACATGCCAATGGAACAGAGTGGACTAGACTAAGTGCATCTGATGACTAATTTTCTGCATTGCTGCCAATGTAACTCAATGATAATCTTCCAACAAGTGCATACCATACAAACAACAGACCCCACAGCTCTCTCACAACATGGTATAAAGTAACCAAAACCATAACACAGTTAAAAGACAGAAGCAAAAAAAACAACAACAAACAAACAAACAAACAAAACTAAGAGAAAAACCTTAAGACTCAGAAGTTGCAGAGATTAAACACAATAAAGTACAAACTATAGAAGAAAACTGATAAGCTAGATTTCACCAGAATTAAGAACTTTTGCTCTTCAAACATCTTTGTACTTTGTGCGCAAATTTAATGACATGTTTCAAAAGATAAAATAAAGAAGCAAGAATAACAGAGAACAGCAGCAAAAATATAGCAAGCCACAATCCAGGGGAGAACAGAGCAAGGACATAGCAAGCCACAGTCCAAGGGAGAACAGAGCAAGAACATCCAACACAGAAAGTGTCCAGAACACACAGAGTTCTTACAATGCAGTAACTGAGCCAATACTGCAATATATCCAATTTAAAAAATTGACAAGATGGCTGAGTAAGTAAAGGCATTTGTCATTAAACCTGACATCCTGAAGCTGGAACCCCAGAACCAACATGGGGGAAAAGGGCAGATTCTTAAGTTGTTCCCCGTCTTTGAGTTTCTATCGCTCTTAATAATGCTTCCTATGTGCCAAGCATTCAAACACATTAGTTTATGGGGGTCACACCTATCCAAACCACCACATTCTCTGACATCTACCTGACCCCCCCCCCACACACACACAAAATAAATCTTGAAGAAACTTTGTTTAGGCCAGGAGTGGTGGTGCACATCTTTTATCCCAGCACTTGTAGATTTCTGTGTGTTTGATGCCACCATAGTCTACAGAGTTTTAGGGCAGTCAGGGCTACATGAGGCCTTTTCTCAAAAATAAATAAATGAATAAATAAAATTACTTAAAAATGGATAAAAGATTTAAACACGTGAAAGAAGGGCAAAGGGCATATACATTGCTGTGATAGCTGATCTTGGTTGTCAACTTGACACACCCGGGGAAGAAGAAACCTCAATTGAGGAGTTGCCTCCATCAAATTGGCCTGTGAGCCTGTCCATGGGCATCTTCTTGATTGATAATTGATCCTGGAGAAGGATCTAGCCCACTGTTGTGTGTGGTGCTGTACCATCTCTAGGCAGATGGCCTGGACTATATAAGAAAGCTGGCTGAGCAGAAGAAATAAGCCGGTAAGCAGCATTGTTCTGTGGTTCTACTTCAATTCCTGCCTTGGCTTCCCTTGACGATGAATTATAATCTGTAAATTAAACCTTTTCCTCCCCAAGTTGGTTTTAGTCAGTGTTTTATCCCAGCAACAAAAAGAAAACTAGGACAATAGCAAATAGACCCATACAGATGTTTATCTATTATCATTCACCACAATAAAACATGACTGTCCAGCTACTGACAGTTAAACTAAAAAAGACTGACTAGACCAACTGCATTATACACATACCCAGAACATGACCTAGCTAATCTTCTAAGATTTACACAAGGAAAAAAGCTCAAGAAGCAAAACACATGCTTGCACAAAGACCTGCACATGAGTGGGTATTCATAAAAAGCTTATAACAGTCTAATATACAAAAATTATCTACAAAAAACAATGTAAAGGAACACACTACTGATATACATGATAAATACAGACTAACTTCAAACCAACTGTGTTAGGTGATAGAAGTCAAACAATAAAAGGGTATATAATGTATGACTCTAGAAAAAAGGCATGAGGAAACTTTTGAGAGGAATATTGGTTATGCTCTTTATCCTGATTTGGGAGATGGTACCATATATGCACACATGTGTCAAAATAAATCAAATTAAATTCTATAAATATATGCCTATATATAAACAAATATATCTTAATAAAGCTATTAAAAGAAAAACATCACTATAGCACTGGATCTGTATTAGAAACTATAAATTGCACTCCTCAAATACAGAGATGCAGGAACACATTCTTTGTGCTGACAGTAAAAGTCAGTCCATTTCAGAATGCTGTTTGAATTTAAAATGGAAGAATTTCTTAAGTACATATACTCTTGCATTTTATGTTTAAACACCTGTATGGAATCCGGGCGGTGGTGGCACACGCCTTTAATCCCAGCACTCGGGAGGCAGAGGCAGGCTGATCTCTGTGAGTTCCGAGGCCAGCCTGGTCTACAGAGCGAATTCCAGGACAGTCTCCAAAGCCACAGAGAAACCCTGTCTTGAAAAACAAAAAAACAAAACAAAACAAAAAAAACCCACCTGTATGGTTCTTTAATGATTATTGCATAGGCAAGTTCCAAATATACATATCAATGGAGAAGCAATACAAGTAATCAGGACAGATAATTTTTTAAATGCATTTTTATTGCCTTTGTAATACATTAGTATATGGCTTACAGAAGATATGGTCTCAGGGATATAATACTAAGATGATTGTTTTTAAACTAAATTTGTGTGTGTGCATGTGCACGCTCCTGTTGTAGAGGTCAGAGGATGCCTTTACTTACTTAGCCACTTCACTGGTCCATGAAGTGTCTTGTAAAAGATGTATACTAGGGCCTAGAGAGGTGGATCAGCAATTAAGAACACTGGCTGCTCTTCCACAAGACATGAGTTTGATTCCCAGGACCCATATAGCAGCTCACAACTGTCTATAACTCCACTTCCAGGGGATCTGACGCCCTTTTCTGGCCTTCATAGGTACCAGGAGCATAAGTGTTACACAGACATATATCAGGCAAAACACACATACACATAAAAAATGTTAAAAACAAACAAAACAAAAAACCTGTATGCTAGAATAGGAGCTCAGGAATCCACAAATGGCAAGGATAAATTACAATGATGAAATTGATGAAGCAATTGTGTTACAAGCAGACATTGAATTCAAAAGAATTCATGTGTCTCCCACCAATATGATTTGCCCTGTATTGTCTACTCTATCTTGCAAGCTGCCACAAAAAACTTTCTGGGGATCTAAGTGGTTAGATTTCAATCTGAAATGTGTAACAGTCTACACAACAGAAAAGATGGAGAAAGCAAAAGGTTTAATCTTGAGATTCTTTCAGTAAATCCTCTGCAATTATAGTCTTTGGTAAAGTTGCTATGGTGACGGGGGTGGGGGAAGGGATAAGTACACAGTCCCAGGTAAAAAGCTGTTCAAGAAAAAAGCAATGAGATTTGAGGCAAGGGGAATGGACAGGCACCACCAGTGCTGAGTACCAAAAAAGAAAGTGGAATTGTACACATATCTTGCCTGTCATTAGTGCTCATAAGACATAATGAGCACACTGAAAAGCACAGGAATAACAACCAAAATGCAATCAATGTGATATCCTAATGTATGGTCCTGTGATGAGAGTATTAGAAAGGTACTCTCTGGAAGTTTCCAGTCCAAGACGGTATTGATAGCTGTTTTTAAGTAAGCAGGCTGCATGTAGTAACACAGGCCTTTCTTTGATCCCAGCACTTAGGAGACAGAGGCAGATAAATCTGTGAGTTCAAGAAAAGCCAGGGCTACATACTGAGGCCTTGTCTCAAACATGCCAAAGAAATGAGACTAATAGTGAGTTATATATGCTATGAGGGGCAAAGTCTTCATTCCTGTTTCAGTTTCGACATTATGTAGTCATAAGCCAACTATTTAATTTATGCTTCAGTTTTTCTGGAGGATTATAGTCACAGGATTGTTAAGGATCAAATAAGTGCAAAAATCTTTGTTAAAACACTAGCAAATTGAATGTAGCAACATGGGAAATAGATCAGATACATGGCCAAATGAGATTTATCTCAAGAAGAGGCTGGTTTAATATGTGACAATCAATTGCTGTCAGAGTAACATAGTAGTCGAGCTAGAAGAAAATTTCCTCTTCCTAATGAGATGCTCTAAAAAAATTTCAAGGTAGCATCATATGCAATGGTAAAAGATGTAGATTCTAAGATTAGGAATAAAAATGAAGGATGGTAACTATCAACATTTTAGTCAGGGCAATAAGGTAAGATACAATGAAAGCCACCCAGACTAGGAAGGAGGAATGACAGACGATGTAATCTTGATTTAGAAAACCTAAAGATTCTACAAAGAATGAAGGAAGGAATGAAGGAATGAAGGAATGAAGGAATGAAGGAATGAAGGAATGAAGGAAGGAAGGAAGGAAGGAAGGAAGGAAGGAAGGAAGGAAGGAAGGAAGGAAGGACTACTAAGCTCAGAAAGGTTGCAGGATGCAATATCAAATCTGTTAACATTGACATTGTACCTACATCTGTCACTCTATCATTCTACCAATCTTTCACTACCTATCAAAAAACTAAGAAAACATTTTTTTTAAAGAAAAAAGAAAGACTAGCAAAAATATTTGACAGTTGTCCAAGACCTAAGACTTGTACACTGAAGACTATAACTCTCTAAGGATCTTATCAGGTGAAGCCTGAGTAAGCAGAAAGATATCAGGAGGCTTAATATTGTTAAGATAGTAATCTACAACTTTATGTACAAGCTCATTCTAAAAATCACATGTAAATGCAATGGATAACCAAGACAATTAAAAATATTCCAATCTGGAAAGCCTGTATTACTAACTTCACAATTCATTATGGTACAATGTGATACTCGCAAAAATGACAGACATATGTAAACCAACAGATTAAAATTAAGAGCTAGAAATAAACTCACATTTATGGGTCCAGGCCTGCCCTCCCAAAAAGGGGTCTCACTATATAGTCCTGGCTGCCCTGGAACTTATTATGTAGGCCAAGCTGGACTCGAACTCAGAGACCTGCTAGCCTCTGCCTCCCAAGTGTTGGGATTAAAGGTGTGCACCATCATGGCCAGTTCCAGTAATTTTCTTTTTAAAAAGACATATTATTTTCTAACTTATGTGTAGGGGTATGTGTGTGAGTGAGTGAAGGTGTCTGGGGAGTCCAGACGAGGTCCAGGAATCCCCTGGAGCTGGAGTTACAGGTAGATAGATGTTAGTCACCTGATGTGGTATTGTGAACTGAATTTAGGCCCTCTGGAAGAGCAATATACACTCTTAAGTACTGAGCCATCTGTCTAGCCTCAAGGGTCCACTGATTTTCAACAAGGCTGTTAAGACAATTTAGTGGAGAAAGAGTAGCATTCTCAACAAGTGATGCTAGAACAACCAGATAGCCATACATAAAAATATACTAAAGTCCTACTTCCTACTATGTACAAAACTTACTCCAAGTAACCCATAGACTAGATTTTTTTTTTTAATTTATGAAGAGAAAACTTCAATTGAGAAAATCCCTCTATCACACTGGCCTGTAGGTAAGTCTGTGGGACATTTTCTTGATTAATGACTGATGTGGGAGGGCCTCAGCTCACTATGGGTGATGTTACCCCTAGGCAGGCAGTCCTGTGGTATAAAAAAAAGAAGGTTGAACAAGTCATGAGGAGCAAGCAAGAGGTAGTGTTCCTCTATGGTCTCAGTTCCTGCTCTTGACTTCCCTAAGAGATGGACTGTTAACCTGGAAATGTAAGATGAAATAAACTCTTCCTCCCCAACTTTCTTTTGGTCATGGTCTTTACTACGGCAATGGAAACAAAATTAGAACAGAGCTAAAACTATAAAACTTCTGGAAGAAATAGTGGAAGACCTTGGGTTGGGAAGTGGCTTTAAATATGACACCAAAATCACTGCAACAAAACAAAACTAACTCTTACAACTAACAATAAAAGGAGAAAGAACTCAAATTAAAAATAGGCAAAGAGTCAAGTATGATGATACATACATGCATGGGATCCCAGCACTCTGAAGGCAGAGGCAGAAGAATCACCACAAGTTTGAGGATAGCTTGCTCTACATAGCAAGTTAAAGGCCAGCCTGGGCCTCACAGTGAGATTCGGTCTCAAAACAAAAACAAAAGCAAAGGGCAAAGGATTTGAATAGAAAATGTACAGAGGGCCAATAAGCACATGAAAAGATGTTAACAACATTAACGGAAATACAAACCCAAACCACAGAAATCCCAGTATACACATAGGACGACTGCAGAAAAAGACCTCAGTTAAGCCCTGGGGAATTGGAAACCCTCATACATTTGAAGAAATCAAAGCCCTCATAAACTGCTGATAGAATATAAATTGGCGCAACTACTTTTGAAAACATTTTTTGGAGGAGGGTGTGTGTGAATGTGTTATGTATGTGAGAGCACATGAGGCTGACTACAGGTGTCTTCCTTGCTTGAACACTACCTTATATCTTGAGATAGGGCCTCCCAGTGAACACAGACCGCATTGTCTGGCTAGTCTAACAAGCAAGCTTGCTCCAGAGACTTTCAATCGCCACTTTTCACAGTGGGTTTACAAGCAGTGTTATGCTCTCCCAGTCTTTACATGGATTCTGGGGGATCCAAGCTCCAGTCTTACTTGTACTGTAAGTATTCTACCTGCTGAGCTATCTCTCCAATTTTGAAAAATATTTTGACAGTATCTCAAAATGCTAAGTATATAGCTACTATATGATCTAGAGATTTCTGTCAAAGGTACATACCCAAGAAAGATAAAAACACAACTTCAAAAAATTGTGCCTAAATACTCACAGCAATATTACAACAGAAAAAAAAATCCCAAAAATGTATCAACCAATGAATGGATAAAAATAAAAGGTAGTACTTACTACTATACAAGTGTATTAATTGGCAATACAAAGAATGAAGCATGCTATAAGACAATGAACCTCCAAAATATCATGCTAAATTATATACTGTATGATTCATATTATATGAAATGCCTAGATAGGCAAGTCATAGAATCAAAAGGTAGATTAGTGGTTGGGTCTGTGTAAGTGTATGATGGGGTGACTGCTAATAGCTAACAGATTTCTTTTGGGGAGGATAAAAATGTCTGGAATTAGGTTACAATGATAAATGCACAACCTGAAGGGTAAACTTTATCATGTGATGATATCTCAATAAAGTTATTTATAAAAAAGAACATATGTTTTTTTAAAAAAAACAGCCTCTAAAACCGCTAAGTGTTACACAAACTTAAGGGATTATTATAACTCAAAATAAATGGCTGTGGAGTATGAAGTCATGAAGGTTAGATGAAGTAGCAATTAAACTAGTCAATTTACTAATCCTCAAAAAATTGTGTCTGTACATAGAGGAGGCGCCAAGCCTGCTAAGTGTTTTACATTTTAACTTACATGCAATCAATCTCTGATCAAAAATATTAAAGATTAAATGCAACAGAGAAGAAAACAAAAACTGATTCCTCTCCACAGTGTAAGAAATCTGTGTGTGTCATAGTTAAATAAATAGAGATTATTAATTCAGTAATTAGGCCCATTGATCCTTGAAAAGATGTGTCAGATGTCATTCCCCTGGCATCCTGTATGGCTATTCTTTTCATATATTTGACCACATACCATGGCTTCAGCAAGTGCTTATCAATACTAAATCCCTACAGCTTCAAGTGCAAACCCAGCATAGCAACTCAGGATCAATAAACATTTCTATTGGAAACCATTAACTGCCAAATATAACTTCAAAGTAAAATAAGAAAGGAGAGGAGGATCTTTATCATTACCAAACCCTGCTGTGAGAATTCCTGGTGAGGGCCAGGGCCTTTAACCTGCTCTCTTGGAAAGTACTGTATTGCTTCTAGGTTCTAAGGCCTTCTGCTTCCCAATTAGCCTTTAGGTTAGTAAAATGCTGAGATCACTTACCTTCCTTACCCTCTCCAAGCCTGGTAGAAGAGCAAGGAACACAATACAGGGCCAGAGCAGGTGCCAGGGAGATGATGACAGTTGTTGCACAGATGGTATAGAAGGCTGGTACAGGGAAAAGGACCATAGACTCCATCCACCTCATCCTTTCCTCCTCAGCATCCCTTCCCTGCATCTTTCTGACAATAGTGCCTAGCCTTAGAGTTGGTGATCCTCCTGCCCTAGTTAATTCATTTTCTAATCTTATAGCTTGCATAGGAAAGGCTCTCCAAGAACTGGGGGACAAACTGGGTGACCACACAGATAATCACTAGGATGGAGGGAAGGCACTCCATTTAAGGGAGGACAGGCTGCATCAAACGGGAGGCAACTCTCAAAGAGCTGTCAAAAACAGGGCTCCGAGGAGGACAGAAACTAACATCACCTGGAAAGCAACCCTTCCCTCTTTATCCCTAAGCTCTCCCTCACAAGTAGATGGCGAGAGTAAAGTAGATGGAGACTGCTTTGAACAATAAAAGTGCCGCATGGTAAATGGTACTGCAATGATTTAAGCAGGGTGTTACTCTGTCTGGGTTATATACTAGTACTGCAACAGCACCCTAATAAAAAGTACAAGTGTCCACCCCTAATGAAACATATCAGGTATTCAATCACCAGGATAGGAAACTAAATAAAGTAGCTCCTCAGTGAAGAAACCACACTGGTGGGAATGGCAGTCTAGAGGCAGGGCCATCTTTGGCAGAGATATATCATCAGCTTTGTACTTGGTACTCCATCAACCCACATAATCTTTAGTTCTTGTACAACCCAGCTTACTAAGAACAGCTGGCTGTGGTGACTCATGTCTGTAATCACAGTACTCAGGTCTGAGGATGGAGGACTGCTTAAAGATTGAGGCCAGCCTGGGCTACATAGTGAGTTTTAGGATAGCTTGTGCTACATAATGAGTTTCAAAAAAAACTAACTAATAAATCAAAACAGACTGTCATAGACATATATCAGAAAGATTGTTAAAGCACTTTCCAAAATCAACAAGCACTAGGCAAATGGATCTCCCTCTACCTGCCCTTTCACAAGTCTTAATGGGAGAATCCATTTGGGAGAACAAAGGAGTGTGATATATAAACTTCCCCAATGTGCAGGATCTGTCTGAAAATCTATGTAAACTTTTAACCAGGAGCAAATAGTTGACATTGAAATTACCAAAATTTCTAATCAGGTTTTTTTCAGTAATCTATTTCAGGCAGCTGTCTGTTACCAATTAAAGAACCCAGAGCCTGGGGCTGGGAAGGTAGCTACTAACTGTTCTTGCAGAGGATCTGGGATTCGATTCAAAGCATCTACATGGCCACTAACAACTGCTAGTTCCAGAGGATCCAATACCGTCTTCTGGCTTCTACTGGCATGAGGAACATGAATGGTGTACAGAGAGACATTCAGGAAAAACAGCGTAGGTATAAAATAAAAATGATAAATCTTTAAAAAAGAAAAAAAATCATATAGGATCCAGTTGCAGATATTCTGGAAGTATTTACAGATAAGAGGCACAAAAATAAAAAAGTCAGATGCCATGTAAGAATCAACAAGGAACTATGCAGGAGAGATCTATGAGAAAGAAGAAACCCAAATCAAGGAGAGGTAACAAGTAAAACTTCATTAGTGAACTGGTATTTAATGGAGAGGAGGGACAGACAAAAAAAGAATTAATGATGAAAGAGTGAACTCTCTGTCCAGAGCCTTGCCACTCCTCATCAAGAAGCTGAGCTTTGGTCTTAGAGTGATACCTGTATCATCCCTCCAAGGAACATGGGTAAGAGGGAAAGGATGCTGTGGAAGAGTGCTGTTAAACACTTCTGGACTCATGAACTCACCCTATAGACCTACACCGGATTAGGATCATCATTCCATTGTGGATGGAGACAGGATCAGGAAGCCCAACCCTCCCTGAGCAGGTAATAATAGCTGCTGGGAGACAAGTCATTTTCTTCTGTGGTGTAGCCACTGGTAGTTGTCAGTGTTCTAGCGTATCTGCCCCTTGCCCTCTAAAGCTCATGCAAAGCAACCTTAATTAAACCAAAACAACAAAAAAGACATGAAAGTAGGAGAGACTTATTTGGAAGAAGGGGTTTAGGGGAACTAGAAAGGGGATTAGATAAGGTAAGGAGTAGGGAAATGACCCAAATATGTTGTTGGTTGCCTTTTCTCTTTTGGCTTTTTTGAGGGGCCCGCCACCCAGCTCCCAAGTAAACCACACACAGAGGCTTATGCTTAGTTAGGAATGCCCTGCCTTAGCTTGGCTTGTTGCTAGCCAGCTTTTCTTAACATAAATTAACCCGTCTACCTTTTCCCTCCAGACTTTTATCTTTCTTACTTCTGTATATCTTACTTTCCTTCTTACTCTGTGGCTGGCTGAGTGGCCCCTGACATCCTCCTCTCCTTGTTCTCATGCTCCTTCTTATTAATACTCTCTGCCTGCCAGCCCTGCCTATCCTTGCTCCTGTCTTGCTCCTGGCCATTCAGTTCTTTATTAGGACCCCCAGATGTTTTAGACAACCACAGTAACAGCTTCACAGAGTTAAACAGATGCAGCATAAACAGAAGTCACACACCTTAAAATAAAACATCACATACATATTTCCAACTGTCAAAGAACTGTCTCCCTCCCTCCCTCCCTTCCTTCCTTCCTTCCTTCCTTCCTTTCTTCCTTCCTTCCTTCCTAGCTACCTACCTAGGTACCTACTATCTAAGAGCTTATATTCCATCCCCTCCCTAATTCTGAGAAGGCCTTCAACTAGCAGACTCCTGGACTAGCTTGTTACCTCTGCAAATGCTCTGGGATGCCTGCTCACAAAGCCAGAAGTCACAATGAATGAAATCAAGCACCAGCAGAAAGGAAATTCGGAGGTTCTATAGAGGGTGTGAGGATGGGAAAAAAAGAGATGCCTAAGGAGCTCTAGCTGTTTCAAAGCCCTGGCCGTTTAAGTCCTGTCAACATAGGTGTCAGAGTAGTATTTGAAGCCCTGCCTTATTCCAACACGACTATAGCAGTAGCAGAGATTCCAACTGAGAGCAACTGCTCAGCCCAGCCCAATCAACCCTCAGAATAATAAGCAAAATAAAAGAGTAATATCACATAAAGTTCCTGTTGCTGCAGTTTGTTAAGTAACAATGGATATAGTGAACAACAGTGGACCATACAAAGCTCCACCTCCAGGACAAGTCATCCAGGGAGCAGATCCCAGATGCAGACTATCAGATGAGGTAAAGATGATAGTAAAAACTGACAGCTATGGGATTCTTAATATCAGGTATTTTACTAAGTACTGAAGCAGTTCATCTTCAGAAGAACCTTAGGAAACAAAAACTATTGTTCTCATTTTCTAAAGGGAGAAAACAGGGTTAGAAGGATTAAATAACAAGAAATATAGATCTACTTTACACAAAAGTCACACTCCTAATAGACAGTACCTCAAAAAGACAGTGATTACAAACCCAGAAGTAACAACCCAATACCACAGATTTACTACTACTAGAGTTGAAGCTGGATATGGTAGTGCATGCCAATAAAACAAACACCTGGAAAGTAGAATGAGGAAGATCATGAGTTCAAGGTCAGCTTCAGTTATGGGGCTACATGAGACACAGTCTCAAAACAAGAGAAATGAGTAACAACAGAACCTATTCTAATCAAATCTAACTTTTACACTTTTAAACTCAATGAGGGCAGGCAAGATGGTTGGGGAAATAAGGACATCTGCCATCAGGCCATAAGCCTGATGACCTGAGTCTGATTCTTGGGATCCACATGGTAGAAAGAATAGATTGTTCAAGTTGTCTTTTGATTATACCTGCTCCCCCACACACAGGCACACAAATAAATAAATGCATTTGTTTTCTTTTGTTTTTTGTTTTTCAAGACAAGGTTTCTCTGTGTAACAGTTCTGGCTGTCCTGGAACTCACTTTGTAGATCAAGCTGGCCTTGAACTCAGAGATCTGCCTTGTCCGCTTCCATAGTGCTAGGATCAAAGGCATGTGCACCAAACCTACCCAGCATTAAATTTAGTTTTAAAAAGTCAATGAAATGGAGGCCAATAAAAGTTAAAGGACTTTATTTAAAACTGTATCTTTGAGGTTTGTAAACACACACACACACACACACACACACACACACACACACACCCCTCACAATTGAACCTAGAGCCTTATGAATGCTAGGCAAACACTACCACAAACAGAGCTATATCTCCAGCCTTAAAACTGTTTCTACTCCTTAACAATTGAAAAGATAATTCAAGCAGACAATAAGCAAAGGATCTGGAATAATATACTGATAAAGGGAATATGCAAACAGTCAGTAAACATAAAAAAGATGTTTGACAGTTTTAGTCATTAAGCAAATGTAAACCAACCCAAAATTCGATACCACTTCAGGACACAAGGATGGTTGTGATCAAAGAGAAAGAGGGGTCTGTACCTGCAGTCCTAGCACTAGGCAGGTGGAGGCAAGGGAGTTTTCTAGAATCCAAGAGAACTTGGGGCTTGCCTGGGCAACAGAGCAAGCCTGACTAAAAAAAAAAAAAATTTTTTTTTTGTAATTTAAAATCTTATTTTATGTGTATGAGTGTTTGCCCTGGTTCCCTCAGGCATGAAGATACCAGATCTCCCCACCATGGAACTGAAATTAGAAAGTTGTGAAGCCACAAAGTGGGTGCCAGGAATCAAACCTGGATCTCATGGAAGAACAGCAAGTACTCTTTTTTTTTTTTTTTTTTGGTTTTTCGAGACAGGGTTTCTCTGTGACTTTGAAGGCTGTCCTGGTACTAGCTCTTGTAGACCAGGCTGGTCTCGAACTCACAGAGATCCACCTGCCTCTGCCTCCCGAGTGTGGGATTGAAGGGATGCCCCACCACCACCCTGCTCAGCAAGTACTCTTAACCTCTGAAATATCTCTCTAGTCCCATAAGATCCCAACTTAAAAAATAATGGAAGGGGAGGGGAAAGGAAAAGGGAAGGACACAGTGAGATGGATGGAGTGTGTTTGTAATTCCAGCACTCAGGAGACTAAAGGAGGACAGACAGCCTGGGGTTTCGGGCAGCCCTCACTACATTCAAAACCCTGTCATCTCAAACAAAACAAAACTACATCAATTAGCTAACCAACCGACTGATCAACAAAACCAAACCAAAAAGGGGCTGGAAAGATGGCAGCTGAGAGCACTTGCTGCACCTCCAGACAACTTGAGGTTAGACTCCAGCACCTAGGTCAGAGAGCTCACACCTGTCTCCGTCTCCAGGGTATCTGACACCCAAGATTCCAAGAACAACTACACAAACATGGCAGACACACATATACATATAAATAAAAATAATAAATCTATTAAAAATACACACAAAAAAATGAGAATAAAAAGGGAAGCAAGGCAGGCAGTCAGATAAGAAACAACAGGCACTAGTGTGCTACAAAGAATCACACCCCCATAGTTTGCTGGTAGATATATAAAATGGTGGAACCACTTTGGAAATCAGTTTGGACTTCTATATCATCAGTTTTTACTATACACTATATACTCAGAAGAAATGAAAATATGTCTCTACAAAATCTTGAACAAGTTGGTTGGCTCAGTGGTAAGAGTACTTGTTATTCTCAGTCGGGCAAGGATGGTGCACGTCTTTAATCCCAGCACTTGGGAGGCAGAGGCAGGAGGATTCCTGTGAGTTCCAGGACAGCCAGAGCTACACAGAGAAACACTGTCTTGAAAAACCAAACAGAGTACTTGTTATTGTCACAGAGGACCAGGGTTCAATTCCCAGCATGGATATGGTGGCTCCCAACCATTCATAACTCCAGTTCCAGGGATTCGATGACCTCTTCTAACCTCCTCAAACACCAAACACACACCATGCTCATGATGCACATGCATGCAAAACACTCATAAATACAAAATAAGTTAAAAATAACTTGCATATAAATGTTTATAACTACATTATTCATAATAGCCTGAAACTGGAAAAACTCCAAATATCTGTCAGTTGACAAATGGCTAAACTAAAAATGATATTATCCATCCAATGGAACATTACTGAACCATAAAAACCTGCATTTTAGAATACATTTGTCTTTAAAATATGCTAAGTGAAGGAAGGCAGCCATAATAAGCCATGATTCTACCTATATGAAATATCCACAGTAGGCAAATCCAGAGAGACAGCAAGTAGATTAGTGGTTTTTAGATTTCAGAGAGTATAACAGGAAGCAATTGCTAGCAGGCCCAAGATTTAGGGTGTGTGTAATGAAAATATTCTGGAATTAGACATTGGTGTGGCTGCACAATTTGGAATATACTAAAAACTATAAAACTGTACACTCTAACATGACAAATTTTATAGTATGTGAATTATACCTCAATAAAGTCATTAACTAAAAATTGTCAAGAAGATTAGTATCTAGAATATATGAAAATTTTCAAGAAATTAAAACATCAAGAGAACAGGCCAATCCAAAAAACGGGGCGGGGGTATCATGGAATTGAACAAAGAGTTCTCAAAGACATACAAATGGCTAATAAACATTTTTCTAAGTGTCCAACATCCTTAGCCAAAAGGAAAACATAATTTAAAACTACTTTGAGATTTCATCTTAACTTCAGTCAGAATGGCTAGCATCAAGGAACAAATGACAACCAACGCTGTCAAGGATGTAAAGAAAGGGAAGCCATGGTTGGTGGGAGTATAAGCCAGTATAACCACTATGGAAGTCAGTGTGGAGATACCCCAAAAAAGCTAAAAGTAGAACTATCAACAACCTAGCTATTTCATTCCTGAGCATCCATACCCTTTTACAGAGACATATGGACATCCAATCACATACTGCTCTCAGCACAATAGCTAGAAAACAGACTAGAGGTCCACCAACTGATAATGGATAATGAAAATGTACTACATATATGCAGTAGAATTTTATTCAGCTGTAAAGAAAAATGAAATTATGATTTTAAATGGATGGAACTGGAAAATATTATACTAAGTCAAGTAACCCAGACCCAGCAAGGCAACGGTCATGTTTTCTCATACATGGGTCCTAGTTTCAAAATTTTTTTAGATTTGTGTGTTTAATTTGGAGTCTCAGTAGAGGTCAGGAAGCTAGAAAGGGCCTTGATGTGTGTAGGGAGGAAGTCTCAAGGAGTAGGGGGAAAGAAGTACACATGATATGAAATTAGAAGGAAGGGAAAATATTGGAGATTAAAGGTTTAAGAAGGAAATGGAGTGAGGAGACAGGAGGGAATGGATGGGTGGTTAATCAAAACTAAAGATGTCCAAAAACCTCATGGAAATTCACTACCTTGTAAGCAAATTAAAAAGTAGAATAAAAAAAAGGAATATGTGTATGCTGCATGTATAGATAATGCTTTTCCTAGAAGACATGGATTACTGAGTGAAAATCTCAGGGCCAGTTATGGGATACCTCCCTTCAAGTGCCAGAGGCCACACTTCTCCCATGCAAGCAACACAGTCTATTGTCACTGTTCTTGGTTGACTATTACAGTGGTAAGACCCTGTACAGCTGAAGACACTTTGATTACAAGACCTAGAGAAATCAAGCTGGAATTGATCTCAAAGCTTCCTCCCTGTTGACTGACTTTCATATTGTGGGAAGGTGCTAGTCAGGCTGTTTCGGGGAGAAATGCCATCAGTGGTGTTACCCAGAAATGAATCTTGAATGCTACAATACCAGTTTGCGAGCAAGATGTACTCACTAGTGCAATAGTGACAGGAAGGTTATGAGGATAACCAACTGTTTTGTGAACAGATTTGAGGCTTTCTCCACAGGAGGGAATTCATATCTGGTACATAATCCTGGTCAAAATCCCATGGCTTGGTAAGTCATAGACCCCAGGGCAGAACCCACCAGTGTTGTTTTTACAAACAGACATGCTGTCAAATTGCTTTCTAAATATTTATGTTTATAGATAGTACTGCTTTCAACTTTGGTCAGAGAAGCTTCTTTTAGCAGCCAGCAACGATGGATACAGAAACTCATGACTAGCCAAAGTGCTGAGAATAACTGACTGTCGGAAGCTCCCCAAACAGGACATCTGCATCACCCCACCCCCACCCCAATGCTCAGGAAAATATTGCAGAAGATATAAGAGGATGGGAGGAGAGATGTGAAATGCTGTCTTCTGGATATAACATGGCCGTTGCATTCATAAACTTACTTCATCTATAATTACCTGCACAGAACCTGCCTATGATCAGTCAACATTCCACCTGCAGTACTAACTGGACACAGTGGATTACAAGAAACAAAAACAAAAAATTTGGGAGGGGAACATGTTGGGAAAGGTGTCCAGAGGGAATGGGAAAGGGTCCTAGAGGTAGATAGGATCAAAAAACATTGTATACACTTACAAAACTGCCAAAGACTAAGTAACAGATGCTTTAAAATACTATCCATTTCTCAGTCGTATTTTACCAATCATTTACTTACTGCACAGTCTCAGCTACTGAAGCATACTACACATGAAGATAAGCCTGGAGCAGCTTAAAGATGCCACAATGCTTGGTGGCACAGTGCCAAGCCAATTCTGAGATTTTATTTTCTTCAACCTCACTGAAATTCCCAGGCCCCAGGGAATTCTCATTCCCCATCATTAACCAGCCAAAAGACAAAAGCAGAGTCACCCTCTTTCTGGATGGCAAATACAAACCTCAGCTCGTAAGGGCAAGGAAATTTTAGCTGGAAGATATGGAAGATATGGATATCAGGAGACTTGATTCCTAGAGGTCATCTTCAACACTGTCCAGCAACACTGAGGTCTGGCTCCCTCACAAGATCTGCAATTATTTGCCACCTAAGCCTTTCCAAGAGTATAGGAAAACAGAAACAGTACTAGTCCTCCCAGGGCTTGCTAATCACTGAATTAAAAAAGAAAAAATCCCCAACTACCACTTTTTAGCTCATGCATATTAGGCAAGTCATTAAGGATTTCTGTTTCTCATCTATATGGTAGGACTGATGGGTGGTGAGACAGCTCAGCAGTTAAAGGTCATTGCTGACAATGCGTTTGACCACCAGGACCTATATGGTAGAAGGAGAAAGGACTACTACTAGTGGTCCTCTGACCTCCAGTCTTGTTCTAAGGTACATGTCTCCCCCTTCCCCACACTGTCAGGGAAGCAGAGGGGCATGAGAGTACTACACCAGTGTTCATTTTAAAGCCTCCATCTTTTGAATCCGTTTTTCCCTGGTGATTATTGTCCTACCCTGCTTAAAAGAAACTTCAAGTTTTGTCGATTATATTTACTTTAATCCTGTCACATCTTTCTTCCTGCCTTTCCCCTAACAGTTATGAATCCAGGTCTTTGCATTGCAACTAGTAATTCTTTAATTGCTTGTTGAAGCTCTTGCTTCCACAGAATGCCCAGTGTATCCCCAGCGCCTAGAACACTAACACTTAATATATATGCCATTTCTTGCTTATTCCTTAATCAATGTGCCAGGCTTAAAGCTCAGGTCTAGTCTAAGAGTGTGTTTCTAGGTAAGCAGAGGAACAGCTATTAGCCTAAAGCTAGGCTTGGGGGGGGGGGCACAGACTAGGATTTCTGGCTTCTAATTTCTTAATGAAATTACCTTAAGGTGAAACAACCCATTATCATGGAGTTTGCCCATGACACAATGAGAGATTAAAGGTCAGGTGCTCTGGCAACCTTATTGTGTGGTCTGTGGGCCTCATTTCAAGAGAAGTGCCTAAGGCTCTAGAACAGAGGCTCAAAGCCTTGGGCAGGGTAGCCTGGCTGTGGTGTGGGCTACCACAACAGAATAGGAAGCATGTTCAGGAGGAATCTGAACATTGTGAGAACATGAACCAATATTTTAAGAGAAATCAATGATATTTCAAAGATCCCTCTTATCGAATGATCCAGAACCTCAGGTTAGTTTGGGGAATCACTTTAGGAAATTTATTCTCTGATTTGATCCCAAACTGAAATTAGATGTATTTGATTTGGGCAGTCAGCTTTGACATTTCTTTAAGAATTATTTTTTTTTGCTACTTCTGGAGGGCTAAAGCACAATTTGGGATTGCAAACAATCCTAGGAAAAGGGCTGAGGAAGGTTTCACAGATGGAGATGATGTATGTGGTTCAGTTTAACCCATTCAGCCAGTATTTACAGGGTTCTAACTGTGTAGTCAATGTAAGGACACAATGTTCACCATCCACTGAAGAATTCACAGCAGAGAGCAGAACCAGGGCTTTATAAATTTTGAAATAGACAGTTTATAATACTAAAAAGGCACTGCCATAAGAAAGCAAGAGATAACAGCAGTGAGGGCAACACTCCAGAGCCTGACACAGAAAAATCACTATGACTTTGAAGCCAGCTTGAGCTACAATGAGTTACCACACATCCAAACACACAAAATGAAGAGCACAGATGTCACTAGGCACTGTGACACTTTCTGGGAGCATGGAACACAGATTATCAGTATCACCTGAGCTGTTAAAAATGCAAATTCTGAGGAGACTGGAACTTCACCCCAGACTTACAAAGCCAGAACTAGGGGACCTGGACCCAGTGGTGTATATTTAAACAGGCTTTCCAGATGATTCTGATGGCCACTGAAGATTAACAACTTCTGGCCTGCAAACACAATTCTATCTTGAAAAAATAGACTAAGTCTTATTGCTAGAAACCAGGAGTTAGATTTTCCCCTTTCTGACTAAACTTTGCAAGAGAACTGGTTTGGCTGTCTATCACCATTTCCTTTTGTTCTCTCCTCATTTTAACAAATGATAAGATGGCTCCTGCCTCACTACTGACCAGCAACACTCACCAAGGCCATGATATCCACATAGTTAGTGCAGAGTGCTCTTTCACAGGAAGATGTTCTTTGCCTGGATTTTCTCTCCCTCTCTCTTTTCTGGCTACATTTTTGTGTCTCAATCTGAAGATCTCTTCCTCCAGGAAGTCTGTAAACCTAAAGGTGTCCTTCCCATATATTCCAAATGGTATCAGAGGAGTAAGTTTGGGTACTACCTCGAATCTGTCTCCTCTCAACAAAACCATCAGATCCTTGACAAGACACTAGGCATCTTAATCATGTTGAATCCATGTGTTTGGCACCACTGCATGTGAAGTTCTGTTACATCAACCTTATCTGAGGGACAACATAAATGAATTCTCCTGATACTGATCCCCTGTTGCTGTGAAGACACTGAAACCTAAGTGGTGTTTTCCTTTGTCTCTGGGGCGATGAAAAGAGGGTCTGCAGTTCTTGCCTAATACAAGGTCCCTTTCACACAACTATTTACTACACTCTCTTCAGTTACCACCTCCCAGAACAACAGTGGCCTTTCTCTGGAGCTGCAGTCTCTTAGAAAGAAGCTTCTAAGGGCTCTGCTCTGTAGAATGAATGGAGCCAGCCTTGGGCAGGCAGCACAGACAACAGCAGAGTAGATCCTGCCTTCAGACCCCAGTGGGAAAGGCAGCCGATAGGGAAATCCTAAAACTGATAAACTGAAGACAACAAGTCCAATAAGACTATCCCTACAATAATTACCAAGTACCCAAGGCCTAATACCCAACTCGCACAAGAATTCTTCTTTTTATTGTTTGTTTTTTGAGACAGGGTTTCTTTTTTTAATTAATTTTTTATTTAAATTAATAACAATATTATTTTACATAACAATCCCAGTTCTCTCTCCCTCCCATTTTCCCCACCATCTCCCCATTCTACCTCCCATCTACTCCTCAGAGAGAGTGAGGCCTCCCACAGGGGATTATCAAAGTCAGCCAAGACAGGGTCTCTCTGTGGTTTTGGAACCTGTCCTGGAACTCACTCTGTAGACCAGGCTGGCCTAGAACTCAGAGATCTGTCTGCCTCTGCCTCCCTGAGTGCTGGGATTAAAGGTGTGCACCACCACTGTCCATCTATGAACAGGAATATTGGTCTCAGCTCCTAGTGGCAGCGTTTATGTATACGGGTGTTCTGCCTGCATGTATATCTGTACACCACATACGTGACTGGTGCCAGCAGAGGCCAGGAGAGGGCACTGAATCCTTTGGAATTGGAGTTTCAAGCAGTTGTTAGTTGTTGGTAATTGAACCTAGGTCTTCTGGAAGAGCAGTCAGTGCTCTTAACCTCTGAGACATCCCTTCAGCCCACCTGGCAGCAGTGCTTAGAGCCATTTTCTTAGGAAATCAGAATGTCAAAAGTGAGCTACAGTTCAAGTCTAGAAGTAGTATTTGTTATGTATAAAGAACACCTAATATAACAAGAAGGGGGGGGGACATGACACACCCATACTGTTCTTGAACCTTGACTGTCAGGACAAGATTGTGATAACCAACATAAAACATGTGAAGAAAGGGACAGCACATCACTTTTTTATTTTTTAATCAAAGTCTTCTATGTGCTAGGTGTTATGCATGAACTTTTACATAAATTTTGATTTTATTTTATTGCTGCTTTATTCACTATAACAAAGAATTAGAATCAACCTAGTTGTACATCAACAGATAAATGGATAAGGAAAATTTGGTATATATGTAATATATATGAATACTACTCAGCTCCAAGGAAAATTGAAGTTAAAATCTTGCAGGAAGAGTGAGGTAACCCAGTCACAAAAAGACAAACATAGTATGTATTCACTCATATATGAATTTTAGACATAGAGCAAAGGATTACCAGCCTACAATCCTCTTCACCAAAGGAACTAGGAAACAAGAAGGACTCTAAGAGAAAAATGCATGGACCCCAGAGAATGGGAAGGGGCTGGATCTCCTGAGCTAATTGGGAGCATGAGAGTAGGGGAGAGGGAGCTGGCAGAATGAGAGGAGGAGAAGAGGAGAGGAGAGGAGGAAATAGAGGAGCAGAAATATTGAGTTGGGGAAGAACAGAGGAGAGCAGGATGAGAGATACCATATCAGAGGGAGCCATTATAGGTCCGAGGAGAGATCTGGCACTACAGAAATTTCCAGAGATCTACAAGGATGACACCAATTGATAATCTAGGCAATGGTGGAGAGGCTATCCTAAATGCCCTTCCCCTATAATGAGACTGATGACTACTTTATATGCCATCCTAGAGCCCTCATCCAGTGGCTGATGGAAGCAGAGGCAGACACCCACAGATATACACTGAACTGAACTCTGGAACGTAGTTGCAGAGAGGGAGGAATGAAGATCAAAGGGGTCGGGACCAGGCTGAAGAAATAGCTGGCCTGAACAAGGGGGAGCACATGGGCCCCAGGCTGCTGTCTGGGAGGCCAGCAGGGGACTGATCAAGACCCCTGAACATGGATGTCAATGAGGAGGCCTCGGCACCCTGTGGGGCCCCTGGTAGTGGATCAGTATTTTTCCCTGGTGTAAGAAAGGACTTTGAGAGCCCATACCACATGAAGGGATGCTCTCTTGGCCTGGACACATGGGGGAGGGCCTAGGCCTGGCCGAGGACATTGTGGTGGACTTTGGAGAGCCCCTGTGGAGGGCCCTACCCTGCCTGAGGAGTGGAGGGTGGATGGGATGGGGGGGAGGGGAGGGAGAGGGAGAAGAGATTGACATGTGAAGCAAGCTTGTTCCTAATTTGAACTAATAAAAAAACAAAAACTTGCAGGAAAATGGATGGACTTAGAATGTATACTATTAAGTGAAGTCACATAAGCCTAAAAAATAAAAAAAAAAACACATGTTCTCTCTTATATACAGGATCTAGACATATATGTATGTAAACAAATATACCTGTGAGTACTGTTTAACATGAAAAAAAGAGAACAAGAAAAGCTAGATATAAGGGGATGAGGAATGCAAATAATGAACACAAGTTGTGTAAGAGGATATATAGCTAATTGTTTTTTATAGCTCTAATTCTGTTGTAGGTCTTTTGGTTGTTTGTTTTGCTGGTAGGTAAGTGTATAAATTTAGGTTCTGTTTTGAATGTTAATTCTAACTATATATACTTTCATTAAGTTGTAGATTTTGAGTCTGGTTAATTTTGGTGTGTAATGTTTTATTTATTTGCATGTTTTTTTAAAGTTTATTTGAAATGAACTTTTATATCAATTCTTTTGCACAAATAAAAGAATAACGGAATCAAACTGCTATATTTATGTGAAGAAAGGGTAACACAAATGTATGGTAGAGTTTGGTGGTATTAATCACTAAAGAAATAAAAGACTAATTGGGTTGGAGGAGACAGAATATTTGATACAAAGGGGTTAAAATGAATGCCATGGGCTCAGAAACAGGTTGGTCTAACTGATGGTAGGAAATAGCAACATGACCACAATCAGCAAGCTGTAGGCTGAAATGAAGAAGGAAACCATGAATTCCAAGCTAGACAGTTAGGCCTAGAAAAGAAAAACGCAGGTTTCAAGCAAAACAGAACTTAGACTGAGATCTTAGATACCTAAGCAATCTATCCTCCTTCCTTTCTTATTTTGAGACATGAAACTCATTGTACAGACAAGTTTGGCATCAAACTCACAAAGATCTGCCTACTTCTGCCTACTGAGTGCTGGGTATAGGTAGGGTCTGCGCCACCATGCCAGCTAGCTACCTGATTTTCAAGCACTCCTGTTTTTGTTTACTAGGATCCCAGAGCCATGCCTGTCAATTCTCAGTTGAGACTCAACAGAAGACTATGGGTAAACCAAGCATGAGTCTTCCAATGACAAGTGAGGTTAAATTTAGGCCAATCTGGGTCCTTGACAACCAATTTCTTTGACAACACTTACCATTATACTATAGAAGTCACAAAATGCTTTTACGAAAATCATCCTAATCACAGCTAGTTAGTGGCTGAATGGGGCTCACACAACAGCCTTTACCCTTAAAGTCCTCTATTTTCTGTATCCATCTACTAGTATGGTTTCTAAATCCCTTGAATATGGCCTGATATGTAGGAATAGAGTATGAATGATTGATCAGGATCCATTAAATATATGCTAATCTTCTCAAAACATGACCCAATTTTTTAAGAGTTTTCCCCAAAACCAATTGTCCTTTTCCCATCTCTCTAAAAGACTGCACTGAAGGACTCAAAAACTATTTGTTAGACCCAAGAGTCTTAGCACATAAATTTGTTCAATACTCTGTGCTCAGTGAACTGCTGGGTACCAGTGGGAGACAAGTGACTTTTAATGAAGCTTCTATGCTATCAATAGCACTGTCCCTTTCCTAGTCAACTAGTCTCACAGTCAGGAATCACATCAGATTCAGCCCTAACATACCTCATTGATTCTGCTTCCAAAATGCCATCTACACTCAGCCTCTTCTTTATTTTTACTATCACCGTCCATCAGGACACAGAAGAAACTCATCTCTTATACAGATTTCTAAAAAAAAAAAAAATTTATCTAGCCTTCCCAAATTTAAACTCTCCTATTTGAGCATCAACACCAGGATTTGCTCTTTACCCATTTGTTTAAAGTCTCGGATTATATTTAATTATGTGCATGTGCACTCATGACTGGCACAGAACTCATGTGGGGATCAGAGAACAACTTTCAGGAATTGGTTCTTTCCATCATGTGGGTTCCAGGGACTGAACTCAGGTTGTTTGGCTTGATAGAAACATGTTGGTCCCGAAACATCGAACCGACCTTAAATATTGTTTTAAAAATCTCAATGGACTCCTCTATAGAGTCTCAACTATTCTGTATCTTGTACACATTATCAACTTATTTTTTCCCTGCTCCAGAGACCCTCAAGTATACCATTTTTAGTGCACATCTATTCCAGAAGCTTTGTTCATGTTCTCTTTGCCCAAAATGGCTTCTTCTCTCTTCCAACTAAAAAATTTTAACTACGTCTCTCCTGCCTATTTAAATTTTTCTTTATTTATTTTATGTATATAAATTGTATACCATGTAGATGCCTAGTGCCCAAAGAAGTCAGAAGAGAGTGTCAGACCCTGGGGGCTGTATGTCTTCCTTTTTTTTTTCTTTTTGCATTTAGTGAATATTTATTTTAATTTCTAATTTAATTTTTTTTCATTCAGCATATTTTGATCACTCCCCGACCCTCCACTTTTCCCCCCTTTGGTTTTTCTATAAAACAGGCTCGCCTCAAACTCAGTGATCCATTTGCCTCTGCCTTCTGAATGCTGGGATTAAAGATGTGCACCACCACCCCCAGTAAAACATATTTTTAATATAATGCCACTATGATAATATAAAAGCAGACTCAGTATAAATTAAAGTAACTCATATCTTACAGAATTTCAGAGCTAACAACCCCTTTCAAACACACAGAAGCCCTGGATCTTTAAAGTAGTCAGTGACACAGACTCCAGTTTCCACACCCTGTTCCACAGAGGCTGTTAGCTTTTAGAAGCCCCTGATCTGTGTGTTCATCTAGGGACTACTTATACAGTCTCCACAAGCTCTGGTTTTGGTTTCTGATAGATGCAATTATCTTTATTTTTTGTTTATGCTAAAACATAAAAAAAGTATTAGCTTGCTCTATTAGAACATTTTTGAGTATCAAAATTAAGCTTAGCCTGCTGCTGGCTCATAATGCTGATTAATCGCCAAATGTTTCATTGGCAAATCCACTGTCATCTCTCATCTCATGTTGTGGAAAAGACATAGCAATTCATGGTACTTACTCTTTGCTGCTCTAGATCATTATTGCTGTGCTAGGAGACCAGTCTTCTAAAGTACTCAGTAAGTACATGAACTAAGTTAAGTATCTGGGGATTTTTGGTTCTAGAATTCAATAGAGACTGGAATCTCAGGTGGAAGAGGTCCCTGACAGTAACAATTTGAGGGGTTGTCTTTCCTTTGAAAGATTCTTCTACAATGGCCTGGGATCACTAATCAAATATTTCCTGGGGTTGTTATTGAAACTTAGCGGTAGAGTACTTACCTAGAATGCAAAAAAGAAAAACAAAGAAAAAAAAAAGGAGAAAAAAAAAAAGCCACAACAAATTCTGTATCACACAAAGTGACATCTAATTAGTCAAAGTAAAAATCTCTTCCATTCATCAGAATGGCCAGGAAGGAACCGGGGAGACAGTCAGTAGGGAAAAGTGCTGGCCCTGCCAAACATGAGGACCTGAGTTTGGATTCCTAGAGCTCACTGGTCAGCCAGCTTCGCCTTATTAAATCAGCAAAATCCAGGTTCAGTGAGAGACCTTGTCTTAAAAAAATACGATGGAATGTGACTGAGGAAGATACCTATGTTAACCTCTGGACCCCAATACATGTGTGCACACAACCAAGTATATGGAAACACACACATACACTCGAGCACAAACATACACCAGTGACCACTAGAAAACTATTCCTTTTTGGTCTTTTGAGACAAGGCTTCAGTAGGCTAGCCTTAAACTTATATGCAGTTCATGAACTCATAATCTCCCTGCCTCAATTTCACAAGCGCTGAGAATACAGGGTGGGTCACCACACCCATCTATCAGTATTTTGCTTTTTTCTTTTTGAGACAGGGTCTGTAGCTCAGGCTTGCCTCAAACTCCCTATGAAGCCAAGAATGACCTTGGATTTTTGATCCTTCTGCCTCTACTTTGGAGAGCTGAGATTACAGGCATGCAGTACTGGTGACTGAACCCAGTTCTTCCAGCTTTCTAGCAGGCATGCTACCAACTAAGCTATATTCCCTACCCAGTATTTTCTGTTTTCTTCACCATGTACATTTCTGCAACAAAACTGTATTCATTCCTCTTAAATTTCTCAAAACAACACAATTTTGTGACACTCCTTCAATTTTAAAATTATTGTCACTAATGTTTAGAGACAGGGTCTCAATATGTAGCCCTGGATGGCCTCAAGGTTGATTTGTAGGCCACGTTGGCTTTGAAATCACAAAGATCCATTTGTTTCTCCCTCCCAAGTGCTGGAATTAAAGGTGTGCTCCACCACACTAGTTTTAATTTGTTCTGGATTATGAAGTAGTGAAAAAAAACTAAATTAAATCCATGGGTTTACCATCTAGTTTATATAGTTGCACAATTTAAGAAGCAATGTGGAATATCTTATCTCATTTGATTTGTATCTTTCAACAGCCCTGTAAGGGAGATACAAAAAGCAAGTTTCAAATGGCACGATCATAAACGTGTGACCTACAGATGACATTAGTATGGCACTCCTGCTTTATACAGTAGGAAATGGAGAAGACCAAGAATTCTTGGCATTACTATACTCTTCTGGTTTGGTCTTTGCATGAGCTACCTTTGTGCAGAAAAAGGCTGTTCTGTGAATGCAAACTCCTACCCAGCCTCCAAAAACATTTACCCTGAGGAATGAGACATGCTCTCTATTTGCAATACAAACACATCTTCAGAAATGTTGAAAATTCAGATGAAGGGCCAAAAAGATGGTATGAACAAAAAGTGCAAAGGACAGGGCAGTCACAATTTTTCTCACCCTTCACTAACAACTGATGATCACTAAGAGAGAAATTATCTAAAAGAACTTTATACCTTCTATGGACCTAGGAGTTATTACACAACAGGAGAAAACTGATGTAAAAGGCTGCCAAGTAGGGAGCCCAGTCTTCTTTATTGAAGCCAAACTGTCTCTAAATATAAGGTCCTCCATCCGGTCCCCTTTATCTTCTAGAAAATACATTATCACCAAGGAAATTTTCTCTTAACTTACCCTAGATTAACTATGTGATGAAGTCACTGAATTTACATTTATTGGTATGTTCACTTATCCAAACATGCATTTGTTGAGTATTTATGGAGCACTGACTACACACCAGGCACTAAACTTAGCAGACAGGACAAAAACAAGTAAACTAACACAGCCCCTGCTTTCAGAGCTCAGACTAGTGGCACTTCTATGTGTCCTTTTGGGAGTGTTGTGTTTCTGAGACTGTGTCTCAGTGTGTAACTCAGGCTGGCCTCAAATTCACTGTGTAGGCCCAAGTGGCTCAATCTTTTAATCCTTCCTGTTTCAGCTTCCCAAATCCTGGGGTTATGGTTACAAGCATGTGCCACTATGTCTACTTCCCAATTAGATTGTCTGCTCTCAATAAGAAATGAATAATTTTCTAAAACACTTTTACCAGCTTACACAATGAATTGATAAACTAAAAAGAGATCAGAGGCCCTGACACAATAATTTGCAACGTTTCCTTTTAATCCATCCCTCCAGAACAGCATAAGACTACATTATCACTTGGGAGGTGGAAGCAGCAGGATTGTGAATCCCAAAAACATGACAAAAAGAAAAGATTGACTTATTTACATTTGTAAGGGACAGAGCTTAGGACAGCAACAAGTTCAACAGTGTAACTCTATAGCTAAGGCAGCAAGATCAGAGAAGGCAGCTAGAGGAAGCCAGAAGGAATCTCAGTTCCAGGACTGACCCCCCTCTTATTGGGGCAGAGATTCAGGCAGGGTAGAGGCAAGGAAGGCCTTACCTGCAAAGTGCACTATCCCATAGGTGAACAAGCTGTTTTAACACCAGAGATTATAGGTACAAAGTACAAGGGAACAATTGACAAGCACCTAGCCCTAGAGAGAGAGAGAGAGAGAGAGAGAGAGAGAGAGAGAGAGAGAGAGAGAGAGAGAGAGAGAGCGCAAAATGGTGTCTTACTCCTTCTAGATGGTGAGTCTATAAACCTCAGTTGACTGACAGGATGGGGCAACAAAAAGGACCAGGGATTCAGAATCGGAAGTCTTAGAGTTGAGACTAGATCCTGACACTCCTCAGGCACCAGACAAACCAGGAGTCCATTTAGTGTTCTCACCTGCAAAATGTGAATACTAACTTTTGATCAGTCTACCTCACAGAAACATTATTAGGTTCAAATAAGAAGAGTTCTAAAGAAAGCACTTAGGACCCTGGGATCTGAATCTGTGAAGTCATGCAAGCTCCTACAGGATCATATCATGTTAACCCAAAAGCCCTCACTGCCTTCTCATCCCTCAATACCCGGTTTCCATATGCTCACATCCCCAATTTAATAGAAATTTGTGACACCCAAATCTTAATCCCCCTACTCCAAAAGGACACTAAGGGCAGACAGGCAAGCACCCTTTACCTCCTTGCCCCGACAGCTTCAGTTATCCTTTCCCAGGGGCAAATTACAGAAGACCACAACGGAAAGGGAAGGGAGATGCCAAGTAGCCACATTGCCTTTGTGGTTGCCTCCCCTTCCCCACTGCAAGACACTTTCCCTCACAAGTACTACTAAACAGATTTAACCGGGACTGTGAGGCAATACAGTGGTAGTATTGAGGAGATTATTATATGCCACATTCCACAATCAAAATGAAATTACTATTAGCATGTTTAACCAAGGGATAACTGACCCAGAAAGAACAACTGCTGACTTACTGATTTTCCTCCCTTCCTCATAAATACTATTTTTTTCATTTGACTGTTATCATCCAACCACTTACCTACCTATCCAGTTAGGATGTATGGAATATCCACAAAACACGCCCCCTTAGAGGATTTTTAAGGCAGAAGAGTTGAAGAGGAGAAGGGGAAGAAACGACAAGACAGATACCTACCAAAGTTGTGCCAACCCTTTGGAGGACAGAACAATCCAGCTGCAATGTTGCCAATAACAGGGAAGGCAGCTCAAGCTCATGGGGGAAGGGGCATCATGTGCCTCCAGCTGATTTCAAGGGCCTAAGAGCCAAACAACTCCTTCCGGCTTCAAGCAGAGGGAAGGCCTGTTTTGCAGAGTCAAGCTTATTAAGAACAGCTTGGCAAATTAAACCTCAAGCATCAGCCTGTTGGTAGTTCTCACTGTAAATGCTAAACCTGAAGAGGAAGAAATTGAATGTGGCCTCCCCATTTGGAGCTCTATCAACCACTGGTGAAAGTTCTGGTACGGACACAGGGTATTTCTGTCCCAACATTTCAAGCCAAAAGCATCTTCCTCGTTTTAAATGGGAACCACCCTACCACTTCATCCCGCCATTCCATAACAGTCAGCCTGATGGAGGCCCACAACCCTGCCAGTCACCCCCCTACCCTCCGCAAAAATCTTAAGCTAGTCCCCATTCACCCCTGTGGGTTCCCATGACCAGGCTTGGTCCAGGCTTGGAATCCCTAGGCTGGCAAGTTGAGGACCCAGAGCCAGCCTTACACCTGGTGTAAGGCAAAAGCACTGAAAGCATCTTCCCCTCCTCTCCATATCACTGCTTATTGGCTATAAACGACACAGAATTTGGAGATATGTTTTGGACATGGACACACACACAGAGGGACTATAAACATATACTGACAGTACCCACAGACTACCTTACCTAGCCCACAGCTCAGTTCAGTCAAAACACAACATCAACTCCCAGCCTTTTTAATAAGTGTTGGGAAAATCCCAAAGTATGTGCAAACTTACCTGTCTATACTATGGGGTAATCTTATGCTCATGGTTTCTCGGTGTCTTCACAGTTCCGGAATCTTGTAGCTTCTTTGGATGTCTTGATCAGGCCGGAATCCCTTAAGGTTTTTAAGGAAGGTGAGAGGAGGGCCTCCCAAGTTGAAGACTGAATCCTTTTTCTTCCAGTTGTCAGGACCCTGGTAACTGCAGAACCAGTGTACGCCCGCCACTTAACATGTCTCCTCCTCTCTTGACTCTTTAGCCTCCCCTTCCCTTGTCTTAAAAAAGAAAATGGAAAAAAAAAATAAAGAAAAAGAAACCTTCTTAGAAATCAAAACGTCAACCACAAGTGTCTTTAAGGTTAGTACTATGGGCTAAAAAACCACAGAAAGAATGCGACTTCAAAATATCAGTCTTAACTGCAGACAGATAAAAATCATCCTCTCAATCCAGTTTTCCCAGCTGTCCTTCTGTTGACAAGGGAACCTTAAGCTCCAAAGGTTGAAAAATCTCTGTTTTCCAAATGCTTAAAATGCCAGGGAAGGAAAACAAAACAAAACAAAAAAGGCTGAACAAATCCGAAATGGCACTCGGGGAAAAAAAAAAAACCTTCCAGATGATTTGCACAGTTAAAATAAATAAAACCATACAGCAGTGTGTACACAGCACGGAGTCCAGTGGGGCCCTGGGAAGCAAAATTTGTGAATTTCTCAAAAATCAAAACAAAACGCCGATCTTTTACATTAAAGGCTTGGAATTCTGAAATGAGCCAATTGTGCAGACATACACACACAAAAAGAAAAAAAAAATCACAAAACACCTGAAGCGCAATGCTTTTTACCTTCAAAACGGTAGCATTGGCCAAAACCCCAGGAAATATTAAACGCTCTTTTCCGTTTCGACCTGCAGGTTCCTCCACCTAGCCCAGTCCAGTGCTCAGACCCAGCCTCGGGTCGGCCTTTTTCAGAGACAATTTCCTCAGTCAGCGCTGTGTGCTCCTGCACGTCCAGGCTCCGAAAGTCCCTCTCGCCGCAGCGCCCTGGAGCGACGGTCCCGCTTCCCCTCGCCGACCGATCGCGCCCGGCGACCCGCTCCCACTATTGTTGCGGCCCGGCTAGGGCCAGGGCGCCCTCCACAGCGGCGCGGAGAGCCCGGGCCGCGGCCTCGGCCTCCGTGCCGGTCCGCCGCCAGCCAGCCAGCCAGCCACAGCCTCCCCGCTCGGCCGCTCCCGGCGTCCGCGTCGCGGCCGCTGCGCTTCCGGCCCCGCCCCCGCGCGCGCTCGCTCGCTCGCTCAGGCCAGGCCCGCCGCCGCCGCCGCCGCTCCGCCCGCCCCGCCCCGCCCAACCCCGCCCCCGTCAGCGGACTCTGCTCGCCCAGGCTAGCCGATGGCTCCTCCTTGGCGCCGCCCAACCTCTGGCGGCCCCGCGCGCCCCCGGCCCGTGCGCTGCGGCCTAGCTGCTCCCGGTGTTGCTGTCCCGGAGGTTCGACCTTTGTTTCTGCAGTGTCCGCCGGCCGCGCCTCTGTGGGCTCTCTCGCTGCTGCCCCGTCCTTCTCGGCTCGTTTTCACTCATTTGTCGAGTCTCCTTCCACGTTACAAGGCGCCCCCAAACTGTGCCCTCCCCGCTCCGAATGCCCACCGACTCTGCCCTCTCGGTTTCTCTCAGAGTAGCTTGGGTATCTTGTATGGCGTTGCTTTTTCATTCAGTGAAAAAGCCTTTCCAGGACAATGTTATTTTCATGACGCACACCCCCTGCGTGAAATCACGGTTTCTCAGTCTCTTCAAGTAACCGTCGCTAGTCAGAAGGTCCCAAGACTGAAGTAAAAAGAAGCATTTAGACTGAGGAGGAATTGTCTTCTTGCCTGGGGAAGCTGTGCAGGCGCTGGTGTATTTCCATGTACTACTTTCCCTTCTGCCTGCCTTGGTCTTGGCCTACCTGAGCCCGTTCAAGTTCCAAGCTTGCCTCCTGTGTTAGCAACGGAGAAAAGAAACTGATTAAGCATCTATTTAGGACCTACTAAAATCAGATTCCCCTATGTTTTTTTTTTTTTTTTCTTGCACAGGTTGATGAATGAACTTTGCTATAGTTTTGTGTGTGTGTGTGTGCAGGTGCATGCGTGTATGTTATGTGACTTCCTGAGGATATACAAATAGGCATCTGTTCACATCAGATAGGGCACCAACAATTTCGCCAAAGCCTATCCTAGTGAGCCTGTGGATTTATTGGCGTTACTTCTAGGAAAATGAGCAGCTTAAAGACAGCTGCACACGAAAAAAACGCACTCCAGCACGGGTGAGGACAGTGGACTACCGATCACCACTGGGCCAGTTGGAGTTGTTATTGCTTCCTATAACCTTGGGGAGGGCCATTGTGACTCTTGTTTGTTACAGAAACTTCTTGAACTTTCTGAGCGCTTACCTTCTAGATCGTAACAGCTGATGTGCTCTTGCACAGGTGTGCTTGTGGAGACCAGAGGACAGCAATGGGTAGCATTCTTTCTCAAGTGCCAAACAACCTCACCCCCTTTTGAAGACAAGAGTCTCTCAACAGCCTTGACTTGCTGAGTAGGCCAAGAATGCTGGTGAATAAGCTCTACACTTTCACCCTTCTTAGCATTGTGATTACAAGTTCACACCTCCAAAACTCAGCCTTTTTATGTGAGTTCTAGGGGTTATGTAGCAGTTTCCTCTCAAGTTAAAACCTTCCATCTTGGAGGAAAACTCTTTAAAATGTAAGATATGAAACAGAAGGTGAAAAAGGATATTTGAAGGCAGGATATTCAAAGGGAAGGTAAAACATTATATTCTACAGAAAAGCTCCTTAAGACAGGAAGTAGACACCTCAAAATAGCTTCAGAAAGTTCCCTGAAATTGACAAGATTCACTAGGCCCCTCCCTCTCCAAGCATGTATAAACAATAAGAACTGCTTAGGGTCATTTTCAGACAAGCCACGCTACAAAGAAGACTATCAGACAGTCTAGCATTTTAAGACCAACCAAGCAGCCTGGAAGAGACTCAGACCCATGGAGCTACCTACCTGGAAAGGACACTACAACCTGTTGAGCTGCTGCAGAGCAGGCACTGTGCTCCAGGTTTCCAGCTTTTGTGAGCTATCACACATGCTGAGGTGGGCTTTGGTGATGCAGCTGTCTTTGAGTCATTTCTGTTCCTTTAAGAAACTTCCTACCCATATTCCTGTAAGCAACCCTAATAAAACTCACTGGTTCACCCAGTTGGACTTTGGTGGTATCTGTACTGTGGTCTGTTGTTGGTCCTTTCCGGAATGAGTAGATACTTGTTTATATCTTCTCAGGAAATGTCTGCCACACAATAGGGTTGAACTCAGGTTCTTGTGCTTGCAAGGCACTTTTAACCAACTGGGCCATATCTCCAGATGACTTCTTAATTTGTTTTGTTTGTTTGTTTTGAGATAGTGTTTTCACTAAGTATCTCAGGCTGGCCTCTGTCTCTGGGCAGTCATTACCTCACTTTCCCAAGTGCTGGATATGCTGGTATATTAGGTTTCTCTAGAGGAACAGAACTTATAAAATGAGTCTCTCCCTTTACATATATCTATATGTACATATAGATATAGGTGATAGCTAGATAGACAGACAGACATATATAAAGTGGATTTATTAGAATGGCTTACAGGCTGTGGTCCAGCTAGTCCAACAATAGCTGTCTACTAACGGAAGGTCCAAGACAAGAATCCAGTATCTGTTCAGTCCATGAGGCTAGATGTCTCAGCTGGTCTTCATCATACGCCAGAATCCTGAAGAAGTAAGCTCTAATGCCAGTGAAGGAATGGACTTACCACTGAGAGCAAGAACAAGCAGACAAAGAGAGCAAGCTTCCTTCTTCCATGTCCTTTAAATAGGCTGCCTCTGGAAAATGTGGCCAAGATTAAAGGTGGATCTTCCTACCTCAAAAGATCCAAATTAAAAGTGGTATCCCCGATTCAAATGATTTAATTAAGAAAAAAAAATCCCTCACAGATGTATCCAGCAGCTTGGGTTTTAGTTAATTCCAGATCTAATCAAGTTGACAACCAAGAGTAGCCATTACAGTCCACTCTTTGTCAACTTGACACACAATTATATCTCCTTAAGTCATGCTTAATTTCTAAATGAAAATAATAACCAGGACATAATTATATCTAGCATGATAAAACTGTCCCATGTACACTTGCAAATGTATTATATATTTAAACCAGGTCATAATTACACCTAATATGATATAACTATCTCTTGTACAACCACAACCACATTATAAATTTTAGAATAGATGGCTTGTCCCTTGAGGGATATTCTTTTAGAATCTCAAGGCTTAAATATGACAAACCACTGAAACTCTCTTAGTTGATGTTACATCTACTCCAGTAAGGACAAAGCATTGTCTTTTTCATGGAGGAAGTGGTCCAATGTAGTCAGCTTGCCACCAGATTGCTGATTGGTTACCCCAGGCAATGGTGCCATATCTGGAGCTCAATATTGGTTTCTGCTGTTGACAGATCTGGCACTCAACAGCAGTTATAGCAAAGTCAGCCTTGGTGATTGGAAGTCCATATTGTTGGAGGTATAACCTCCATTTCTGCCATCATGGTCACTTTGTTCATGGGCCCATTTGGCAATGACAGGGATGGCTGGGGAAACAGGCTGACTATACACAGAAAAGATCAACCTACCTACTTGATTTTGAACTTCTCCTCTGCTGAAGATAGCTTTTGATGAGTATTTACATGGGGCACAAATATCTTCACGTCCTTTGTCCATTTGGGGAGATCTACATTCCTCTGCCCCAGATGTCTTTCTCACCAATTTTCCAATCATTTTCTGTCCAAGTCCCTGACCATCCAGCCAGTCCACTGGCTACAGCCTATGAATCAGTGAACAACTGAAAATCTGACCATTTCTCCTTCCAAACAAATGTATGACCATGCATACTGCCTGAAGATCTGCCCACTGTGAAGATTTCCCACCACCGGTATCTTTCAGGGTTGTCCCAGAAACAGGCTGTAATGCTGCAGCTGTCCACTTCTGCATAATGTGGAGATCCATCAGTAAACCAGGCCCTAGTCTTATCCTCCTTAGTCAGCCAATCACAGGGCATACCCCATGAGGCTATAGGTGCATGCTTGGCAGCAGATGACATTGTAACAGGAATAGAATCCTTGGCTTTGGGGCAACTTCTTCATGCAACTTGCTTGTGCATTCAGGACCTGTTCAAGTCCAATCACATATACACCACTTCCATTCGATAATGGATTACTGCTGTGGATGTCCTACTTTATGGCTTAGTGGGTTAGATAACACCCAGCACATGATGGGCAGCTCAGCTTTTATGATAACTTGGTGGCCCATTGTCAAATGTTCAGTTTCCACTAAGGCCCAGTAGCAGACTAAGAGCTGTCTTTCAAAGGGAGAATAGTCGTCTGGGGATGATGGTAGAACATTCCTCCAAATGCCAAAGGTACATTCCGTGATTCACAGACTACCAAAGAGCAACCCAAACAACAACCCTTCTATCTGCCACTGACACCACAGGTACCATAAGGTCTGCTAGAGCATATGGTCCAAGTGTAGAGCAGTCTGCACAGTGCCTGGACCTGTTGAAGCATTTTCTTATATTCCAGGGCCCACACAAAGCTATCAGCTTTGTGAGTCACTTGATATATGGACCAGAGTAACATACCCAAGGGAAGACTGTGCTGTCTCCAGAATCCAGATAGGCCCACTAAATGTAGTGAGTCTTTCTCTGTCTCACCAGTCAACTCTCAAATAACCACGTGGAGACTTACTATTAGTTATGAAAGCTCAGCTGACAGCTTAGGCTTGTTTCTAACAAGCTCTTATAACTTAAATTAACCCATTTCTATTAATTTACTTTCTGCCTTGTGGCTTTATTATCTCATCTTTGTATTGACCATCCTGCTTGCTCTACGTCTTCTGGCATCTCTGCCTTCTTCTTCCCAGCATCCTCTCTGCCCAAAAATCCTGCTTAGTTATTGGCCTTCAGCCTTTTATTAAACCAGAGTGACACATCTTCACAGTGTACAAAAAGATTATTCTATAACATCCCCCCTTTTGCCTAAATAAAAAGGAAAGGTTTTAACTCTAACATAGTAAAATTATATATAATAAGAACAATTATCAAGTATTGTTTAAATGGAAAGGAAAAGTATTAGCTTTAACAAATGAAACTATATACAATAAGAATAATTATCAAGAGTTATAGTCACAATGTTCAGTCTGTTTGTAATTGGCAAATTCAGAGAAAATACTCCATTTACTATCCTCTCTTGATGAGTCCAGAGTTTTGTACCTAATTTACTTTTTATTATTACTAAGGAAAACTCTATCTAGTCTTCAGCCCTATCAAAGACCCGAGAAGTAAACAGGAAGTACAGAGCAAGTAATTTCTAAAACTATAAGAAATGAGAGAAACAGCTGTTTGCCTGGACACTCACCCAAGGTTCCTCTGTAACATTGGGACATAATCTTTGGCCTACAGGCCTAGAACATATGGCAGATGTTCTTTTCTTGAAGCAGCAAATTTTTGAAGGACTGCCTTACCCTGTCTTGGCCAAGTTTAGCAGTCGCTATTTTGTGTCCTTCTTGTACAATTTGGACAGCATACTGTCAGTAGTCGAGGCAAAGGCAGTTTCTTTCCCAAATGGCTAGATTTTGTTACGAAGAAAGTAAACTCCATTTGGAGATTCTTCAATGCCCATCATCCTTTTTTTGAAGTAAACTGGTGCTGCCAGAAGCAGAAGTATCGAAGTGTCTTGAAAAGCCTTATATTATTAAAACATTTAAATGCCATATTCTTTAGGTCTTTGAAGTGTTTTAAGATCACCTATCTGTCTAAAATATATCTCTGCATGACCTTGAAAATATACCTAACTTGACTATAAGGTTGATTGCTATAGATGACTATTAACCTGTATTTCTTTATTATCCTAAATAGCTTTCAAGGACTAAAACTTTATATTACATTTTAAATGAGCTGCATAGGTACAATATCTTAAACAAAAATAGAAACACATATACAGTATAACAAAAACAACCTTACTAATGTGAAATAGAAGTCCATACTCATGTAAAATATTTGAGACTAGTGGTTGTTCAAAAGTAGGCTCAACAATTCACTCTTTTATCTCATCATTTCTATAATATATCCCCCCTTTTTCCCTTCAGAAAGAGATTCCTGAATCTAATCTTCTTTGTTTAGCTTTCTCCCTGACCATGAACAATAACAATTTGTAACCAACCCTCACTAAGCAATGTCAAACATCCATAATCCACCAAATGACCAAAAGCCACCCACTCCATCTCTTGGGAATATGGGCATTGTGTTCTTTAGACCGCTTCCTGTTGTCTGGGGGTGCTGGCATGTTTGGAAGACTCTCAGAAAATCAGGATAATGGTCAACTCTTGACTAGTCTGTGAAGCTAGAACATCTCAGCCAGCAGCCTTGAAGCTGTTCTGGGTGCAGATCTTTGAGGAAACTGCAACAGAGGCACTCTCAGAGGCCGGATCACCTGGGTCACCCGTTTTTATTGGTGTCTGGCCTCCTTGCTCTGAAAACACAAACTTCCAAAGGTAACATACACATCTGTATTAACACAAGTATGAACTGTGTGTTGTACACAAGCCAGCCAAATATGATTCTTTCTGTTTATGTTTGAGCAGGTAAAATGTGTGTCACCTGTCTTGTAGTTTTTCTAGGTTTGTTTATGTCTGTAGCCAAGATTTTCAAGGGGTCTCCTCCAATCAAATCTGATCTCCATCAACTATGAATGAACCACAGCTTTTCATTTTTTTGTGGAAACAAAAGCGTAACCTCTTCCCCAACATAACATATTTTTGACTTTCATTCTGAAGTTAAGACATTTTAAAAATATATAGGTTGGTTTAATTTAGTAGTTTTTATAATCCAATGTCTCTCAGCAACATCATTTACTCATCTGTGACCAAAACATTTAAAGTTAATACAACACCATACAGAATCCGGACTCCCTTTGTATTTCCCATTTCTATGTGGCTTATTCTTTTTTCATTATTTATAAATCATTTACCTTTTTATGATTGTCTATACCCATTTTCTTTTCTTTCTCAAGCCTATGCATATTTTAGAACACACTGTAACTGTTTAAAGGTTTTTCCCATCTGAACCCACATTACTGAATATCTGTAACATTTTCTGTTTGTATGAACAAAATATTAAACCCCCAGGAGGCTTAGCTCATGGTATGCTGCCAGCAGGCAGTGGCTGGGAGATGTGTCTCTATACCATGGCCCACATGAGAGACTATGGGACTAGGAAGCCACATTTGGCTCCATTTTTGTGTATCCAGAACATTTTTTAAGCTGTCTCAGGTCTTATGTGGAAATGTGTGTTCCATGTTGTGCGTCGTTTGTAGTGAGTCTTTCTCTGTCCTACCAGCCAGTTCCCAAATAACCACATGGAGACTTATTATTAATTATTAAAACCCAGCCAATAGCTTAGGCTGTTTCTAACCAGCTTTTATTAACTCATTTTTATTAATTTACATTCTGCCTGGTGGCTTTATTACTTCATCTCCATATTGCCCATCCTGTTTGCTCTGCATCTTCTGGTGTCTCTGCTTTCTTCTTCCTAGCATCCTCTCTGCCTGAAAATCCTGCCTAGTTATTGGCTGGTCAGCTTTTTATTGGACCAATCAGAGTGACACATATTCACAGTGTACAAAAAGATTATTCCACAACAACTAAACATTTTGCTACTTTTTGTGGTGGTGGGGGCCAAGTGCAATAATTTATCCTTTACCTTATAAGGAGTATCTCTGCATGCGTCACACCACTGGACTCTTAAGAATTTCACTATTGTAGAAGGCCCTTGAATTTTCACTGGATTTATTTACCATCCTCTGATTCACATATGTGTTACTAACAAGTCAAAAGTGGTTGCCACCTCCTTCTCACTTGGTCTAATCAGCATGTCATCAATATAGTCCACCAATGTGATATTTTATGGAAGAGACAGGTGATCAAGATCTCTTCTAAGTTATGACACAGGGCTGGAGAGTTAATTTATCCTTGAGGTAAAACTGTAAAAGTATACTGCAAATCTTGCCAACAGAAGAAAGCAGATTTCTTCTGGTCGACCTTAGGGACATGTATAAAGAAAAAGGCATTTTCTATATCAATAGCTGTATACAATACCAGGCCATGTACCAGGAGAGGTGTTAATCTGTCTCTAGTAAGGATGCAATATCTGATACAGCAGTTACAATTGGAGTCACTACTTAATTGAATTTTTGATAGCCAACTATCAGTCTCCATGATACATCTGTCTTCTGCACTAACCAGATAGGAGACTTAAAGGGAGATGTGGTGGGAACCACCAACCCTACATCTTTCAAGTCCTTGATGATGGTGCTATTTTCTTCGGTTCCTCCTGAGATGCAATACTGTTTTTGATTCACTGTTTTTCCAGGTAGAGGCAACTTCTAAAGGCTTCCATTTGGCCTTCCCAACCACAGCAGCCTTCAATCCACAGGTCAGGGAACCAATGTGAGAATTCTGCCAACCAGTAAGTATATCTACCCCAATTATACACTCCAGGACTCGGAAAATAACCACAAAATGAGTTCGGGGACTCAATGGACCTACTTTGAGTCAGACACTTCAGTCAAAACTCCATTAATAACCTGACCTCTTTGAACCCCTACTTTAATTGGAGGGCCTCAGTGTTTCGTGGGGTCTCCTAGAATCAGCATCAATTCAGAACCAGTATCCAATAGATCCCAGAAAGTCTGATTGTTTCCTTTCCCACCCCCTGGTTTATAGTTACTCTTGTAAAAATCTATAGGTCTTTCTGGGGAAGGACTAGAGAAAGGCTAACAGTAAAACTTTTAGGTATTTTATCAAGGTCTTGCCTTATGGGAACCTGGCTATCCCTTTATTCAAGTCTGCAAACTATCTCAAGTCTGGAAATCACAGGCTGAGATTCCCTTTTGTCACAATCCAATGTAGCCTTTCTTTAATTCATTTGAGAATTTTTCTACTTATATAGCTCAAACAAAAATTCAATAGGCTTCTTATCTACCCCATGCTCAAAATACCACAACTTATTAGTCATACCAAAGGTCCATATGAACCTTGCAACTATAAAATTCATTTTGCCCATTCTGCCCATTACGGGCATTTCGTTGTCTATACTGCCTACTATGATAATGATCATCACCTTACCTTTGGCGATTCAGTGCTGCCACCTGGCCCCTGCTTCTTGTGTGTGGGGGGGCAATTAAACCCTTTGCATTTAGTTCATTCAGCTGAGCAGTAGCATCTCCAATCTTAAGGTCTCGCATGAGGAACAGGTAGACAACAAAGCTCCTCAGATGTGCTGATGCCCCTCTCATCACTTTGTGTTTTAGACAATTAGTGAAGGACAAGTCCTCGGGGCCCTCCCATTGTGGAGGATACGTTTTACACAGTGTACCTGCTCTACCATCGCCCTTTCCCTGAGCTTAAAATGCCTTCACTGACATTAAGCTAAGGGATACCAGGCATCTCCAACTCCTTTCAGTAGGCCATCTTTTGACAAATGCTTCATCCAACCATTCAAATGAACTTTGACACCCCCCTTTAAAAAACTTGTGTGAGCTTCCATATTGAAGATTGGAGATGCTACTGCTCGGCTGAATGAACTAAATGCAAAGGGTTTAATTGCCCCCCCACAAGAATATCCACCCATATCTATAATCTCAGCCTGATCCAGTTTTATGTTCCTTTAATCATTACCCCTCACCCTTAAAATTCATTTTCATGCAGACTTCTGCTTAAATGAAACAGTGAACTTATTAAGCTCTTTAGTACTGCAGTGCACCTCCTCATAGCCTATATTTCCTACCTCCCCTCTAGGAACCTGCTTAGCCTTAAGTTTGGTTGTCTTGGTGGGCCCTGAGGGACATCAGTATTGTTTTGCCTGGCATTTCCTTCAGAGAAAGTCACTGTTGTTTTAGCAGACAGTGAAGGATTCATTTCCTCAGTCAAAGGCAGGAAAGGCAGTATTTCAGGGGGTAGGGGTGGGAGTACATCTGTTGAGGGTGTAGAGACTACCTCCTCAGGTGAGATAAACCCTTGATAATCTGAGGGCTCACAGTGCTCAGCTTCAATAGGGTCCTCCCACAAACCCCATCCCCAGTTACAGGATCCATTCTTTACCAATTAATTCCCTTACTTCAACCACCAACACCCTCCAAGGCTGAAGACTGATTTTTTTTTTTTCTGTAATTCAGCCAGCCTAATGAGGGCTTCAGTTTGATTTTCTGAAAGTTGAGCTCTGTGGCTGCTGGAGAGAAGACTCCCTCTCAGGGCAACTTAGAAGCCTTTAGACTATTTATCTGCATCTGTAGCCTGTCAATTTTATCACTGAGTTCATTGTTGCCCTTCACTGCATTCAGAGATGCTGGAAGTTGGTTAATTTCATCATGGGCTTATTCTTTTCCTTTGCCAATTTATCCAGAGATGCTAGCAGTGACCAACCAGCATAATCATTTTCTTTGTTTTTCCACACATTATCAAAAGTTGTCTATACAGACTCACCAAGTCCATTGCCTCTCACAATTGGTGAATCAAGATAATCAAATGCATTTTCTCCTTAGGTTTGTAAAATAGTTCATGCTATGGGCTTTCAGTGCTCCCTGAGCTTCCAGGACAGGCTTGAGTAACTGTAGGGGTTGAAAAATTGGAAAGCCTATCCCAGATACGTTAAAATTTCATCTTTAGCCAGGTTAGTGGCTCATGCCTTTAGTCCCAGCACTCGGGAGGCAGAGGCAGGAGGATCTCTGTGAGTTTGAGACCAGCCTGGTCTACAAGAGCTAGTTCCAGGACAGCCTCCAAAGCCACTGAAAGAAACCCCGTCTTGAAAAACAAAAAACAAAACAAAACAAAACAGAATTTCATCTTTATGCTTCTGTTGCTCTAGAACCACTTGTGGTACCAAAATCTGTATTAGTCAGGGTTCTCTAGAGGAACAGAACTTACATAATGTATATGTGTATGATATACATATGTACACATATATACACATACACACATGCATATATACACACAATCATACATTATATAAAGTCTGTTCATATACATTTTATATAGATGTAGAGGAGAGGAGGAGAGCTTTTTACTGGCTTGCTCTTCATAGCTTGCTCATCCTGCAATGGGCTGAGTGCTCCCATATAAATTACAATTTAAGAAAATGTTCAATATACTTGCCTACAGTTCAGTCTTGTGGAAGCACTTCTCAGCTCAGAGTCCCTCTTTCCTAAATAACTCATACTTGTGTCAAATTGATTTAAAGCCAGCCAGCTCTGATGGCTATTCTTGGTTGTCAATTGACAAGACCTGGAATGAACTAAAACCCAAATGTCTGGGTACATCTGTGAGGACACCCAACATTCTGTTCTGGTGCCTTTAAAAGGGTTGCTTACAGGAACCTGGGTGAAGGGCAATTTTCAGGAGCATGGGCACCTTACCAATGGCTACACCACTGAAGAAACTGTTCTTCTTTTTCCAGAAACCATTTACTGCCTAAAAGTCCTCAGGAAAGAGCACAGTGATTTGTGAGGCCCTACCTCATCCATGGTGGGATGGAGGTACTGTGCAAGTAGTCACAGCTTATAAGGACAATAACCATATCATGTCCCCAAGACAACATTCCAAAACACTACCTTCCTCAAGCTATTTCATTCTCCCCATCTCCTCTTCCACGACATTCCCTGAGCCCAGGGGAGGGTGATATAACTGTCTCCATTAGAGCTGAACATCCTACAATCACTTATTCTCTGAACTGTGACGTTAAAGTCTCTTCAGCAACCACAAACCACTGCAAAAAGAAGCTTCTCTGGCCAAAGCTGAGAGTTGCTCTGATGTGTGGGCACAAACATAAATATTAAGAAGGCAGTTAGATGGGTATAATATGCCCAATTAGTAATACAATATTAGTGATTGTTACTAAGTAGCAATCTTCAGTAGAGCCTATGATCTCTCCAGTATAAACTTTTGAACAGGTTTACAGTACCACACATGAATTCCTCTCTTGTGGACGAGGCCTCAAATTCAATCAGAAAGTGGCCAGTTACCCTCACAAACGTCATGATGCTTTTGCACCAGTGATCACAACTTGCCTGGCAGGTAAGTAGCATAGCACACAGGGGTCACAACTACATAAGACTGCTGATAAATTTCCCCTCCCAGCAGCCTGCACAGTACCTCCCTGCATTGTGGGAGCAAGCCAGACGGGAGGAAGTTTCTAGCTCTCTTCTAGCTTGACTAAAACCACACTCCTCCTCCTCCTCGTTTTCTTCTTCTTGAGACTGTATCCTTTTTTGTAGTTCGGGCTAGCCTGGAACTCACTGAGATCTTCATGCTTCTGCTTCCTGAGTGCTGATATTAAAGGTGTGCACTAGCACACCTGGCAAAATCACACTTTTTAAGGAAAGTTAATGGCCATCTTAACTGGAACAGATATTTGTCAAAGATGCATAGCTTCTAGAGGAAGAAGTGCATCTTTTTTTAGCACCTTGCAGACCATTTGCAAGGGCCCTGAATCATATACTGAGTAACATGGAAAATAACTGGAGGGTTTTCTTCTCCTTTTTTGCCATTTTTTATTGTTATTGAGCTACACATTTTCCCCATTCCCCTTCCTTGCCCCCCTCCCCTTTCACCCTCCACGCTCCCAATTTACTCAGGAGATCTTGTCTTTTTCCCCTTCCTAGGTGGATCCATGTATGTCTTTCTTATGGTCCTCTTTGCTACCTAGGTTCTCTGCGGTTGTGGCCTGTAGGCTGATTGTCCTTTACTTTTATCTAATACCCACTTATGGATGAGTACGTATTATATTTGTCTTTCTGGGTCTGGTTTACCTCACTCAGGATGACTTCTTTTAGTTCTGTCCATTTGCCTGCAAATTTCAATATACATTTTTTTTTAACCAATGGGTAGTACTCCATTGTGTAAATGTACCACATTTTCCTTATCCATTCTTTGTTTGTGGGGCATCTAGCTTGTTTCCAGGTTCTGGGTATTACGAATAATACAGCTAAGAACATAGTTGAGCAAGTATCCTTGTGGTATGAGTGTTCATTCTTTGGTTATATGCCCAAAAGTGGTATAGCTGGGTCTTGAGGTAGATTGATTCCCAATTATCTGAGAAACCACCATACTGATTTCCAAAGCAGCTGTACAAGTTTTTACTCCCACCAGCAATGGGGGAGTGTTCCTCTTACTCCACATCCTCTCCAGCATTAGTTATCACCAGAGTTTTTGATCTTGGCCATTCTGACAGGTATAAGATGGTGTCTCAGAATTGTTTTGATTTTCACTTCTCTGATGATCAAGGATGTTGAGCCTTTCTTTAAGTGTCTTTTGGCCATCTGAGATTCCTCTGTTGAGAGTCCTCTATTTAGATGTGTACCCCCTTTTTTATTGGATCATTTGGTCTTTTGATGTCTAGTTTCTTGAGTTCTTTGTATATTGTAGAGATCATTCCTCTGTCAGATGTGGGGTTGGTGAAGATCTTTTCCCATTCTGTAGGCTGCTGCTTTGCCTTGTTGATGGTGTCCTTTGCCTTACAAAAGCTTCTCAGTTTTAGATGTCATTTATTCATTGTTGCTCTCAGTGTCTGTGCTACTGGTGTTATATTTAGGAAGTGGTCTCCTATGCCAATGACTTCAAGGCTACTTCCCACTTTCCCTTCTAGAGGTCTTTGATTCATTTGGACTTGAGTTTTGTGCACGGTAATAGATACGGGTCTATTTGCATTCTTCCTCATGTCAACATCCAGTTATACCAGCACTATCTGTTAAAGATACTTTTTTCCATTTTATAATCTTAGCTTATTTGTCAAAAAATCAGGTGTTCATAGGTGTATGGATTGATATCAGGGTCTTTGATTTGATTACATTGGTCCACCTGTCTGTTTTTATGCCACTACCAAGCTGTCTTCACTACTGTAGCTCTATAGTAGAGCTGGAAGTCAGGTATGGTACTTGAAGTCCAGTACCTTTATTGTACAGGATTGTTTTGGTTATCCTGAGTTTTTGTTTGTCCATATGAAGTTGAGTATTGTCCTTTCAAGGTCTGTGAAGAATTTTACTGGCATTTTGATGGGTATTGTATTGAATCTGTAGACTGCTTTTGGTAAGAGTGCCATTTTTACTATGTTAATCCTACCTATCCAAGAGCATGGGAAATCTTTCCATTTTCTGATGTCTTCTTCAGTTTCTTTCTTCAAAGAATTAAAGTTCTTGTCATACAGGTCTTTCACTTGTTTGATTAGAGTTACCCCAAGATATTTTATGTTATTTGTGGCTATTGTAAAGGGTGTTGTTTCTCTGATTTCTTTCTCAACCTGTTTATCTATAGGAGGCTACTGATTTTTTTTGAGTTAATCTTGTATCCTGCTACATTACTGAAGGTGTTTACCAGTTGTAGTAGTTCCCTGGTAGAATTTTGGGAGTCACTTTGTATACTATCATTCATCATCAAGTATTGAAAGATTGACTTCTTTTCCAATTTGTATCCCCCTGATAGACTTTTGTTGTCTTATTGCTCTAGCTAGAACTTTAAGTACTATACTGAATAGATATGGAGAGAGTGGACAGCCTTGTCTTGTTCTTGATTTCACTAGGATCCTTTTAGTTTCTCTCCATTTAGTTTTATGTTGGCTGTTGGTTTGCTGTATATTGCCTTTATTGTGTTTAGGTATGTTCCTTGTATCCCTGCTCTCTCCAAGACCTTTACCATGAAGGGGTGTCAGATTTTGTCGAAGGCTTTTTCAGCATCTAATAAAATGACCATGTACCTTTTTTCTTTCAGTTGGTTTATATGGTGAATTACATTTTATATGTGGAACCATTCCTGCATCTCTGGGATGACGCCTACTTGGTCATGGTGGGTGATTTTTCTGATGTGTTCTTGGATTTGTTTTGCCAGTGTTTTACTGAGTATTTTTGCATCAATGAACATGAGGGAGATTGATCTGTAATTCTCTGTCTTAGTTGTGTCTTTGTATGGTTTGGGTATCAGTAATTGTAGTTTTGCAAAAAAGAGTTTGGCAATGTTCTTTCTGTTTCTATTGTGTGGAACAATTTGAGGAGTGTTGGTATTAGCTCTTCTTCGAAGTTCTGGTAGAATTCTGCACTGAAACCACCTGGCCTTGGACTTTTTTTGGTTGGGAGACTTTTGGTGACTGTTTCTATTCCATAGGGATTATAAGTCTATTTAATTTGTTTATCTTGTCTTGCTTGTGGTACTTATCCAGAAAATTGTCCATTTCCTTTAAATTTTCCAACTTTGTGGAGTAGAGGTTCTTGAAGTATGACCTGATGATTCTCTGGATTTCCTCTGTGTCTCTTGTTTGTCCTTCTTTTCATTTCTGATTTTGTTAATTTGGATATTCTCTCTCTGTTTTTTGGTTACTTTGGATAAAGGTTTGTCTATCTTGTTGATTTTCTCAAAGAACCAATTCTTTGGCTTATTGGTTCTTTGTACTGTTCTGTTTGTTTTATTGATTTATTCAGTTTGATTATTTCCAACTGTCTACTCCTCCTGGGTGAGTTTGCTTCTTTTTATTCTAGAGCTTTCAGTTGTTCTATTAATTAGCTAGTGTGGGATTTCTCTAGCTTCTTCGTGCTATTTAGTGATATAAATTTTCTCCTTATCACTGTTTTCATTGTGTCCCCTAAGTTTGGGTATATTGTGAAGTCTTTAATTTATTTGTTCATTGATCCAGTGGTGATTCAGTTGAGCATTGCTCATTTTCCTTGAGTTTATGGGCTTTCAGCAATTAGTGTTGTTGGTGAATTCTAAATTTAAGCCATGGTGATCCAATAAGATACAGGGGATTATTTCAATATTTTTGTATCTGTTGAGGTTGCTTTGAGAGTATGTGGTCAATTTTAGAGAAGGTTCCATGGAGTGCAGAGAAGAAGGTATATTCCTTTGTGTTTGGGTGGAATGTTTAGATGTCTGTTAGGGTCATTTGAATCATAACATCTGTTAGTTCCTTTATTTCTCTGGTAAGTTTCTATCTGGGAGACTTGTCCAGTAGTGAGAGTGAAGTGTTAAAGTCTTCCACTATTAGTGTGTGGGTCTTGACGTGTGATTTAAGCTATAGTAATGTTTCTTTTTATAAATGAGGGTGCTCTTGTATTTGGGGCACAGATTTTAAGAACTGAAACTTCATCTTGATGGATTTTTCCTGTGACAAATATGAAATGACCTTATTCATCTCTTTTGACTAATATTACTTTGAAGTCTATTTTGTTAGATATTAGGATAACTACACTAGCTTGTTTCTTAGGTCCATTTGATTGGAAAATCTTTTCACAACCCTTTACTCTGAGGTAATGTCTGTCTTTGTAGTTGAGTTGTGTTTCTTGTATACAGCAGAAGGACGGATTCTGTTTCCATATCCATCTCTCTCTCTCTTTTTAGGCAAATTGAATTCATTGATATTAAGGGATAATAATGACCAGTGATTGCTAGTTCCTGTTATTTTTGGTGGTGATAGTATTGTGTGTGTGTGTTTCTCTTTTTAGAGATTTGCTGGTGTGAGATTATCTATTGCCTGTGTTTTTTGTGGATGCAGCTAACTTCCTTGGGTTGGAGTTTTCCTTCTAGTACTTTTTGTAGGGCTGAATTTATGGATAGGTATTGTTTAAATTTGATTTTGTTGTGGAATATCTTGATTTCTCCATCTATGGTGATTGCAAGCTTTGCTGGATATAGGGTATAGGCTGGCATCCTATGTCTCTTATTTCTACATAACAAACTCCTGACCAGGAACTTATGGCTTTCATTGTTTCCACTGAGAAGTTGGGTGTAATTCTGATAGGTCTGCCTTTATATGTTACTTGGCCTTTTTCTTTTGCAGCTCTTAGTATTCTTTCTTTTGTCTGTATATTTAGTGTTTTGATTATTGTGTGGCAAGGGAACTTTTTGGGTTTTTTTTTTTTTTTGGTCCAGTCTATTTGGTGTTCTGTAAGCTCCTTATACTTTCATAGGCATGTCCTTCTTTAGGTTGGGAATGTTTTATTCTATGATTTTGTTGAATATATTTTCTGTGCCTTTGACCTGGACTTCTTCTTCTAGTCCTATTGTTCTTAGATTTGTTTTTATTTCCATGGATATTTTGTGTTTAGAATTTGCTGGATTTAACATTTTCTTTGACGGATGAATCTATTTCCTCTATCATATCTTCAATGCCTGAGATTCTCTCTTCTATGTCTTGTGTTCTGTTGTTTATACTTGCATCTGTAGTTCCTGATTGTTTACCCAGATTTTCCATTTCGAGAGTTCCTCAGTTTGTGTTTTCTTTATTGCCTCTACTTCAGCTTTCAAATCTTGAACCATTCCCTTCACCTATTTGATTGCTTTTTCTTGGTTTTCTTTAAGGGATTTGTTGATCTCTTCCAATTTTTTGTTTGTCTCTTCCTCCATTTCTTTAAGGAAAATTTTCATTTCTTCTTTAAGGGCCTCAATCTTCTTCATCAAATTATTTTTAATGTCATTTTCTTCGGCTTTATCTGTGTTGGAATGTTTAGGTCTTCTTGTTGCTGTAGAACCACTAGTTTTTGCTGGTGCTGTGTTGTTGGGTGTATTCTTACCTTGTTGTCTACCCATCTCTTCCTCCAATCTATACAGGTGGAGCCTGTGCTTCAGGGGGTCCCTCTCCTTCCAATCAGTGTAGTTCGGGCTTGTGGCTCTGTTGACTGCTCCATTGGCCTCTGGTGATCGCTTCTCCAGGTATAGATGTGCTCAGTGCTCAAGGCTCAGATAGCCTCTCCTCTCGGTGCAAGTGGGCCTGAGACTCTGGTGGTCGCTCCTCTAGGTGCGGGTAGGGCTGAGGCTGAGGCTCAAGTGGTTGGATAATAGGGCAGGGAAACTGCAACTGCACTATTCTTCATCCTCCTTGGTTTCTAGCCACCTAAGGGTAACTGCCCCTTCTAGTCTTAGTAGAATTGTTTTATATTTGACTGGACTCTAGGTGCTTCTATCTTCTAGACAGAAGACTAAAGGACTATTCTGGGGAATCCAAACTGCACTAGTGCAATAGTGCACAAAGCTTCTGGGAGTAACCAACCAATATCTGATTGGATTTACATTCCAACTCACAGAGTTGGAATCCATTCCCAATACTACTTAGGTGGCCAAGAACCTGAGACTAGATAGACCAGGGACCTAGGGGAAAACCAAATACTATTTACTGTTCTGTTACCAGAACATAGCAATAAAATGACTCCTAATGATATATTTTGCCATACTCATAGATAAGTGCCTTGCTCAGCCATCATCATAGAAGCTTCCACTGCAGTAGATCAGAATAAACATAGAGAGAGACCCATGACTGGACAATGTACAGAGAGTGAGAGACCTTGGAACAATGAGTCCTAAGTGATGTCTCCATCAAATCCCTCCCCGAAGGGATCAGGGCAACTGATCCATTTTACATGATTAGAAAAGGGTATTACATTTTTATATTTTTAGCAGAATATTTAAAACATACTCAGAGGCTGGTAAGATTTCTCAGTGGGCAAAGGAACTCACTCTGCAAGACTGGTGACCTGAGTTCAATCCCCAGGGTCCATATAAAGTTGTCCTCTGGCCTCCACATGCATGCCATATACAATCTCTTATCCATATATATATATATTATATATATATATATATATATATAATAAATGAAAATTTGAAAATAATTTACATTAAGAAGCTTAAAATTTCCAAACAGGCTTACGTGTCTATCTTCAGGGTATTCTTTGTTTTTGTTTTTAGACAGTACTACTTGAGAACACAGGTCTGTATCAAACTTGGAATCCTGCTTTTGTTCTCTGGTGCTGGGATTGCAGGCCTGCACACATAACTCCACTTTGAAGACTCTGGGGATAGCTTTCTCAGGAAGCATTTCCATGAAATCTTCTGTCTAAGTGAATTGCAACCATGATTTAGAAAACAAAAGAGATTTTTCCAAATGTAAACGGAGGCATTGGAATTAGGAGGCAGGCAGTGGTCAGAAGGAGAACTGGACTGGAGCCCACGAGACTGAGTTAGAGGTCCACTGCTCCCATTCCTTCACTGCTCCCTTACGTCCTCATGCCTATCTCACATGACTGAGCGTGGCTTCTTTTTCCCACAGCACAGTGACCAGTATGATGTCTCTTAATTGCCCCCAATTTGTGCATCCCTCCTCAGTGTCTCCTTAATGATTTCCCTCAGGGATCTCAGAGTATTCAGCTGAAAAATGCTACCCTCTGTAACTCACACTGGAGATACAGCTGTGTTGTCTGCAAGGGGTGAAGGCTGCCACAGGTTTAGGCCATTCATCTCCCCAAGCCGGATACTTTCCTGTCTGTTGTTACCTTAGAAACCACCTTTCTACCATCACACCAGTAGAAGCTGAGATAGACTGAATAGCAGAGAAGGCACTAAGACAAATAGCAAAGGAAAAATGTGTGAAAGAAAACGAGTTTCAGATTGAAGGCCCATATTTGGGAAGCCGGGTGCATGACTGAGTGAGTGTGAGTTTTCTGTCCTTGTCAGAGAAAGTTTCCAGGATCAGATGTGAGGAATAAAAAAAAAAGGTGAGATGCCAAGAGAGGAATGATTTAACTGCCTGAAACCGGCTTTAAAAACTGGAAGGTGGGCTGGTGAGGATGGCTCAGGGAATAAAAGGCTCTTGGAGTACAGCTGAATTCCATCCCTGGAACTCTACGGACTGAGAGAGCCGACTCCTGATTTCCTCTTACCTCTACACACTCACGCCACACACATACACAATATAATAAAAATAAGTTTAAAAAAGAATTACTGACAGGATGCAAAATGTAGAATTTGATGTGTTGAAACATGCATTTAGGAAGTTGTCAGCAAAATGGAGGGAATAAAGATATTTATTAACTTGAACAGCTAACTTTTGTTCTTTTCTAATCTTCACCCTCAACCCTTGAATCCCTCCCAATTCCTAGTGCTCAGTCAACAACAGACCTGTATTCTGTTTCTATAGATTTCTTTACATCTTCTAGACCATTATCTAAGCAAAATCTTCTTTTACCCAGCATAATTATTTTCAGATTCATCTACATCAATGTCCTAGGATATTTATAGTTTAATTTAAAATTTAAACTGACATTTAAAGTTTTGAATTTCTAATTGTTTACTGCTAGTATGTAGAAATAGCGTTAGTTCTGTATTGTATATTCATCTTGAATTTGTCAGTCTTATAAATATCTTTCTTTGTTCTATGATTGTGTAAGTCAAATTTGATGGTCTATGTGAAAGATGATGCTGTCTCAGAATAAAGACTGTGACAACCTGAGGTTGATCCCTGGAACCTGCATGGTGGAAGGAGAAAAGAGACTCCTGCAAGTTTTCCTCTCTGATTTGCATACATGCACCCAGGTACATACACCACAAAATAAACAAACAGGGGCTAGAGAGAAGGCTCTGAGGTTGGGGCACCTGCTGCTCTTCCAGAGGCTCTGAGTTAGGCTCCCAGCACCATGTCAGGCAGTTCACAATGGTCCATAACTCCTGCTCTAGGGTGACCTGTTGCCTTTGGCTGCTGTGGGTTACTGAACTCATGTGCACATACTCACATGCAGACATGCACACTGTGGTGGTTTAAATGAAAACGGCCTTGATAAGTTTCATAGGGAGTAACGTTGTTTGAAAGTATTAGGACATGTGGCCTTGTTTGAATAGATGTGGTCTTGCTGGAGGAAGTATGTCACTGGGGGTGGACTTTAAGGTTTCAGAAGCTCAAGCCAGGCCCAGTGTCACTCTCCTCCTGCTGCCTGCTGATCTGGATGCAGAACTATCAGCTACCTCTCCAGCATCTTGTCTACCTGTGTGCCACCATGCTTCCCATCATAATGACAATGGACTAAACTGAACCTCTAAGCCAGCCCCAGTAAAATGCCTGCCTTTATGAGCGTTGCTATGGTCATGGCATCTCTTCACAGTAATAAAAACCCTAACAACAAGACATATATATATATATATATATATATATATATATATATATATATTAAAAATAATCAAAATAAATCTTAAAAATAAATAAAAGAGGAAACTAAGGTTTTAAAACAAGTTTTTCAGTGGAGCCATTCAAAGCTGAAGTTTTCTTTGTGAGAAAATTTTAACTACTAATTTAATCTTATTAGTATATACCATTCTATTTGAGTTACTTGTTCTTTTTGAGCAATTCTTTTTTCTTCCATTTACTTATTTAGCTCATAAATAAAGTCATGCGTAATTATGATACACAATACAGTATGTTCACAATGGCATGGCTAAATTAAACCAATTAACATGTTATATCACACATATTCATCATTTTTGTTTTGAGAACACTTAAAGTATACTATCTCACAACTTTTGAAATATAGCATATTGTTATCAACCATATTTATCATGCTCTCAGTAGACCGAGCAATTCTTTTAGATTTAAAAAATGTTTTATTTCTGGATGGTGGCGGCACACACCTTTAATCTCACTCAGAAAGCAGAGGCAGGTGGATCTCTGTGAGTTCTACACAGAGAAATCCTGTCTTGAACCTTTCCTACCCCTGCCAAATAGCCTTTTCACATTATTAAACTCTCTTTAGTATTAATTTATTTTTATTCTATGGGCTTTGAAATGATTTTGTTCCCATTTTCAGTTAAAAATCATGGATTATTTAAAAGTGACTTATTTTCTAAATATTTGGATATTTTCTGGATATTATTAAGTTAAATATTTTGTGGTTAGATAATACTCTTCATTTGGCTTGACTATTTTTAAAGTTATTAAGACTTATTTTATAGTACTGAATGGTTTGCCTTTGTAAATGTCCTATGTGTTCTGCTTTTGGGTAGAGTGATCTCTAAATGTTAGCTAGGATGGTTTGGTTAATAGCATGGCTCAGTTTTTGTTCTTGTTTTTTTGTTTTGTACCTACTGGTTTTCTATCTACTGCTCTATCAGGAAGAGATAGAGAAGGGAAGGCTTGAATCTTTTATGTGTATGGGTGTTTTGTTTGCATATATGTTCTTGTATCACATGTGTGCTTGGTATCTAGGGAAAACAACAGAAAGCATCAGATCCCCTGGGACTGGAGTCACAGATGGTAGTGAGCTGCTATATGGGTGCCTGGAATTCAACTTGGGTTTTCTGGAAGAGCAGTGTATGCTCTTAACCAAGCCATCTCTTCAACCTGTGGCATAATCTTTAAAAGCATTGTTTTTAACCTTTTCTCTTTATGATGCCACAGTGGTGTGGTTAAAAACATGGGTGCAGGAGTCAGTTGCTAGATTTATGTTGTATGTGAGTGTATGCATGCCACATGTGAATGTGGGGATCAGAGGAAACTTGTAGAGCCTTTTCTCTCTTCTCACCTTGTCATAAGTTCCAGAGACCCAACCGAGATCACCTGGCTTATGAAGCATGTGCTCAACCCACTAAGCCATCTTACCAGCCTCTCAGATGAGTTCTTTGTTTTACATTACTTCTCTATAAAACATAGGAAGTAATATGACTCATATTATAGTGCAGCCATGGGATGCAATAAGCGCAACCATGAAAGCAGTTAAAAACTACTTCCTCCACAAAAGAGTTGTTTAACTTCCCCAGTTCTCAAGAGGTAGTACACTATTTCTAAAAACTTTTTTTATTATTTTATATTTCTGTGTGTTTTGCTTGCTTGTATGAATGTTCACTATGTGAACGCCTAATGTCTACGGAGGTCAGAAGAGGGCATAAGATCCCCTATGATCTGGAGTTATGGGCAGTTGTGAGCCACCATGTAAGTGCTTCAACAGAACCCTGGTCTTCTGGAACAGCAGCCAGTGTTACTAACTGCTGAACCATCACACCAGCCGCAGAAACAATACATTACTTTGACAGAATTCTGTAAATCAGAGAATCTTGAGAAGTGCTTAATTAGAAGATCTTTGGTTTTCTTTTGTTTTAATGAACACGTCCTTCTGATTGGTGGTACTGTCCGAGGTGCTGAAAACGCCCAGTAACTTTTTGTTTTGTTTCGTTTTGAGATAAGGTTTCTCTGTGTAGCCCTGGCTATCGTGCAACTTGCTATGTAGATCAGGCTGGCCTGAAACTCACAGAGATCCACCTGCCTCTGCCTCCTGAGTGCTGGGATTAAAAGTGTGTGCCACTATGCCCCACTTAGTAACTATTTTAACTCTGGTAGAATCAGTTCAAGTTAGAGGATTTGGGTATTAATTCATAGTTCTTTTTAAGGAATTTTTTAAATTTAGTTTTGACAATGCCATACATGTATATGATACATTTGATCACATTAACCCCATCCAATTTCCCCTCTTTTCTCTCTCAAGCTCCTTTTCCCCAACAAGTCCCCTCCTACTAGTGTGTCTTTTTAAAAAAGACCTACTGAGTTTAGTTATGTCTTATTTTATGAGCATGGATATTATTTAATGGAGTTGGGCAACTTACCAGTCTACACTTCAGAACACAATAAATTCCTGTCTCTCTGCAGCCACTGAAGGGCACCCTATGCCCTTCCTCATTCATGATGAGTTATTGAAGGGCCCAATTTTGTGCAGGTCTTGTGCAAGTACTACAACTGCGGCAAATGCAACAGCCATGACATATCTAGAGGACCATATTTCATAGCATTCCTCCTCTAGCCTCTGGATTTTGCATTTTCCAGGCCTCATCTTCCTCAATGTTTCCAGGGCCTCCACAATTATATGGATATCCCATATTAGGCCGACCACCCAACATTCACTTATTTTTGGCACTTTGACTAGTTATAGTTATGAGTTTCTGTATATACTGTTGCTCACTGTAAAAGGAAGTGTCTCTGATCAAGGCTGAGGGCAGCACTAATTTATGGATATAAACATAAATATTCAGAAGGCAGTCTGACAACATATCGATGTAACAAAAGTGACAGTAGCATGTTCCTCTCTAGGCCTACGGCCTCTCTAGCCATGAGCTTTTGACCAGGTTTGACATATGATATATGAATTCCTTCTGTGGGGCAGGCTTAAATTCCAATTTGAAAGCAGCTGGTGACCTTGAAAGTCTCCTCCCCGAGGACTAGCTTCCATGGTACCAGAAGATACCATCCAAGCTTCCAAAGGAGGGAAGCAACCAACAGTCCCACACATCTCTGGCACCACAACAATTATCAGTATGGCACAGTAACACTAAGGGTACAGCACATATACCTTGGTGGTAACTAACAGGTTTCTAATTGGACTTAAGACCCGCTCAATTAGAAGAAAAACCAGGCCTGGTACTGAAAATCTGATCAATTACACAGATCTAGAGAAGCCATAGATGTTGGAGAAGAGCCTATAACCATTATTTTATTAACCCAGCATAATCCCTACCTACATTCTAAATGTTTATCCTTATGCCCACAAGGATAAGTGTAGTCCTCACTGACCCCCATCAAGGAAGACGCTTCACATAGCAACAGATGGAGATCATTACAGAAAACCACAACCAATCAAAACACTAGTCCTAATGTATACATCTATAAAACAACACCCATGCCTAAGATTCAGGGAACACTGTAGAGGAGGAGGTGAAAAGACTGGAAGAGTGGGAGGGTCAGGGAGGTTACTGTGAGGTTGTGTCTGCTAGGAACGTCAGAAGCTACATCCATAAAGTCTCACCAACACAACTGCCTAAACACGAGTTGAACAAGGACCACACCAATAGACATGCTAATGTGGAAGGGAAAAGCCCAAGAGGACCAAACACCACACAAAGAACTACAGGCAACCAAGGGATGCGAGAGCAGGAGAAATAGTGTTCCCCGGGGAAGAGCACACCAATCGGTTATCCAGTGCTAAATGGTCAGCTCTGAAAACACACACACAAATAATGTTATAAGACCGAGCAGGTATTATTCATATATTTAGAAATATATGTGCTCACACACTTAAATGAACTTTTAAAAGAGGTAATAAATTTGAAAGTGGGCAAGGAAGAGTATTTGGGAAGGTGTGGTAATATTTTGCTTATGATCTAATAAAGCTCTCCTGAAGATCAGAAAGCAAAGCTAGCCACACTGGTCAGCCATAGAAGCCAGGCAGTGGTGATACACATCTTTAATCCCAGCAGCCACACTTGCTAGTCATAGAAGCTGGGTGGTGGTAGTCCATGCCTTTAATCCAAGCACTAGAGAGGAATATAAGACAGGAGCTCAGGGTCTCAGTATCTATTCAAGCAGTCTAGGCAGTCTGAGGAACAATGCAGTTTGGAGATGCAATCAGAGGACATGATCATCCCTTCAGTCTGAGCATTGGTAGAGGTGGCTGGCCACTCTTTAGTGACTGGCCACTTTGCTTTTCTGGTCTTCAGCTTTATCACAGTATCTGTCTCTGGGTTTTTATTATTTGTGCTACAGGAGGGTTTGGAGGAAGGAAAAAGAAAGGGGAAATTATATAATTATAATATAAACAAATAAAAGAAATAATAAAAATAAAGTAGAAAATGTATTTTAGGAAAAATTTTAAAAATTAAAAAAATAAAATGGTCAAAAAAGAAAGCCGTTGGTTATTCCCATAACAGTCATGCCACTATTGTACCAGTGGGTGCATGATATAATATTTTGTATTATTCAGTGTCCACCACAGTGGCCTATATAGCACCCTTTGACACTATTAAAGCTAGCCAGTAGTGGGGAAGCATTCAGCTCAGTTCCAGATATACTTTTCAATGTTCTGCAACCAAAGTATGCTGCATCTTCAACAATATGACTTTACCATCTAGTTCTGTTAGGCAACCAAGAGTACTGGTCATAGTCAGTATTGTTTGGAGAGGCCTCTGAGGCTTCCCTGACATACAACTCATGCAAGCCTAGCACTGAATTTTTCATTTAATAACCAATGGCTTCTGGGAGCACCATTATCCTATTTTGATGTTTTTAAAGTCTCTTCATTTATAGATTACCTATCACCACAATAAATACACACAAGCATACTTTCCATCCCAATAGGTTATTTCTTTCTCTTTTTTTTTTTGAGGTTGGTTTTTTTTCAGAGTTTTCTAGTCTGAGTTTTGGTAATTATTGTCTGGTGGTATCTTTTTTGCAAGATCAATCAGTGAGAAATATATGGATTAAATGGTCATGCTAGTAGGAGCTTGGAAGGCCGTTGGGAGCCATGTGGGGGTCTAGCTCTAGAGGTTTCAGAGGTAACCATGTCAGCAACTAGGCTAGAGACTGCTCCGTGATATTTTGGCAAAGCATGTGGCTGTTTTCTGCCTTGTCTTAAGAACTTTCCCAAGGACAAATTTTAAAAAGGAATGGTCTGATTCTTTAGTGGAGGAGATTTGGGGACAGCATAATATTGATTTGTTGTGTGGGTATTAGTAGTCACTTTTATGTGTGTTTATACTGAAAAAGAGCAAGCTATGCAGAAAGAAACAGAAAACGTACAGTTTGGGGAGAAAAGGGACTATGGCATGTTAAACACCTCCATAACATTGGTCTGTAGAGCATTTTCTTGATTAATTATTGATGCAGAAGTGTCCTGGGCAGTGCTATTCCTGGGCAGGTGGTGCTGGGGTATATAAGAAAGTTGCTTGAGTAAACCATGAGAAGCAAGCCAGTAAGCAGTGCTCATCTATGGCTTCTGTTTCAGTTCCTGCCTTGAGTTTCTGCCCTGATTTCTCTCAGTGATGGAATGTTGGGTGATATTTTGTTTGTGTTCTGACAAATAAAGCTTGCCTGGGAATCAGAGGGTTGAGCTAGCCACTAGTTAACTGTAAAATCTGGGTAGTGGTGGCTTACAAATTTAATCCCAAGCACTCAGGAGGTGAAGACAGGAGGTGATAAAGTGGGGTGTAGGCAGGACCTCAGCCTTTGGATGGAGGAAGGAGACAGGTAAGGAGCAACTGGAGGCTGCTTCTGGTTCTCTGATCTTCCAGGTTTTTATCCCAGTATTTGACTCCTGGTTTTTATTGATTAAGATTAATTAGGTTTCCACTTCAAAGGAGTGTGACCAGAGAGTTGTAAGATGAAATAAACTATTTCCTTCTCGAGTTGCCCTTGGTTATGGTTTGTTATTGCAGCAATAGAAACCTTAACTAAGACAGTAGTGAACCCGAGTTGTCTGAAGAAGCAACAAGTGCTCTTAACCACTGAACCATTTTTTCAGCCTCTTTTTAAAGTTTTTTTCAAACGTAATTTAACTATAAATCTCCCTCCTGGAGCTGCATTAGTGGTACCTCCAGTGTTCTGTTAAGTTATGCTTCCAGAAATGTTTCAATTCAGGTCGAGAGATGGTGGCACATGTCTTTAACCCTAGCTCTTATAACTTAAATTAACCTGTTTCTCTTCATCTACATTTTGCGTCAGGGCTTTTTACCTTTTTTTTTTTCATTCTGTATGTCCTACTTCCCTGCTTCCACTGTGTCTGTCTTTCTGGTCCCTGGTTTCTCCCTCATTCTCTCTTCTCTGGAGCCTAGATTCCTTCTCCCAATTACTCATTCTGCTCACCAGCCCTGCCTATCCCTCCTCTGCCTAGCTATTGGCCATTCAGCTTTTTATTAGACCAATCAGGCACTTTAGGCTGTCAAAGCAACACATCTTTACAAAGTTAAACAAATGCAGCATAAACAGATGTACCAAACATACATAATTTACATAGTGAAAGTAATGTTCCACAGCAATATGGTGGAGAAATGGGAGAAGAGAGTTGGGACCGTTTGTGTGCTGTGGTAAGAGGTAGTGCTGAAGAAACGAGGACTGTGAGGAATGGGCTGATTTAGTGGCCCGATTGCCACCTGGTCCCGGGGTGCTGTCCAGGTCTGGACTGCTGCTTAGGGCCATGTCTGTTGTCCATAATCCTACCATAGCTGGAGTCTGTGTTGACATCCATGACCCATGTAGCTACCAAAACCATGGGGATGCCCAGGCCAGCACCTGTGACCATGCTGATCTGAGTGGCCTGTGCTGCAACAGGAGGACATGATGACATTGTGCCCTGGCTGCTGCAGGGGGCCATATCTGGGTCTGTGGCCCTACAACAGCCAGGTCTTTGGTGGTGTCCATGACTTTAATAACTATTGAAGGCTGAGTGGATGACTGGGGTCTGGTCAAGCACCTGAGTCCATGTTGGTGTCCAAGGGCTATGCTGCCGCTGGGGCTACGCTAACCTGGATGGCCTGTGCTGCCCCTGGGTGACATCTGAACCCTGGCTGCTACATAGGTCCACATCTGGGTCTGTGGCCCCTACCACAGCTAGGGTCTGGGTTGATATCCATGGCTCCTGAAACCACTGAAGTCTGTGGAAATACTTGGGATCCGGGCTGTTACCTGAGGGCCAAGTGGGGGATCTGAGGGTCATGCTACAGCTGAGGCCATATAGATCTGAGTGGCATGTAATGCCACAGGTGCCATGGTGCCATCTGGGCCTGGGCTGCAGCTGAGGGCCATGTCTGGGTCTGTGGCCCTGCCACAGACAGTATCTGTGTTGATGTCCATGGCCTGTGGTGCCATCAAAGGCTACATGGATGTCTGGGGTCTAGGCCACATTCTGAGGCCATGTTGGTGTTCAAGGGCTATGCTGATATTGGGGCCTTGCTGATCTGAGTGGCCTGCACTGTCACCTGGAGCCATGGTGCCACCTGGGCCAGGACTGCTGCTGAGAGCCTTGTGGGGGTCTGTGGCCATACTGCAGCCAGGGTCTGTGTTGATGTCTGTGGCCCCTGATACCACTGAAGGTCATGCTGATGCCAGGGATCTGGGCTACCACCTGGGGTTATGTTGTATTCAAGGTCCATGCTTCCACAGGGACCATTCCAATCTGAGGGTCTTGCACTGCCACCTGAGGCCATAGTGACATGCTAGCCTGGGTTGCTTGCTATCAAGGACCATGTCTGGGTCCATGGTCCTATCACAGCTGGGTTCTGTGTGATGTTCATGGTCCATCATATCACCAAAGGTCACAAGATACCCAGGATCTGGGCTACAGCCTGTGGCCATGTTGGCATCGAGGGTTGTGCCACAGGGGCCGTGCTGATCAGGGTGGCCTACACTGTCATATGGGGCCATGGTGTTGTCTGGGCCTGAGCTGCTGCCGAGGGCCATGTCTAAGTTTGTGTTTCTGCTGCAGCTGGGGTCTGTGATGATGTCCATGACCTGTGATCCCATAGGAGGTCACAGGAACCATGTATTTTGAAATCTGAGGGCCCTGTTGAGCTGGCCTGCCCCTTCCCAAAGAATCAATAAAGAACTCTGTTTTAAAAAGAAAAGAAAAGAAATTACATTGATTCTTTTGTATTTTTAGGAGTTCTTTGTGACCTTCAATGTGGTCTATTTTAGAGAAGATCCCAGAGACTTTTGAGAATAATATATGTTCTGTATCTGTTGTATAGAATGTTTAACAGACATCTGTTAAGCCATTTTCTTATGGTGTAGTTTAGCTTGTTGATTTTTAATTTAGACAGACTATCTGTAGAGGAGAATGTAATATTTAAGTTACTTATTATATTTGTTATTTGTCTCATTTCTATGACAAAATACCTAACAAAAGCAACTTAAGGAAAGAAGAAAGGAAGGAAGGAGCTTATTTTGGCTCACTGTTCGAAGGGATATAATCATTCAAGGCAGGGATGGTGTGACATCAGAAACAAGAGGTCACATTATGAATATTTGTGCTCCTTTTTATTGAGTGAAGGACCCTAGCCTATGGAATGGTATTACCTATATTCCCATATGGAAATTTATTACTTTGTAAGCCAATATAAAATAAAAATAAGAAGGGGAAAGCAACTATGCATACAAATGTACTTGGCACACAGCAGAAGTCACCCCCACCATTCGAAGAGATTCCTCATTTGCATAATGACAGTGGGAACTGGGTCTCCAGAAAGCCATGAACCAAGAGGCAAGGAACAGGGATTCTCCTCAAGCAAGGAACATCTGAAAAGACGTTCTTCCCAAGCTGTTCGTGTTTTCATTCATAATTACAAAAATAAAAACGATAAAAGACTTCCCAAATAATAAGGAAATTCATAATCAAAGTAGGTAAACTAAGAGAGAAAGTAATTGGATCTGTGTGTGCTTGTGAGTAATAATGTAGTGTTTGTTATATGTGTGCGTGTTTTCCTATGTGTGTGTGGCCATGTATGTGTGTGCACACGTGTGTGCCTGTGTTGCATGCATGCCAATGTGCAAGTGTGTGAGCACACATGTGGAAGCCAGAGCAGGATTTCAGATTTCTTCCTCTGTTTCTCCCCATTATTGCTGTGAGACTGGGTTTCTCACTGACTTGGCAGCTTGTCATTTGGGCAGGGTTGCTGTCTCTACCTTCTAACTCTGGGGTTACAGGTATGTGCAGCCATATCCTGCTGTTTTAGTAATGCTTTATTTTTTGAAATTATAATGTAATTTTACCATTCCCCCTCCCCTTTCTTCCCTCTAACCTCTCCCATGTGGTCCTCCTTTTCCTCACTCAAATCCATGGCCTGTTTTTCTTTAATTATGAATACATACATTTATGCATATATATTCCTAAATACATAAGTACATCTTAATCAGGTCATATAATTTACTTGTATGTATGTTTTCAGGGACAACCACTTGGTGTTTGATAACCAGTTGGTAGTCTCTTCTCTAGGGGAGGCTATTTCTCCCATCCTCATCATTCCTTAGTTCCCTGTAGTGCTTTGTTTTAGGGTTAGGGCCCTGTGAGCCTTGCTGTAGTCCTTGCTCAAGCCATGTCTAGGCAGCTATATTGGTGAGACTTCATGGATATAGCTTCTCTGACATTTCTAGGAGACACAATCTCACAGCCGACTTACTGGTTCTCTGGCCTTTCTGCTCCCTCTTCCACGGTGTGCCCTGAGCCTTATTAGGTACAGGAGTTGATTGTAGATGCAACTGTTGGGACTGTGTGCCACATGGTTTTCCTGAATTTTGATTGGTTGTGGTTTTCTGTAATAGTCTCAGTCTTCTGCAGAGAGAAGTTTCTTTGATGGGTGAGAACTACACTTCTCTGTGGGTATAGGGATAGATACCTGTAGTGATTGTGCTGGCTTAGTAACGTGGTGGTTGTAGCTTACCCTTCAAGTTCCATGGCTTCTCCAGCCTCACATAGTTGGCTAGCTTTCTAGTACTAGGCACAGTTTACCTCTTATGGAGAGGCCTTAAGTCCAATTAGAGAGCTGGTGATTACCAATGAGGTACACATGCCATCATTGCACCCTGAGGGCTATCCTGCCATGCTAGTTGTTGTTTTAGTTCATAGGCATACTAGCTGGATGGGACTCCTGGTGGCCCCTCTCTCTCTTGAAGCTTGCACTGCACCTTCTGATACTGTGAAAGCTAGTCCTCAGGAAGAGGCTTTCAGGTCAGATCCAGCTCAAGTTCTCTGGGTCCTGTGTCCAAAGTGCATGATACCCTCAGCAACACAGACTTACCTTCTACCTTGGGCAGCAACCAATGGCAACTGCAATAGCCTATAATGATTTGGGAGTTTCTTGGTCAACCCTGACCAGCATACAAAAGGAGGCTTCTTGGGCCTGGTGTTAGGGTTTTTGTTAGGCAGTTCATGGCTTTTGAGGGGAGCATTGTTAGCCCAGATAGGAAAATTTTCATTTAAACAATATTTGTATGCATACACAGACTTATACATACTATATGTAATTTTAGGTAGATAGATAATATGATTTCTTATGCCCCTTTCAGACATACTTACTGTTAATTTACCCTTCTCCCTGTCTTCTGTATTAACTACCCTTCTCCCTCCTTATTCTGTATTAATCTCTCTAGCTACAGCCCTTCCCCCATTTTTTCTATTTTCCCTTCGAATCTCTTGTACCCTGCTATTTTCCTTTCTGTCACTCCCCCCCAACATGGTCCCCTTTTACTTTCTTAGTTCCTGCAGTTATGTGGTCGCATGTAAAAACTTGGAGCTAGGAACTGAAGATGAGAGAGATGCCAACATTTGCTTTTATGGGTTTGGGACACCTTTACATTGGAATAGTATCCCATTGTGTAAATGTACCACAAATCATTATCCACTTGTCAGCTGAAGGACACTCATTCGAGTTGCTTCCTTTCCTAGCTATTGCAAATAGAGAGACAATGAACATGACTGAGTGAACATCTATGCCTTGCTTTTTACTTGGATGTGGGTGTTTCGAACTCAGGTCCTCATGCTTACAGAGAAGGTATTCTCACCTACTGGGCCATTCTTCCAGCTTCCATCACAGTTTTTTTTTCTAAATACCAGTAAGACAATTTTTTAAAAGACTTCTAGAAAAAAGGAAGAAACATGGGGTACAGGGGAGAAAGAAAAGAGTTTGCCTAATATGAAAATATACATACACAGTAGTAGACATATAAAAGAACATGTTTTGAAAAATATGATATCATTCTACTTAATGTATAAAAAAAACTGCTCAGAGCAGGAGAGTATGTTTACCTCGAATGTGCAAGACCCTGGGTTCAATCTCAAGAACCACAAAAATAAAAAGTTGTGGTGGTTTAAATGAAAATGGCCCCCATAGGTTCATAGGGAGTGGTACCATTAGGAGGTGCGGCCTTGCTGGAGTAGGGGTGGTCTTGTTGGAGGAAGTGTGTCACTGGGCTTTGAGGTTTCAGATGCTCAAGCCAGGCCCAGTGTCCATCTCTCTTCCTGCTGCCTTCAGATATGGATGTAGAATTCTGAGCTGCTTCTCCAGCACCATGTCTGCTTGCACACCCCCATGCTTCCTGCCATGATGACAATGGACTAAACCTCTGAACTGTAAACCAGCTCCCAATTAAATGTTCTCCTTTATAAGAGTTATGGTCATGGTGTCTCTCTTCACAGCAATAGAAAAGCTAAGACACAAGTAAATAAAAGGTATAATTAAAGACAAAAAAAAGGAAAACACAGGAGCAAAGTGAAAGAAATACAGAAAGAGAAAGGAGGGATGGGAAGGAAACAAAGAAGGACAGGTGGGGGTGAAGCATTAGAGTTTTTTCTTGGCTTCTTTCAGGTCTGCCAGATGTTTGCTCTCTCTCTCTCTCTCTCTCTCTCTCTCTCTCTCTCTCTCTCTCTCTCTCTGTGTGTGTGTGTGTGTGTGTGTGTGTGCTGTGTGAGAGAGAGAGAGAGAGAGAGAGAGAGAGAGAGAGAGAGAGAGAGAGCCCTTGTCTCTTCAATGATTGATGCTACTGTGATGCCTGACTTGGACATTAGTCCACCAGAGCAGCCTTCACTTCAGTCCCTTCCCTTCTCTGAAGACTGGAAGTCTCTGTTGATCACCCTTAGCTTTTCAGCATATAGTTTGGGCATATTCTTCCAGAACTGCCCAGTCTGTACCCCTAGGGGAGTTCTTGTTCTGGCTAGGGAGCATCCCTGAAGTCAGAACAGCCATCTTCATGCTTTCTAAACTTACTGCATGTTTATTATCCTGCTGAAGGCATGCAGCTATTGACAGCAAGTGATGTTCCAGAGCTTCAGGGTTCTCAGACTCTAGAGTAGTGAGGCTCACAGCAAGCAGGACACTCAGAGGTTGTCTACTCTTTGACCTCAGGCTGCCAAACGTCAAAGGTGTTCTCAATCCATGAGGCACAAGAGTGGGGCTACCTTTTCCTCTCCATTTCACTGCCTGGGTTTTCTTCACTTTTCAGCTTGTCAGCATCTAGCCCTCACACTCTCTGCTGCTTTCCAGGCTGTCTCTTCCAGGAGCTGTGGCAGACCAAGTTCATGCTCCCTGCCTTGTGACTGCTCTGTCAGGCCTGTGGTCACTCAGTTCTCAGCTGAGCTGGGAGAACTCTTGACTGCTGACTCAACCTGCTGGAGAAGCCATTGTCTCAGCAAGATCTAAGACAGGATTGGAGGCTGGTGGGAGCTGTGGGTATGCCCTGTGCATAGGTCTGCAGCCCCCTCTGCCAGGACCACCTGGCCTACCTTTTGGGTGAGGCTGCTAGCAGTCATACTTTAGGGGCTGTGCTGGCTTCACCCTCTTCCTCTCAGTGCTCCTCTCTTCTATGTTTCTATACTTTGCCACCGTCTTCTCTTGTGGATTTTCAAAGTTCTTCTCTTTTTCTTTTTGGATAGGATCTATTTGTCCCTACCCTAACTTGCCTCCTCCATCAGGCCATGTGAAGCAGACTCTAGTCTTCCTGTGGCTGTACACAGCCTCTGTGTTAGTTAAGGTGCCTGCTGTAATTAACAAATTCTAAAGAGCTGATGAATCAAGTAGGTACATTCTTTGGAACTTCTTATACACACTTAATAGGTGGTAGAAATGAAGATTTAAGGTCTCTCTGGTGCATTTGAATAAATCCCAAACTCCTCACAGTCAGAGATGCCATGTGAACTGGCAGTGTCTTTGTCACTAGCTGCATGGTTGGTGTGCCTCATTGTGTGTTCCCTGTTTCCTATAATATCACTTCCTTGTCTTTGTTCATGCATCTGTTTAAATTCTATGTCCCTGGAATACCTGAGGTTATTCCAAACTTATCATCTCCCTCTATTTCCTCTTCTGCTCCTCTTCCTCTCCTTCTCCTCCTAGTCTTTCCTAGAGGATCTGGAAACTTTAGGCAGTGGGACCTCACTGGAGGTGTGTCTGGTCCCTCTCTCTTCCTTACTATCTTACTCTGCCTGCTATATGGTGAAGAGCCTTCTCTGTGCACGCCCCTGCCACGATGGTGTTTTGACCAAGCAACCAGGGCTGAAACCTTCTGAGACTGTGACCACAATAGATCTTCCTTTAAGTTGTTTACAACAGGAATTTTGTCACAATGATGATAAAATTAGCAAATATGACTATAAAGTTCTAGAGTATTATCTGGCATTTAGTTAGCACTTGATAGGAACTATTAAGACCTGATTAATATGATCTCTATGCACATTGTTCATTGTATTGTGGTGTATTGGATGCTGTTGTTGGTTGATTTTACCCTTTACTCTTTTGCTCTCTGGGGTTCTGTCACCCACCTCCCAAATAAATCGCACACACAGAGTCTTATTATTTCTTATAAATACCCAGCCTTAACTTGGCTTGTTTCTAGACAGCTTTTCTTATCTTAAATTATCCCATTTATCTTTTGCCTCTGGGCTTTTTATCTTCCTCTATTTCTGTATACCTTTCTTTACTTCTTTCTCTGTGTGGCTTGCTGTGTAGCTGGGTGGCTGGCCCCTGGTGTCCTCCTCTCCTTGTTCTATCTTGTTCCTTCTTTTCCTCCCAGATTTCTCCTATCTGTTCTCTCTGCCAGCCAGCTACACCTATCCTTTTTCCTGTTTCACTATTTCCTGCTCTTTATTAGAATATCAGGTGTTTTAGACGGGCAAAGAGTCACAGCTTCACAGAGTTAAACAAATGTGACAGAAAAGAATGCAGCACATCTTTGCATCATTAAAACAAATGTCCCACAGCATAGACAAATTTAACACACCTTAAAATAATTTTCCACAACAGGATGCAGCTGGGACTGGTTCAGGGTAACCATTTGTTCACATCTCTTCTCAATTCCACATTCACTGTGGTTAGGTAGCTGAACACCGATTGTGATGGGAGGATTTATGCCTTGGCAACTGACAAATGCCTTAAATCAGAATTAAAATTTTCTCTTTGGAGAACAGGCTCCAACAAGTTGTTTATGTAGGACAGTGCCTGGCACTTAGTAGGGATTCATTAAATACTTGTTGAATGAATAAGCCTATGGTACTGAACGCTGTGTTTAACCAGTCACTTAAAATCTTTTCAGCCATGACTTGATTTGATAGGGGCTCCCTGCGAAATTCTTAACCTCGGGAGCCTCTGGCTGTGGACAGCGCTCAGGCATTGCCTGTTTCCTGGACAGTCTCCAAAAATAAACCTTGAAATTCCCTCCCTTATGTCCCTGTCTCTTGGAAATATTGATGAAGGGGGCAAGGGAATGAGAAACAGAAAAGCCATTGCTGACTGGGATTGTCTGTCGGGTTCCCAGGGCTCAGCATCTGTGTCTGTGTGGAGCATGCTGTTGGCTTCTCCTTAGACTTACAGCTTTGGGGGTTTCCGTGAGGATGCCAGGGTTAGTGAAGGAAGATCACCAGTCCCCGAATACGTGCTAGATCAACGAGAAAGGTATGTGTGGAATCGATGGCAGGCATTTGGGTTCAAGTGTGGGAACCTCTGTATTAGAAGCAGGTGTGAGATTATGTGTCGATCTGGTTGCCATGTCCCTTCTTTTGAAAAGCAAGCTTGAAACTCCCCGAGTAGGTATAGTGGAGGGAGGTGTAACAGGAAGGAAGGAAGGAAAGTTTATGACCCATTTGTCTTTATAATTAACTACCACAGAACAGCAGCTTTATATTAAAGATGCCATTACTGCTTATGCCTCACAAGAGCAGCCCTATTTGGCTGGCCTTCCATCTAGATGCTGTGATGTAGTTTGGCAGGTAATAGTGTCATTTCACATTTATTTAATTTTGTGTGAACATGATGTGATGAACATAGCAATACCAGGCATATGGTGCACATCTGTAACCCAAGCACTCACGGTGTGGAGTCGACAGCATGAGTAAGAATTCAAGACCATCCTTGTCTACCTAGTGAGTCTGAGGCTAGCCTGGGCTACATGAGACTCTATCTCAAAAAACTAAATCCTGCAAAAATAAACACAATATAGTCTTATAACACATGTGGTGAGGAACCCACTTCTCACACCTGTATTCTTCTTCCCAACAGGTAACTGGTAGGATTAGATCTTGTTTACTCTTCTAGACTTTTGGTATGCAATGAAGTCGGTATGAATTCATGCAGGAATTTCCTTTCTTGAAGTCTACTACCCTGCCACACTATTTTGTCTACATTTTTTCTTTTAAATCATTCTGTTGGACCTGTCTATCTGTGGTCTCATTCTGTTGCCCTGACTGACCTAGAACTCACTATATATCCCATGCTGAAACATACTCAAGGCAATCCTTCTGCCTCGGCCTCCTAAGCTATTGGGTTATAGATATGAGCTACCACTGCCAGTCTTGTTTTTGGAGATGGGATCTCACTACGTAGCCCAGGCTGGCCTTGAACTTGTGATCCTCTTGCCTTGGCCTCCTGAATGCTGCTGGTGGCTGCTGCCTGTGTGTATGTGAGTAGGGAGCGTGTGGCAGCTGCTCGCTCACATCAGTGACTAGGCTATCTTGGATGTAGTTCCACATGGTACCTAAAAAGCCCACTTTCTTTTTGACAGTGCACACTGTTCCACTGTGCAGATGTACCACATTAGTCTAACCAGGATGCTGTGGTGGGTATCGATTGGCTTCTAAGAGCTTGCTTTTAAAGCCATGTTTTCTTATTGTGTACCTGTGTTTCTGTGCTGTTTCACAGTTGGAGCGGATGAGGCTCACAGCTGCGGTCATGAAAAGGCTCACTGCCTAGGGTCATGAAAGCAAGCTCTGCAGGCCAGCTACCGAGTGTCCACCACAGCACCTGCCTGTGCCACATTCTACAAGACATATTCAGTGTTTGCAGAAAACCAGGCGTAGAGGAGAGAAAGGCCGATGAGTTCATGTGACTATTAGCAAAGCTCTAAGGGGAGAGGGAGAGAAAGAGGGTGTGTCAGAGGCATGAGCAGTCACCCAAAGCACAGTGGCATGTGCAATTTGTTCACACCACAATGTTCAGCGATGGTGTGATGTACCTCAGTCTCTGTGATGATATATGTGTGGGTATAGCAACAAACCCCGAATCCTGTGTTGGGTGAAGACTGGACGTAATAGTTCTTTAGAAGAAGCTCATGAGCCAGACGTCATGGCGCATACCTTTAGTCCCAGCACTCAGGAGGCAGAAGCAGACAGATCTCTATGAGTTTGAGGTCAGCCTGGTCTACATAGAGTTCCACACTAACTAAGGCTACATAGTGAGACAATGTTTCAAAGGAAAAGGAGATGGAATGCCTTTGGAAGGCTAGCGTTTATGTCTTATTTTTAATGCGATATAAAAGTACATAAGAAACCCATGTTCTGGGTCATCAGGATGGCACCTTATCACTTTTGCCAAGCAATGTCAGTGTCTGCATTTGTGTTTAAATGTGTGGTGAGTTGGTATCTAGTACTGTGGCTTTAATGATCTCTGCTATGAGGAGGACTTAATGTATAAATGTGCTTGCCCTGGGAGGCTGATGCCCTCCTAACATGCTGAGTAGATGAAGGATGAACGGAAGAGACCCATGGTGGAAGAGGAGAGTCATGCAGTAAGTACCATGCCACACTTGAAGCTCCACACGGATGCCACAGGTCCAGGACCACATGGGGAGCTTTTGGCTTCAGCAAACATCACTTATTGCAATTAATTCATTTGAAAGAATATTAACTTTATAGCTCAGTTTAACTGTGAATTGCCATTGCCCTTATATTTTTATGGCACAAGCACATTTTTATACTAGTCTTATGTCTATTTGCATTTGAGCGACATGACACAAATCAATGACCATTCCTGGGAAGACGGAGAACTTCTGTTGTTGTTTTCTTGCAAGGAGCGTCATAGGAGGGTCCTGAGTGATAGGGTGAAGACTGGGGTTTTGTTAATTATTTTTTTTTCTGATTTCTGTGGCCTGAGAAGAAGCAGTTTAAGGGAGAAGAGGTTTGTTTTGGCAGTTCAGTGGGATGTGGTCCATCACAGAGGGCAAGACTGCCCGTGTATGGTGGGGGCGGGGATGCACGTGACTGCTGCTTGCTCACATCTCAGTGACTAGGAAGGAGGGAGTTGTGAATGCTCACACAGTTTTTCTTCTTTTTTTTCCATCTAAGTCCCCAAACCATGGGATGAAGCCATGGGATTACCTGAATTGCCTCAGGGACACAGCTAGAGGTGTGCCTCTCTCTACTAGGTGATCCAGTGTCTATTTCTTTCACTTGACTGATTATTTCATTTTGTGGTTCTTGGGGTTAAGCCTAGGGTTTCACATAGGCTAGGCAAAGGTTTCGACACTGGTTTATACCCCTTAGACCTTTTTCAACTTTTTTGAGATAGGATCTCCCTAAATTGCCTAAATTGGCCTTGAACTTATTCTGTGGTCCAGACAGGATTTGAGTTTTCTATCCCCCTGCCTTAGCCTTTTGAATAGCTGAGACTGTGCACATATACACCCATACCACAAGACTTGGGCATTCATTCATTCATTCATTCATTCATTCATTCATTCATTCAGTGTGTGTGTGTGTGTGTGTGTGTGTGTGTGTGTGTGTGTTAAAGGTACATGTATACAAGCCTGTCTTCTACTCTGTCATTCTCTAACTGAATCTGGAGCTCTGCTTTCAGTTAGGCTGATAGCATATGTGGCCACACCCAGATTTTACATGGGTGCTGGGAATTCAAACCCAAGCCTTTCCTTCATGTTTGCATGGTACTCTTTATGCATTGAACCATTTCTTTAGTCTCAGACCTGCTGTTAATTAATTCTGAGTCAGGATCTCACTGTACAGTGTAAACTTGCCTCATATTTGTGATCCTCCAGCCCCAGCCTCCTGAATTCTGGGAAGAATATGCTATCACATTCAGCCTCAGATTGGTGTTTTATTTTATTTTTTAGAGATTGTTTATTTACTATGTATACAGTGTTCTGCCTCCATGTATGCCCACAGGCCAGAAGAGGGCACCAGATCTCATTACAGATGGTTGTGAGCCACCTTGTGGTTGCTGGGAATTGAACTAAGGATCTCTGGAAGAGCAGCCAGTGCTCTTAACCTCTGAGCCATTTTTCCAGCCTCCGTATTTTATTTTATTTTTTTGAGAATTATGTATCAAACTTTTATTTTTCTCAGAAATATGAACAGTCCCAGGTCCTCGGTAATATGCCTTTTTGGGGGGCTGTGGGGGTGTTAAGAAAGGAATTCTTTGTGTAGCCCTGGCTATCATAGAATTCACTCTTTAGACCTGGCTCTACCTTCTGAGTGCTAGGATTAAAGGTGTGCTCCATCACTGCCTAGCTTATGCCCACATTTTTGGCTAAAAAGAGTGAATTTTTATCTAATCAATATTTGTCAGTGTATTAAATATAAGGACGGGGGGAAGAATTCATGTGATAAAATTTATCTCATTAGCAAAAACCCATGATTTATATTACAGAAAGTCAAGAATATAACTTCTATGGTCACTGTGTTTTGGTTAGTTATTATAGTTCTTGATGCTTAAATGGAGGCTTTGAATGTGGATATCTAGTACGTATGTAAAATGTGACTGTGGCAGTATATAGCTATAATCCTATTAATGGGTTATAGAGACAGAGGGCCTTGGTCTAGCAGCATAGGTATACTTCAAGCTCAGCAAGTGACTTTGTCTTAAAAAAATGTTGAGAGAAATTGAGGAATAAACTCTTATGAACAACTATCCATTTAGAATATTGTCACATATATTCTTGTGTGTTCATACAAAGTAACACACAGAAAAATAAACTATACATTACTTTCACTAGGAAACTGCCTGATATTCAACTTCATAATGAGACAATGACTAGCAGTGCCTCATAAAACATCATCTGAGTAGGATCAGGTGCTTTGAGACGGAAATAATCATGTCTGCTCTTACAGGTTTTAAGGTATTCTTGAATCAACAAGTTAATTTCCTGCTAATTTCTTTCATTCAACCTCCTTGCAAAGTAGCTGTTATTAATTTGCCAATAGGCTCTCCAAGTCTGGGTAACCTATTTTCACAAGGTTTTACATATAAGTGATTTATTTTATTTTATTTTATTTTGCTTATATATATGTATATATTTATATTTATATAAAAAGAGCAATAATGGCAATATGTTATGCATCAATAGCAACAACAGCTTTTCCAGGTTCTGCAATCCTTTGAACAAAATTGTAGAGACATCCAGCACACTCCATTTTAAAAAAACAAAAAACAAACAAAAAACAAACAAACAACAACAACAAAAAAGTAAAAAAAAAATCCCAGAAGACAGCACAGTTCTGTTACTCTTGTGGTACTTGGCACCATTTTTTTTTAAATTAGTTTCTAGTCATCATCTGGGAGGAAACCAATCTGAGCAACATCATTAAAAACAGCTCTGATAAAGCATGGTCACTACTGTGTATCATAAAGCAGGTCCACATATGAGTGAGTACATATCATGTTTGTCTTTTTGTGATTGGGTTACCTCGCTCAGAATGGTTTCTTTTAGTTCCATCCATTTTCCTGTAAATTTCAAGATTCCATTATTTTTTTCTGCTGAGTGGTACTCCATTGTGTAAATGTACCACAGTTTCTCTATTCATTTTTCGGTTGAGGGGCATCTAGGTTGCTTCCAGTTTCTGGCTATTACAAATAGTGCTGCTATGAACATCGTTGAACAGATGTCCTTGTTGTATGAATATGCTTCTTTTGGGTATATGCCTAAGAGTGGAATTGCTGGATCTTGTGGTAGACTCATTCCCATTTTCTTGAGGAGTCGCCATACTGATTTCCACAGTGGCTGTACAAGTTGGCACTCCCACCAGCAGTGGAGGAGTGTTCCTCTTTCTCCGCATCCTCTCCAGCATAAACTGTCATTGCTATTTTTGATTTTCCCTATTTTATTTTTAAAAAGACTTATTTATTTTAAGTTTATGTGTATAAGTGTTTTGCCTGCATGTATGTGCATCACATGTGTGTAGTGACTGTGGAAGCCAGAATAAGGTATTGAATCCCCTGAAACTAGAGTTTTGGATGGCAGTGAACTGCCATGTGGGTGCTGGGAACCGAACCCAAGACCTCTCTAAGAGCAGCAAGTGCTCTTAACTGCAGAGCCATCTCTCCAGCCCTCATAGGAGTGTTGTAAACAGAGCATATTAGCACTTTAGGCACAAGACTAGGCTAAGAGGTTGATGGGGGTCAAAGGCATGCCAATGTGGAGTTGTCCAGGTGAGAACAGATTTCAGCAATGTTTAGGAGGTGGAACTGCCAAGTACAGCATCTGAGGGAGAAGAGAGTGCAGGCTGACACCTTGGTTTCTGCTTGGGTGTAAATAGACATATTACATCATTAGTTAAAGCATTGGATAGAAAGGGGGCTGGACTGCAGCCCTAGATCTTAGACAAGCTGCATTTTCAAGGCCTATGGGACATGCAGGTAGAGACGTGCCATGGGTGATTGGACTGGTGATTCAGATGCTTGGGTTGCACAGATCCGGAAAGAGCCAGCATTTTCGTTGTGGGTAAGACAAGGAGAGAAGTCAAAAGCATCTAGAGTACGCAGGGCTGTGGGCAGCCTTCTCCAGAACACTGAAGGTGGAGGTGCACAGGGAAGCCTGGAAGAGGTAGGAATAGCCTTGAGAATGAGAAAAGTGGGGAAGATCCTGGTGACTAAAGGTTGTCAGTGATGTCACACACAGAACAGAGCTTTAAGGCAAGAATCAGTGTACCTTTGTGGTTTTACTACTGAATGGAAAACGTGGCTCCACCCTGAGCCTCCAGAACAATTAAGAATCTTCAACCGTATGCTTCTCCTTGTGGACTTAACTGAAGTTGGCATGGGCAGTTCGCCTGTCTGGCCTTCCTTGTTTGCAATTTGTGGGGGCGGATGTTGTTGCTGATTTGGGAGCAGTGTGCTCCAGGCTCTGACAGAAAGGACTAGAGAAGGTGTGCTTGCCAGTTTTGTCAACTTGACACAAGAGAGAATTATCCGAAAGGAGGGAACCTCAATTGAGAAAATGCCCCCATAAAAAATCAGGCTGTAGGCAAGCCTGTAGAATATTTTCTTAACTAGTGATTGATGTGAGAGGGCCCAGAACATTGTGGGTAGTGCCATCCTGGTGGTCCTGGGTTCTATAAGAAAGCTGGCTTATGAGCAAGCCAGTCAGCAGCACTCCTCCATGGCCTCTGCATTAGCTCCTGCCTCCAGGTTCCTGACCCAAGTGAGTACCTGCTCTTACTGCTTTTGGTGATGAACTGTTATATGGAACTGTGAGTGAAATAAACTTTTTCCTCTCCAAGTTGCTTTTTGTCATGGTGTTTTATCACAGCAATGATAGCCCTAACTAGGACACCCAGCTAGACAGATAAGGGGAACTCACCTCTCCCTTTGGTACTGGCAAGCGCTGCACACTATCAAGCCTGTTAGAATCAGTCTTAGCATCAATGTCAAGTTTCTTGTAAGCACTCTCCTGATGTTCATTTTCCAGTAAATAAGCAGACACTGAGCGGATGGGGCTATTTGATTTCTTAATCTGCAGCTGTGGGAGCTTTGTAACCACAAGCCTCAGTGAACTCTAGATGACCCTGCAACCATTTTCACCTAGCCAGAGGGGGAGCACCTCCTTTGGTGGCCTGACAGAGGGACTCCTGTGACTGGCAGAGAGGCATGGCTATGATTGATGCACACACAAAGCACCATTTGTAAGTGCCTGTGATTGGTGCAGACACCCTTCCTCTGGTTGTGTAAGCAGGCTGTTCAGTGCAGTGAGACCCTTTCTGTGCAGCCTCTGCTACCTCTCCCTGAGCTGTTGAACATTAGGCTTCGAGCTGAAGAAACTGATGAACAGCACAAGACCAGTCACTGCAGGGAGATGGTGGCAAGCTGGTGTTGATGGTGGAGAGATGGCAGAGGCTGGGAGAAAGCTTGAGGGATCTTGACTTCCGAGGTCTATACAAGAGCTAGACCCCATATAGAGCAAGAGATCTAGCACCCTAACCTACACAAGAGGGCACCACCTACTACTATCAAATCAGAGTCATACAGAGACCAGCACTTGAAGAGCTTCTCTTTTATTGCCTGTGACTTCCATCCAGATAGAGTGAAAGGGTCTTAGTGACTGGTATCACTGGAAAACACTGCTTTGCAGTTGGCATCCTGGAGCACCATCTGGGCCAGACTGTGGGGAGACTGCTTGGGTCTGCACCCAGCCTCTGCTACTTCCCAGGATTGCTGAGCAGGTTGTTTCATCTCTCTGTACTTGCCCTCACCTGTACATGGGATAATAACAGGGTCTCCCTCCTGAAGCCCTTACATTGGTTGAAATGACATATAGGAAGCACTTAGGACATGGTTGGTGTCTTACTGTTCTGTTATAAAGGATAGCATTTAATTGGGGCTTGCTTACAGTTTCAGAGGGTAAGTCCACGGTGGGGAGTGTGGCGGTACAAAGGCAGGCATGGCACTGGAGCAGCTGAAAGCTTTACATACTGATCCTCATGCGGGAAAGAGAGGAGAGAGAGAGAGAGAGAGAGAGAGAGAGAGAGAGAGAGAGAGAGAGAGAGAGAGAGAGACTGGGCCTGGCATGGGATTTGAAAACCTCAAAGCCCACCTCCAGTGACACACCTCCTTACCCTGTACAAACAGTTCATTAGCCGGGGACTAAGCAGGCAAGATATATGAGCCTATAGGGGGATTTTATTCAAAAGTCACCCCAGGCTGGCTCATAGTGAGTGGTGTTTAAATGCTCTTTTGAAAAACAACCTTTTCTGGAAGTCAGTTGAGTGACATGTATCTTTTTTAAAAAAGATTTTGTTTATTATGTATACAACATTCTGTTTCCATGTATATCTGCACACCAGAAGAGGGCACCAGATCTTATTACAGAATGGTTGTGAGCCACCATGTGGTTGCTGGGAATTGAACCCAGGACCTCTGGAAGAGCAGTCAGAGCCATCTCTCCAGCCCCAGTGACATGTATCTTAATCCATTACAATGACAAGACGTTTCACCCAGTATTTTCATCATGTCCCTATGCTAATGACAGCAGTGCTTACATTTAAGCACAGTAGAAAGCTGGGACCAGTGGCACAAACTTGTAATCCCAGCACTTGTGTGGCAAAAACAGGTGGATTGCTACAAGTTTGAGGCCAGCCTAGTTTACATAGCAAGCTCCTGGCCAGGGTTACATAGTGAGTCTTGCCTGTCTCAATAAATAAAGAAAATCCAAAAAACCAAGCAAGCAACCAACTAACAAAACAGATCATAGTAAGCACTTAATAAATGTTTACTGAATTGCATTTACTGGTGTATATGTGTGTGCATATATACATATATATATATATATATCTGTATGAATATGGTGATATAAGATTATATGTACCTGAAAAATTCATATAACCTAGTGACATCAATACAATTCCAATGCTCACATGTTTGTGGTGATACTATGCTACTATGTAAGGCTGGTCATGTAAAGTATAGCAGTTCAATGGTATGTAATGCCTAATTTTTGGAAATGATTATAGCCGACTTGTCATTCTCTTGTAGATATGTGCTTTATCATAATTTTAGTTCATACTTGTACTTGGAACAGAGTACCAGGCAGTGCATGCCAATGGCAGTGGTCTTGTGCACCACATATTTGCTTGATTTGCATCATGCTGCCACATGCCGTGACTGATCTCTGCCATCTACCTTCATGCAAGCACATTTGATGACATTTTACAGGGACAGAATCACCTAATGTCGTAGACGTGTCTGACATAGAGTGACACACGGATTTTCCCTAGGGAACGAAAAGGAGAAGATAGGGGTTACCCACACTGCCATCCACTCAGGGCAGTGGACATTTGCAATTGTTTCTAAGCCTTCAAACTTCTTCCAGTGCTTAGCTGAGTATTCTAGTGCATAGACTCTTTCCACGTCACAAGCCAGTGTAGCACTGTCTCAAGAATATCAGATTTAGTTGGCACTATACTGATGCCATGAGATGACCAGAGGCAAGCACCAAACTGCCAAAATGTACCTGGAAAGGAATGTGCTTACTCGTAGGGTCACATGGAAAAAAAACCACACAGGAATCAACTTCTAAAAGGCCCTCTGGACACACAGTAGACTCTCATACCAATGAATTTTAAGCTCTCTAGTCAAGTGATTATGGTGACTGATAACTAAAATTTTTTTTTTTGGTTTTTCTGAGACAGGATTTCTCTGTGTGGCTTTGGAGCCTATCCTGGCACTCGCTCTGGAGACCAGGCTGGCCTTGAACTCACAGAGATCCGCTTGCCTCTGCCTCCCAAGTGCTGGGATTAAAGGTGTGTGCCACCAACGCCCAGCTGATAACTAAGAAATTTATATTACAAATCTGGTTCATCTTCCCTGTGATTCGAAACAACCTCTTCCCTTGTGGATCTCAGAGGTCCCTTCTGGCAGCCCAGGAGTTAGACTCCCTAAATTCTCAAGTCATTGTGAGTCTCCCAGGGTTTCTGGCACTGCAGAGCAGAGTGGTTGCTGAGTGTGCCTTGCAGTACTGCTCCTGAGAAATCCTGAGTGCTCACTGCACCTTCCCCACATGAGGACGAAGCTCACAGTATGTATGCCAAAGTGTGTGATGATGTCTGGAATTGGAGGCTGACCTTATTATATTAAAAACGGAATCCCCACTGTGTGTTGTTGCATTAGACAGAGTGGCCCTTTGATAGATTGGCAACCATATTGAAGGGAGCTGTACAAGGGAAGGACTCTTCTAGTACATCTGCATTTTGCAGTTCACTTCCGCATCTCAGAGATGCCAAGTTGCCATCATGTCTTTCTGGACGCAGAACTGTCATGCAAGTCTAGTTCAGAGCTTTGAGTTCAGAGTACCAACTGGAGCCACCAGAGGGCACTCTTGCAACATGAAGCCCAACATTTCTCCTGGAAGCTGTTGCCATCTTTGCCAGAAAACCTGAATTTGCTGAATGCAGTGGATCTCAATTTTCAACCCAGAGCAGTTTCTCCCTTTTTCCCAGGGGACATCTAGCACTGGGTAGAGGCAGGTGCTGCTACTGTTTTGGGGGCACGGACCCATGTTCTGAGAAGTACTCATGAGTGAATAGGAGAGCTCTCAATAACAATGAATTACATAGTAAAAAATGCCAGTGGTGCCAGATGGAAAAGGTCTGCTTCACTGAAATGTGTGGCCTTCCACAAAGAGAGTACCACCTGGAAGAGAGTCCTTATGGTGGGCTTTACCTATCCTGAAGGGCAATTTTAGAATGTTGGCCTCAGAGCATTTTTCATCAGCAGAAATATGGGCATTACAATCACCACACACCACTGGAGAGGAGGTAGGACCAGGCAGAGAACACATCATTTCTTTTTACAGAGAAACCCCTGCCCTTAGGGCTAGCCACTCTGCGCGGGGCATGGGCCCAATGAGTGCACCATCCACTTCCTGGTGCTGCTGCAAGGCAGCTTTATTGCCTAAACCGAGAAGGGAATAGGAAAGTCCTGCGATGGTCCTTACAGTTCTGGGGATGAGGCATCAGTGTTGAGAGAAGTGGGAAGTGGTTTTCACTGTGGCCACGGGGAACACGGGGAAAGAGCCTGCGTTTGTTTCCTGACATGGGGCTGAGGAGGGAGACAGAGACCCCTTCTCCTTGGGATCATCTTGGCCTTTCTGTGCCCGAGGGTTATGCCTTGTCCTCTGTAGTTCCTCTTACCCATTCCAGTTGAATGACAATGCATGGTCACAAGACCAGGAGGCTGCAGAAAGGAAATGTGAGACAGGCTCCAAGAGGAACTTGCAGTGGGCAGAGGAACCCTCTGGGCCTTTCCAGTTCATGAGCTGCTCCACAGAAAAGGGCAGAGGACAAATCCAAGCCCTGTAACTGATAGCCCAGAGGCAGGAGAGCAGCATGCTTCAGTGGCCTTGGCTTGTGCAGCAGCCCTCCCCACTGCTTGCCTGTCCGTAGGAGAGTTTCCTCTCTCTCTCTTACGTGTTCTCTCTACTCTGCCGCCAGGTGTGTCCAGTCTGCTCTGCTGCTCACCCTTAGGAGCCCAAGCAGAGGCAGAGGGAACTTGGCATCATCTTCCTTCCCCACTTTAACCATTAGAGATTTGCTCAGAGCCCCTCTACAGGGGTCTTCAGGTCTTTGACAAAGACCCCTGCTCTATCTGCTGTTCAGTCTTTGGACTGGCTTTCCTCATTTCCCTGGAGCTCTGTGGCCTCTGTTTGGTTCGTCTTTCTCTCAGGTGTGATGGTAAAGAAAGGAGCTTGGCTGGGTGATTCCCGTCCCACTCAGAGCCTCAGGCCCTCCTCTGCATTTCCCAGCAGGACTCCTGGGCTGCATTTAGTGCCACCAATGATGGGAACATAGAAGGAACACAGCCAAGCCTGGGGTGCACTGGAGAAAGGCTCTTGGCCAAGAGGGCAGTTTGCCAAGGGCATTTTTATTCACAGCTAGCAATGGTGTCCTGCAGAGATGAGAAAACCAACTCCTCCCTCACTCTGCACCTGCAAGAACCTTCCTGGGACAGAGTTTCCTAGTGGCTGAGCAGTCAGAGGGAGGGCAGAGAAACATGTGAAGAGTACCAGGGGTCCTGGAACCCTTAGACACAACGGGGAAATGAGCCCAGAGGAAGAAGGAGATCCTAAGACTTAAGCCCAACAAGCTCTGTCTGCCCCAGCCTAGTGACTTAATTCCCTCCTCTGGGCAGGCATGGGGCAATTCAGTGACGGAAACCCTTAATCTCATTTATCTCCAAAAAATTTGAGATTAATAATGTCTCCTTAGTCCGATAACAATTTGATTGGAGGGGAGGGTCACCACCTCAGTTTCCTCAAGCCTACGTTTGCCCCACCTTGATCCAGCTTCATCCTCTAGGTTCTCCAGTGAGTCTGGCTAGGAGGAGGTGCAAAAGTGGAGTTGGAGGAAAGGGGAGGGGCCACCCCTTGACCTCTTTCTCTCCAATTAAGAGGGATCCAAAGGCCACATGGCTCTGAGGTTCTCTGGATTGTGGAACATGGAAGTTCCTTTCCCAGGTCTGAGTCCCAGAATCTCTGAGGAGAGTCCCTCATTGGAATCCAGGTGTCCCTTTGGCCCTGGATTTACCACCAATTCCTCAGGCCTGAGAAACCGGCGCTGAAGCCGCTCACTAGTGCCCTGTCTCAGCCTGGCCAGCAGGGGGAGTCCTGGAAAATGCCAAGCACCTGGCATACACAGTGGGCCTGGGAGCCGAGGACCAGGCTTGGAGGACCCTGAAAGTGGCTGCTCTGAAGAGAAAGGAGGCAAGATGGGCCCTGAGAGGTGGGTCCAGTTACAGCGGAGGCGGGGTGCAGGAGTGAAGGAAGCAACGCTGGGAAGGTCACCTTGGAGGTTCAGGAAACAGCAGCAAGATCCTTGCCAGCCTGGGCCCAGGGCTGAACCGAAACCTAGAGAAGGAGGGAGGGTCAAGAGAGCACGCCTCCCCAGATGCTCCTTTGCCTTCTCCCCTTCTCCTCCCCTTCCCGCTGCTCTCCCCTCTGCATTTCTCTCCCCTCCCCTCCCTTTCTCTTCTCCTTCTCCCTTCTCCACCCCTCCCTTCCCCTCTGACAGCTAGGCTGGCCTTGGATTTGTTACTAGCTGAAGATGGCCTTGAACTCCTGTTCAACCTAACCCCATCTCCCGAGTTCTGCTGGCATCACAAACCTAGGGCTTCCTGCCTGTTAGCAAAGCGCTCTCCCAATGGTGCTCCAGTTTCAGTTTTCCTTCTTGCTTCAGAATCCTCTCCCCCCACCATTCCTCCCTCCCCTTCACCTGGAGGGGGCTCCCTCCCTGTTTTTGCTCTTGTTTGGTTGCCATATCTCTCCTAGATGGAACTTCCTGAGACTGACAGCCTTGTGGGAGCTCTTGCTTCTGTCCTTCTCTCTACCTTTCCTGGGACACTTGGCTCTGTTAGAAGTCTTATGGTTAGGTATGTGTCTACTTCTTTAATGTTGGTGTCTCTAGCATTGCTGGAGCCGGAACTGTTATTGGCTGTATTTTTCCCTAAATCTAGTCCAGACTTAATCCGGTACAAATCAAGCTCTCAGTAAAAATGTGTGGAGAGATAAATGAATCCTGTGTACGCTAACCTGGTGAATCCATCTTTACTCCAGCCACCCCTGCTCCAAGGCTCCAGACTTCAGCTGGGTAAAGAATTGGTTGTGGGACCAAGCCCTTGTCACCTAAACATGAAGGCCTCTGCCTTCTCATCCATAAAGTCCTCTCTCCTAGTTAAGATCAAATGACATCTGCTAAGATTATGTGTAAGAAGGGGGGCCATGAAGTTCATGACTGTGAGGCCTAAGGCCATGTGTGGTGTCCACAGCCTTGTCCTTCTGTCTGATACTGGTCCCATAGCTCTCCTCCTCTAAAATGTCTCCTCCTTTCATTCCCTCCCAATCCACTTTATTTCCCCTCCTGGCCTGCCAGGCCCCCACAGGGGTTACCCAGGCTGGAGTTCCTAGAAATGGCTAGACAGAGCTGCACACAATGCTTTTCTATTTCCTTGGAATGCTATTTATTTATTTATTTATTTATTTATTTATAAAGCAAGGCCACATCATTTAACTAAGAGACTAATGGGGGTCACATGGGTATGATATACTGAATAAAAACTGGGAAATCAGATCAGGTATTACTTAATATAGCCAGTTGTTAGCTAGGAATATTTCTCAAGCCAGATTCATGAGGGATTGAAACAGATGTTTCTCCATGAGAAAACATGCGGGCTCCTCCTTCCAGAGTGTTCTCTCTCTGTAGGCCAGTGTCTTTCCCTTTGGGCCCTTAGGTAAGGACTGTTGTCCCACAGACAGGTTGTGACCCCAGGAGCTACTGGATTCAGGGCATTGTCCACATTGTAACTGAGTAGGCATGTGGAGGAGATATCTTGGAGTCTTCCCAATTCCTGAATCTGGTTGAGTGTCCCTGGGCTCCCCTGTCTAACAGCGGCTTCTTCTCTTGGCACAAGATCTGAGTGAGTGTGGAGGTAGGGTAGGCAGTGGATTCCAGTCCAGAAGCTTGGCACATGACTGTTACCAGCCCTCCACTGACCTAAAACCTTCATGCCTTCATGCCCTTCTGGGCCCTAACATGGGGAAAGAGTGAGTGAGTGTGTGTGAGTGTGTGTGTGTGTGTGTGTGTGTGTGTGTGTGTGTGTGTGTAGGAAAGCAGGGATGTACAAAGGTTGGGGCTAATAGTTTCCCAAAGGGGTAAGCTTTGTGTCTTCAGCACTCTGGTGCTGGGAGAATGGTGTGGTGGACGAACAGAGAAGCCCCTCATGTGCTGAGTAGCTCTAGGATGCCAGACTGATAGCCCCCCCCACCCCCCACCTGTGGCCTGCACCATGGTCCACACTTTGGGTTGTAATCCTCAAAACTGCCTGAAGTGGAGGGCATGGGCCTTTGCAGAAGATCCCTGGGTTGGATCTTTCCAAAGACAGCCTGGCCTGGTTACTTGGAGGGTCATTAGCATCTACCAATGTCCTCCTCTCCCTCACTCCATCATGAAGTGTCACTACTAGCTTGCTTCCAGTCCCTCTTCCTGTCCCAGGCTTTTAAGCTCTTGGTCTCCTTTCTTCCTGTAAGCTCAGCTGAGCCTGTGTCTGCATATAGATGTCTGCTCAGTCACTTTGTGGAGGAAGTCTTCCCTGCTGTCCCTAGTACCCTCAGTGTCCCCTTTGTGTCATGTAGCAGTTATGATTGTGTATCCATTGGTGACTGCCTTTCAGCCTCTTGACTAAGTGCCCTAGAAAAGCAGCATTGCTCACATCTGAACTTCAGACCCTGGCATTAAACAGGAGGCAGTGAAACATCTGATGAGAGAAGAAAGGATAATATGAGCTTTGTCTACCTCTCATCAGCTGAGGTTCCTTCTCCATCCCAAGGCACTACAGTCTTCTTAGATTGTCTTACAACAATAACAACATTCCCAACAGAGGCTAGAGAGGTGGCTCAGTGGTTAAGAGAGTTTCTGTTCTTCCAGAGGACCTGAGGTCTGTTCCTAGCACCCATGTCACACAACTGCCTAGAATTTTAGCTCCAGGGTACTCAATGCCTCTGGCCTCTTTAGGGCACCTGCACGCATGTGCACACACATGCAGACACACTCCCTACACATAATTCAACACATAACAAAAACAAAATTAAAAGCCTTCCAATGACAGCCTGGTTAGCCACACACAGCCTGAATACAGATGCGCACTGACTTATGATAGGGTTACAGGCCGATAAAACCATGGTGAGTTGAAAATAATATAGGTCAAGAGTGTGCTGGGTGTATATAACCTACAGAATGAGTCAGTTCAGGAATGTGCTGTTTACTGTCGTGATATGTGGATGACTAGAATGGCAGCTCCCTGTACCTCCTACTGATAGCCAGTAGAAAGGTCAAACTTCAAAATTCTAATTATGTTTTCTGTCACAGAATGCATATTGCTTCTGTATGGTACCATAAGGTCTAGAAATTCTTAGATTGGAACCTTTTATAATTTATAAAATGAAATCTAAGGACTCTGGATGTGGCTCAGTTGGTAGAGTGCTCCATGAGCATATAAAGGCCTGTACCACAAAAACAAGTAAATTAGATGAAAATCTAAACATATCTCTTCTTCCTGGGCCCTCTTTGAATGGCTTCTGAGGCCTTTTGGATTTGAGTAGCTGTTGGCGGGCATCTGCCTGCCACGCCTCCTCCGCCTTCCCACCTTCCTTGATGTCACGCTAACAGCAGCACCCTCCCAGGTGTGCCGCACATGCTCACAGCTCCCACTTCTCCTATGCCAGGGCATTTTTGCCCTCCTTCCCCTCTTCCAGGGAGCCCAGAGCCCTCTTCTGTGCCCTCCTGGCTCCTTCATCCCAGACTCCATTTTTCTAGCTCAAACATCTTTCATGTTTGAGCCCCATGAGTAGTAAACAGAGAATGAATGAAGATCTCTTGTCTCATGCCTGCTTGGGCATATGCTGGACCATGTGGGACCTGAGAGGCTCCCCTCCTTTGTTTAAGATCCCCACCAATTTGGTCCTCAATACTCACCATCGAAGCTGCTGTTCCCCTTCTCCCCAGATGTTTCCAGTGGCTCCCATGAGGTCCTCTCTCCAGCCAGCTGTGTTTCTGTGGCCCAGTGGGTGTACAGCGTGCTATGCAGGGGCTAAAGACGGAGGAGACAGGAGGCTGGGGTGGGACAGGCTCTCTCTGGTGTCTTGTCTTCTAAGACACAGCAGAACTGTCGCCCAGTTGTTAATATGACAAAATATTCCCATAATGATTCTTAAGCAGCCAATGGCTGCTGTGAGTTGCCTGCTGCCTCAGATGCCTTGGACCCTCCCCTGCACCCTCCTATCCTTCCCTCTGACACGCCGCTAAAACATGATGCCTAGCACAGAAATCATCCTTCCTCACAGGTGGGTGTGGCTCACAAAGACTAAATCCTGGAGAGCTCAGAGACTAGAAGACAAAAGAACCCTGGAGTCTCTAAGGTGGAGAGTGGCCTGGGGCTTCCAGGACAGAAGGACAGGTCCTGTCAGAGCTCTGAGGATGGGGCTGCCTTCATGCCTACCTCACTCTGAACAGCCACAGGCACCAAGGCTGGCTGACACAATGCAGTGGACCCCAACAGCAGGTGAGGGGTAGAGGGTGCCCACACTTTCCATGGAGGACAGTTGGCTACAGAGAGCTTACTGAAGTTGAACTTGTAGGTAAACCTCTTGCCTTTGGTCTTGTGCAGGATCTTCTTATTGTAGTAATACCTAGAGAATTGAGGAAGGAAGAGACTCAGTGTCTCCTCCATCAGACTAGCAGGTACTGGAGGACACCAGCCATCTTCCCATAGCGAGGACATTTCCCAAGCACTGCCACGGTGGGAAGCAGCCAAGAGTGCCAGGAGCCACAGGCCTTTTCCTTGAACTCTGCCTCTTGTACTGTTGGCCACTGCTCACCTGAGGGCCCGGCTCAGCTTGTCATAGTTCATCTGTGGTTTGCACTTCCTGCGGCCCCAGAGGCGAGCCACTTCGTCTGGATCCTTGATGACAAACTCCCCATACTCTCCCTGCTGCCAGGCGATGACATGGCGGAACTCGTCCTTCTGCAGCAGTGCCAGGATGAAATGCCACAGCTGGATCTGCCTGGAGCCTGGCGACGACTCAGCTTTGTAGGCCCAATTGGGGAAGGCCAGACCTGGGGTAGGGGAGCGTGAGGGTCACCTGTTGTCCTCAGGCCCTGCCCAAGTCAACTTCAAGAGCATGGGAAGGAGGCAGGGAGTGTTACCTGAGATCCAGTAGTTGACAGGGGTGGTCAGGATGCCTTCCAGGAAGCAGTTACAGTGCATAGCGTATGGTAGGAGAGAAAGGGTTCAGTGTGGACCTCAGGCCTGCTGAAAGCAAGGGAAAGCATGGAGGTAAGGAAGGAAGAAAAGAGTCCTGAACAGAAAAGGAGCTGACTTTCTTTGTGTGCATGGGAAGTCCAGCCTGTGGGGACCTCCTTGGCTCAGAGGCTACCCCCAGGTGGTAGCTGGGGTCAGAGCCCAAAGAGAAAAGGTTCTTCCATCCTGACCCAAGATGGAGGATTTAGACAGAGAGAAAAACTGGCCTTCAGGCTCAGCAGGACTTTGTTTTTGAGAAGAGAAGAATGATTTTTTTTTCTTTACTTTGAGTAGAGGAGCAGTGGCAGGCATACATACATACATACATACATACATACATACATACATACATACTGCTAACATTTTTTGGTTGTTTTGAGACAAGTTCTCATGTAGTTCAAGCTGAGTCTCACACTACATAGCTGAAGCTGACCTTGAACTCCTGATCCTGCCGCCTTTACCATGTTAGTGTTGGGATTTCTGGCATGCACCACCACACTTGCCCGCCCTCTCCCAATTCTGGTAACTCTACAACAATTTCACATTTGAAAAGGGTAGAGATTTTTGTGTTGTTTTCACCAAAACCCAAATGCCTGGTGCACAGTTGTCAATAAGTGATAGCTGGCAGAATAAATGAATATTAATGACTTTTCAATGGTCTCTTTTGTTGCGAATTTAAAAAATGTTATCTCCTTCACTTCCGTCACCCCAAAACTATGTAGGATCTAGTCTTTATTTTGTATTTTTTCCTCCAAAAGTTGTCACCTCCTTTCAGGGTAGTTTAGGGGTAGCACCTACTTTTAGAGTCTCCCTCCTACAGCCTGGAGCCTGAGAGGGGAAGTGACAGCTTTGAGTGAATGGACAGATAGATAGGTGGCTTGAGAAGATGGGGCCAAGAAAGGCTACCTGGCTGAGATCAGAAACTCAAGGCTTGTTTCTCCAGTCTTGTGCCTGTGCGCCAGGGAGGCAGACGAGTGTCTAGCCAGGGCCAGGGTTGTACCCTGCTGGGTCACACCCTTCCTGTGTTCTCAACATGGCTGCTGCTCCAAAGCTCCCGTGGCTCTGGATGCCTTTTTGACTCCATTCTCCTCTTGGTGGGAGGGAGCCTCAGCCCCTGCCCTGGGAGCTTCCTAGGCTATCCCAAGATTGGAGACAGCTTGGATGGGGCCAGCCTGGTACTGAGAATGGCTGATCCACACATCACAGATGCTCTTGTTGGGTAGTACCTCTTGGAAAAGGGAGTCTAGATCACTGACATCCCCTGGAGCGCAAAGATTCAGGGCTATCCCCAAAGAAGCTAGGCTAGCTAATGGTAAGCACAAGAGCAAGAAGCAAGAAGTGTAAGATCTTCATGAATCTGTGTGACATTTTTCTTCACTGAGATGCTAATCTCTATATAGTTCTCCTTTCAGCATATCTGCTGTTCAAGCCAGTGCTCAGTAGTATCAATTTTTTTGACAGCTATGTTCCTCCTGGAGCTCAGGAGCCCTGGCCATCTTGTTCAGTGCTGGCCATTTGGATTACATCTTGGCACCATGCTTTGTACTAGTAGGTGCTTACTGAATCATGGGTAAGAAAGGGGGTTCTCTGGGTGCATGTGGGGGAAGCAGGGAAAGGTTTTAGAACTATCCTCAGTAAGATAGGCTTGTCCAAGGGAGGCGAGGAGGCATTGAAGCAAACCTGGGTTGAGGAGAAGATGGTGCAAGATGCTGGCTTGTGGGATGTGAACAGTGTGCAAGAGGACTGAGGAAGGATAGGAGGGAGGGCCACGGAGCGGGATGAGGAGCCTGCTCTTGAGGTGGCCCAGGCAGGGACTCCCATGCTGGTGAGTTCAGCATGAAGGAAGTATTATTCTCAACTAGAACTTAATAGGTCTGGAGGGCACACAGACATCAGTGTGTAGCAACCTCCTACCATTCCAGAAAAGGCTTAAGAGAGAGAGGGTGACTTGACCAAGGCCCACCAGAGTGGCGACAATCACCCTCAGAACTGTCTCTATGGAGTGTCCCTAGGACTTGAAATCATGTCGCCTTTGGCAGTGTTTCTAGACTTCAGTGAGCATGAGAAGCATCTTAAGTCATTTCAAAATGAGGATCCTGATCACACGGGCCGGTGGGACCTATGACAGCACATGTCTAACATGCTATGCGGTATTGTGGCCATGTGTCCCCGGACTGTGGTCTGAGTGTCAGGAACCTCTCTGGCATAGTAGGTCTTAGAGGCCACTCTGAGCCCCAGCAGGGCTATAGAGCCTCCCCAAGGTCATTGACGGAGAAAAACTGGAAAGCAAGACCTCAGATCAAGATTCTAGTTGGACATGTGCACATGACTATAAAGTCCTGCACTCAGGAGGCAGAGGCAGGGAGATCATCCCAGGTTGAGGCCAGTGTGGGCTACATAGAGAGTTCTAGGACAACCTGAGTTATATAGTGAGACCTGAAGAAGAAGAGGAGGAGGAGGAGAAAAGAAAAGAGTGATCCAGAGCTGAGGACATGTAGGATTAATGGTATGTATGTGTCCTAGAACTAGGCACATGCAGGGTCCCTAGCCCCTGCTTGTCCTCACACCTTCATGAGAAGAGAAAGGAAGGAAGGAAGGAAGGAAGGAAGAAGGAAGGAAGCAAGCAAGCAAGCAAGCAAGCAAGCAAGCAAGGAAGAGAAAAAGATTTACACAGTCCAGCCATGGAGATAGGCAGGCTGCTGACCACTCCTCCCCTACCTGAAAAAAGACAAAACAGTTGTGGGGCATGACTGATCCCAGTACTTGGAAGGCAGAGGCAGAAGGAACATGAGTTCAAGGTCAACCTCAACTACACAGCAAATTTGAGGCCAATCTGGGCTATATGAGACCTGCCCCAATAAATGAATCAAAAGACAAACCAAAACACAACATAAGCAAATGGCTCCCCAAACCCAAACATGCAACCAGCGTGGCATGCGGTTGGGGGAGACTGAATCCCCTGGTTTGGACACAGTAGCTTCCTACCCAGATGTGCCATGCTCATGAGTCCACAAGAAGCTTGCCAGTTCTGGGTGTGGGAAGCCTTAGTGTTAAGAAGTCCCGCCAACGGTCTCCTGAAAATCCTTCCCTTCCTGCCTGAGGCCCTGAGCTGACTGACAGTGGAGGCTTTCCAGAGAAGAGTAGCTCTACCACCATGGGTGTCGACTGTCTTTGTCACTTAACCGTAATTCCTTGTGTGTCACTTTTAACCAAAAACCTTGACGATTTATTAGTGTGTACCTGTGTAATGTGTACATGTGTGCATGCGTGTGTACCTGTGCATGGCATGTGTGTGGAGGTCAGAGGACAACTCTGTGGAGTCTGTTCATTTTTGAAGTGGGTTTGAGGACCTAACTCAGGTCACCAGGCTTGTTCTGCAAGCACCTATCTGCTGAGCCATCTAGCTGGTCCCCTGTGTCGCTGTAATCGACACGTTGGTGTGGAACTTCCCTGGCTGGGGGCATCCCACTCTGTGCCCTCCAACCTGTTCTCTGGGCCGGCTCTGGCTCTCTTGTGCCGTTAGCTGCACACTCAGATTGGCCGCATTCTATTTACCTGCAGCCCTGCAACACCCATGGCAAGATGAGCACAGTAGCTTACAAGATGAGCACTGGGAACCAGAAATCAAAGACTACCATAGCCCAGCCTGGAATGATCATCGTGGGTCTCAAAGCATGCTGTGCTTCTGGAAAGGCTACAGCAGCAAATCATTATTACCATCACCATTGTTCTGATTACTAATAATGTTGATCCCCTTGGCCAGCATAAGAGCTCATTACAACACAAGTAGGTTCTAGGTCATTATTTAATAAAAGCAGGATAGATAATGATGAAAACAATAGGGAGTAAGGCTTAAGCTCGGTGAGGAGCCAAATAAAACCTCCCAAGCTGCTTCACCTTTTCACACTTTCGGCCGATGTGACCTGGGACCGCCACGGGTTCAGGACAAGGTGCTCTTGTTAAGTTACTTCACTGATTCCTCACAATAACCTCTTGAAGTTGGTATTGGCTACATTTTGTAAGCTGAGGAAACAGAGGCTCAAAGAGATTAAGAGACTTGCTTAAGATCCTGCCAAGTGGTGGAGCTAGATGGAAACAGGTCTGTCTGACTCCAGGCTCGGAGCTGTAATTGGTCAACAAGGGCAGAAGAGCTGAAACTCGGAGGAGAGAGGCAAGGCTGGCAGGAGGCCCTTGCCTCAAAGGAGACTGTCCAACCAAGCCCAGGATGTGGGCTCTTGTCCAGAAAAAATTTCAACAGTAGCTCCAGAAAGGCAGAGGCCAGGCACCCAGTGAGCAAAGCATGAGAAAGATAGGAGCACACAGACAGACACATAGATAGAGAAACTCACACAGATACATACATATAGACAGACACACATAAACATACACATACATGCAGACATGAATGCACATATACAGACTTGGACATACACGCAGACACCCACACCCACACAGAGACACATAGAGATGCACACAGACATAGACACATAGACAGACAGACACACAAATGCATACACAGAGATACATAAAGGCATACATGAACACATGCACACAGTCATACCCATAGAGACACACAAGACATATACACATAGGTATACACACAGACACACATATACAAACAGATAGACACACACAGACACACAAAGACTCATACACAGAGACACACACAGGCACATACACACAGAAACACACACAGACACATACATACACAGAGACATATATAGGCATACATGGACACATACATAAAACACACACAGACATATACACAGATACATACACACAGACATACACAGAGACACATACACACAGAGACTCACATAGACACACACATAGAGGCACACACAGAAACACACACACAAACAGATACACACACAGACACGTACACACATATACACAGACACATACACACATAATGCATACACAGAGACACACACATAGAGGCACACACAGACACATACACACAGTTACACACAGACATATAAACACAGATACACATAGACACAGATGCACAGATACACACAGACAGACATACATGCACACAGATATACACAGACACATACACACAGTTACACATAGACACACACACACACACAGACAGACAGACATATACATTTAGAGACAGACGTACACACAGACACACATGTAGAGACACACACAAAGACATACAGAAACATACAGAGACATAAACACACATACACACTAGCATTTGAGCATGTATATAGAAATGTACAGCAGATGGGGTAGCTCACACTTGTAAACACAGCACTTGAAAGGCAAAGACAGGTGGTTTGCCTCAAGTTCAAGGCTAGTCAGAGCTACAAAGAGAGTTTTAGGTCAGCAAAGGTGCCATAGACATGCCCAGCCTCAAACAAAACAAGCAAATCAGTAAAAATTATAAAAAGGAAGTCACACTGTCATTGGGACCTTTGTAGCTAGGGACCAAGTGACCAGATCAACTGGACAAAACCTGGGCTTTTCCGTGCTCCATTGAGTTAGGAGGAGAGAAGCCTGCTGTTGAGTAGAGAGACACAGACTATAAGCCTGAAAGAGCCAAGCAGAGAGATGGGTCCTGGACAGTGAGGTCCATGGTAGGACCCAGGGGCCTGAAGGACAAGATGGAGATGAGACCACAATGACAGCCACAGTGACAGCCAGTGGGAGACACCTCAGAGAGCTCAGAGGCTCTGGGGGTAGAATATCTTCTCCTTCCCTCCTCTGAGTCCCCAGACTGATTGGGAACCTCTGGTTCCCCTGGATCTTAGCAGGTGGGGACAGCAGGCTCTGCTGATCATATCACCTAAACTGTAAGAGGACCTGCAACCTTGGGTGTGCAGGTGGGGACCCTGGAGGGGGGGTTCTTTGACCCCTCACTCTCCTTTCCCTTCTCCCCTAGCTGAGGACACCTGGTACCTCTCACTCCCTTGGGGATGACGACTTCTGGAAAAGATTCCCTCAACCCCTTCCTCAGGGTCTCAGTTCTTCACCTAGCCTCTGGTGGCAGACCCACCCTGTGGCCCACCTGGTCTATCCTCCTTAGGGGCAGCAGGATTTGATAGGCTTTGTACTTCAAACCCAGACACCCTATGACAACTCAGGGTTGACAGGAACGGGCAGTTGAAGGTTGGGGAAAACAGCAACAAAACAAAACCCCTAACAGATGCTCTGGGGAAACCAGGGCTTAGGGGAATGGGCCACAAGGGTGACTGTCACAGGCTTCAGCCTGGTCCCCACCCCTCCTCTGACCTTCTCAGCTGTCTTCAACCTGCTTCTCCATCTCTTCCATCCAGCCTTCTGTCCTACCTGTGGCCTCCTCTTGTTGGGCTGTTTCTCTGTGCTTTTCTCCTCAGCTCTCTGTTACCTCTGGTGGGTTACCCCTTCTCCCTGCCTGGGTGACTAGTCTCCCCGGGTCTCAGTCTCACCCATTGCCACCTGGCCCTGTTCCGTGCTGGCTGGCCTTGTCACTTTTTGTGTCTTGCCCTTTTCTGTTTTCTTCCACCCCTGACTCTTGGAGCCTGTATCTTTTCCATAATTGCCCCCAGCACTCAGTCTCCCCCAGTGCTGATCTAATTTGTCATAGTCCTATCAGCTGTGCCTTATGGAGCCTCCTGAAGACCCCTACCCTTAGTCTCCCCACCAGGAGCAAGACATTCCCCGAACCAGGCACTAAAGCAGCAGCAGAGCAAGGCTACCAGGAGATGAAGATTCTAGCAGTTGAGTTGGACGAATTGACCACAGCCCTGAGATAGGGTGTTGGGCCAGTCAGAAAATCAGAGCAGCAGCGGATGCAGCTGACATCTGAGGTGGCAGGCAGTCTCCAGAGCTGAGGCCAGTCCCTTCTGACTCAGTCCCTAACCACCAACCCCCATGTCCATATCTACCACATCTAGCTCAGACCTCCAGGCTAAACCCGAGCCCTTCCCTTCCACCATGGTGGTCTGCAGCCACCTCAGCTGGCTCTGTGTGTGGTGTCTAACCCCACAGGGCCCCATTCACTGCCCCTGGGCAAAGCAGAGAGACCCCCACCTATCCATATATCTCCCCCCCTCCCACTTTCCCAAAGGACTTTCTCCTGGCATCCTGTCTGCCTCTCTAGCTGCTTCTGTGCTCCCTACCATAGGGGTTCCTACTCTAGGATTCTTGGTCCTAGGTCTTTGGGAAGGGTCCTGGGGGCAGAGTCCTCTTGCCCTAACAGAGGCATGCATCCCTTCAGTTCCCCCAGCGAGACTCAGGAGGGAGCCCTTGGCACGCTCTACCCACTCAGTGATGTCCCCCAACTCATCTGCCTCAGTCTGCTCCTCTGTGAACCTCAACAACAACCGCGCTCTTTTACCCTCAGTCACCACCCCCGCCCCAGCCCCCCGGCAGCGACCAGCCTCAGGTGCACGGCACCTTTGGACCATATGGATAGCCGGATGAGAAGTTGGCTGAGGTCTTGGTTATTTGCTTACCATTTATCCAGGAGTCTGGTCTGTCCCAGAGAACAGACGTTGGACCCCACTGGCCCCCACCTGCAGAGAAAAGTCCCCTGCTACACTGAACCAGTATCTCTGTCTGGACCAGTGTCTCCCAGATGCCAGGTGCTCTCGGCCCTGAGGCTCTGTGCCATTCCTCTGTAGAGAGGAGAGCCTGGCCACTCCTGTGGCCCCTGGCTCCTTACTTCCCCTTCCCAAATGCCCCATAACTGGTTCCATAGCCAGGTGCACAAAGAGGAGCCCCGCCACAGACCTGCCAGAGTGGCTTACCGCCTTGTAGCCCGCAGTTCCGTGTGCAGTCTGTCTCCTTCTGGCTCTTTCTTTGCCCTTGCTCATCATGCCTTAGGGTTACTTAAAATGAGAGGGATCTCCAAGCTCCCAGGGGAGTCGATGTGGTTTGCAGGCAGTACCATTAACCCTTCAAGGACCAGTGGCATGCCCTATGCCCCACGCCGGCACCCTGCACACTCATACACATCCTGCAGTAGAGTAAGGCTTCTTCCTACGGGGCAACCGGCTTTAAAGAGGCCTATAAGGCGATTTCCTCTTATTCAATTCTTCTGAAGGTTGCTGACACACTGGGAAGTCCTACCAGTCGTCTGTCCATCTCATTCTTTCAGCCCCTATCTTGTAGAGCTTTCTGTGGAGACAGTTGAGAGCAGAAAACTGACCCCCAGACCTCCCAGACTTACACCGGCTGCTGCCTTTCCCAGATGCCCTCTCACTCACACACTAATGCCAGATTGTTACAGTCTTTAACTTTCCTTCTTTGGCTCAAATAAAATGATATGATGATTCCTTTTCTAAGCATATTTTTTTTTTACTCACTCTTTAGTACTGGGGACATGGCTAGGCTCTTCCACCACTGAGTCCCATCTCCCATGTGATAGTTACTCAAGCTCCTTTTCTAATTTTTTTTTTTTCAAGACAGGATTTCTCTGTGTGGCTTTGGAGCCTGTCGTGAAACTCGACCTGTAGGCCAGGTTGGCCTCGAACTCACAGAGATCCACCTGCCTCTGCCTCTCTAGTGCTGGGATTAAAGGCATGCGCCACCAACACCCAGCTTCCTTTTCTAAAATTTAAAGGCACTTAATATGTCTATTCTCTTACGGTTCTAGATTTTTTTTTTTTTATTTTTAGACTTTATTAATTTGGCTTGAAGTTAGACAGCAGGAAGAACTTCCAACTAAGGATTAAGCAAACTAGGACACAGTGACTACAAGGGCATCAGACTCAATGAAGAACAAGATAAGGGCTATGATTCCCAAGACACCTTGGGGAGAAGATAACTAAGAAACAGGCTTTTCAGGTGGATACCTGGGGAACAAGCCACCCTGGAACCTGTTCAGCTTTCCAGCCCTAAGCAGGGAGAGAAGGCTGATGGATGCTGGTGGGGATCAGTATGATTTTTCTGTCTTCACTGACTCTGGGAGGCCGTGCCCCCTCCCCTCAGCACCCCACCTCTTCTGGCTGACGGGAGACGCAATAGAGGGCATGGAATTACATTCCAGGTTTGTTTTCTGGTTAAATCAACCGAAGCTAACATGATGGACAGGTGGGGGAGAGAGAGGCTGATTGATAAAAGACAAGAGCTTGGGCTTCAGGGAGGAAGGGTCCTGAGGGGGCTCCTTAGGCCAGAGCCATGCAGGAGGAATGACAGGGTCAATGATGGGCAAGGGAAGAGGAGTGTCCTGGTGTCCTCATTGAAGGAGGCTGGCCTGTCCCTTGCTCACCATCACCCACTCAAGAGTTTAAAGACTGGGCACAGTACCTACCTCCTGTCCACCTTGAACACTGATGGTCAGGAGGCAGAAGGCTCCTCTGTAGGCTACTAAACCCCTGTGGCAAAGTTCCTTACAGGACCCAGGTCCAGGCCAGGGAGTGAGCTGGAGGCACTGGCTGCTTCTATGTAGCTTCAACCTCTTCTCCTGTCTTGCTTGGTCACTACCCCAGCATACTTCCTCTTATCTCCCGGGAGACCTAAGAGGACGGCCCTCCTTGCTGTCCACTTCCAGCTTCCCTGCCTTCCTGGCCCATGTTACTGTACACAGACTAGTCCAGGAACAGAGCTAGCAGCCAGGCACTGGGCTTGAAGGACAACTTTTCAGCTGGCTAGAGCTGTTTCCTCCACAAGATAAAAGCAAGGTGGGTGGAGCTGTGGGACTATAGGGCCCTGGTCACTGAGCAAGATACCAGGAGGTACCCATAATCCTTTTATACCCCACACTCAACACCCAACTCCACACATAGCTCTGATACACAAGTTAATTAATTTTATTTATTTATTTTTTTAAAGTTCTTGAGACAGGACCTCACTCTAGCTGGGGATGGCCCTTGCTGGCTTTGAACATGGCAATTCTCCTGGCTTCACATTCAAGGAGTGGTGAGATTTCAAGTGTGCACCATCACACCAGCTTAGCTGAGGTTTTGAAAGTGGTTTAAAATATATTGTGTGGTAATTTGTGCCTGTAATCCTAGCACTTTGAAAGATGAGGCAGGAAGATCACACTTTCAAGGCCAACTTGACCTGCAGAGTGAGTTCAGGGGCAGCCTGTACCACTTATTGAGATCCTGTCTCAAATAAAAAGTAAAAATAAGTCTGGTAGATAGAGGTTTGCCTAGCACTTGAGAAGCCCTGGGTTCGATCCCAATACCATAGTGAAAAACAAAGACCTCCAAACAAAACAAGCGGTGGCCCACACTGAACAGGAAAGAGGCCAAACCCCGCCTTCCCCAGCCTGGTGCAAGGAAGTTCGGAGGACCCTTTGGGATTTCGGAGGGTGGGGGGTGGGGGCTTACCCGGCCAGCCTAGTCATCATAAAAGACAGACACACTTACAAGCACACTTTGGCTAGCTACTGGAAAAAGAGGGGCCCAGCCCACCTCTTTCTGTCCTGTATCCAAGACGGGACAAGAATGGCAGGAAGGTCGTGGCTTTACTGGATTCCGAGAGGAAGATGGGCTCTTGAAGAATGATGTACATAGGTGTCCAGAGATGGCCAAGGAAAGGAGGTGCAGAAGAGAGAAGCAAGCCGGGTCTGTGAGGCCAGGGAAGTGGGCAAGAGGGTGAGGGGAGCTTGTGCTGCAGGTCTGTGTGTCCCAGAGACTGTAGAGACCCTTCAGGTCCTATTAGCAGCAATAGAAGGTGACATGTGGGATCGATTCCAATTGAGGCAACAGACTCCCAGTAATAAACCTATTTCACTCACACTTCTTGCCCCCACCACTGTGAGAGAGGAAGGCTCCTACTGCTTTCCCAGAGGCAGCTCTTTTCTGGCCCTGCAGGGCTGCTGGGGGATCCTATGAGCCTGCCCAGGCCCCTGCCTTTCCAGTGGGAACAGGGACAGACCTGGAGTGTGTGGACTGGTTCCCCTTGGGCACAGGTGGAAGCCTCTTTGTGCTCCTGTGTCTGTTCCTTGTCAGAGCTAGTTCTAGTGTGGGTGTCTGAATTCAACTGTGTGCCTCAGTAGGTCTGTGTAGCCATGGTGAAACGAGGATGCATTCCTCTGTGGCCCTCTGCCTGGGGCTGAATTTGTGGGTGTGGGTGTCTGTGTCAGTTTTTGTTTCCAGCGTGCCTATCTGTCCACGAATGTCTGTCACACGTGGGTGTGTGAGCCCCACATAAGCTGTGTGTGAATACGAGCGTGAGGTCTGGGTTTCGGTGGCTGTCTGCAGCGTGCTTTGTCTCAGAGACTGTGGGTGTCTGTGTATCTACATGTTTGTGGCTGGCTGGTCTTTGTCTCCTGGACACTGGGGAACTGCTGCTGGCATCTCAGCACTCACACGAAAGCCCTGCCCCAGTCAGGTTGGCCAGGCAGCATCCTGCAGGACAACCAACCATCCCATGCTACTAGGGCTAAGAGCTTCCCTGGTGCAGGATTTCCAGAAATGAGTCTCAGAAAAACTCAGGCAGCTGGTCTTGTGCCTTCCGGGCCTGGACTCGGGGAAGCTAAAGTGAATGTTAGTGCACGTGCCAGAGAAGGAAGGACAGGAGACAGGCAGAGAAGGGGGTGAGGAGAAGGCCAAGGTGTCTGGATGGAGGAAGAAACAGAAAGGCCTCTGGAGCAGCTGTGGTGGGAGCTTCCCTAGGGCAGGGGAAGGAAGCTGAGAGGAGGAAAGTGGGACAGGTTGTCCCCACTCTGGGACTCTGCAGAGGAGAGCAGTGCTGGGTCTCATGGGGGACAATGTCAGGGTGTGAGAACACTTGCCTGCTAGTGAGGTGTCAGCAGATGCAGGGCCTGGTCAGGACCCCCTTGTGTCCTCCTGCACATCTCCCCTGACTGTGTGTGTGTGACTGTGTGTGTGCGTGTGTATGACTGTGTGTGTGACTGTGTGTGTGACTGTGTGTGTGACTGTGTGTGTGTGTGTGTGTGTGTGTGTGACTGTGTGTGTGACTGTGTGTGTGACTGTGTGTGTGTGTGTGTGACTGTGTGTGTGACTGTGTGTGTGACTGTGTGTGTGACTGTGTGCGTGCGTGTGTGACTGTGTGCGTGCGTGTGTGTGTGTGTGTGACTGTGTGTGCGACTGTGTGTGTGACTGTGTGTGTGTGTGTGTGTGACTGTGTGTGTGACTGTGTGTGACTGTGTGTGTGACTGTGTGTGACTGTGTGTGTGTGTGTGTGACTGTGTGTGTGACTGTGTGTGTGACTGTGTGTGTGACTGTGTGCGTGCGTGTGTGACTGTGTGCGTGCGTGTGTGTGTGTGTGTGACTGTGTGTGCGACTGTGTGTGTGACTGTGTGTGTGTGTGTGTGTGACTGTGTGTGTGACTGTGTGTGACTGTGTGTGTGACTGTGTGTGACTGTGTGTGTGTGTGTGTGTGTGTGACTGTGTATGACTATGTGTGTGACTGTGTGCGTGCGTGCGTGTGTGACTGTGTGCGTGTGTGTGTGTGTGTGTGACTGTGTGTGTGACTGTGTGTGTGTGCGTGTGCGCGCGCGTGTGTGTGACTGTGTGTGACTGTGTGTGACTGTGTGTGTGACTGTGTGTGTGTGACTGTGTGTGTCTGTGTGCGCACGTGCGTGTGTGTGTGTGACTGTGTGTGCGACTGTGTGTGTGACTGTGTGTGTGTGTGTGAGACTGTGTGTGTGACTGTGTGTCTGTGTGTGTGACTGTGTGTGACTGTGTGTGTGTGTGTGTGTGTGTGTGTGTGTGACTGTGTATGACTATGTGTGTGACTGTGTGCGTGCGTGCGTGTGTGACTGTGTGCGTGCGTGTGTGACTGTGTGTGTGTGTGTGTGTGTGACTGTGTGTGTAACTGTGTGTGTGTGACTGTGTGTGTGTGTGTGTGTGTGTGTGTGACTGTGTGTGTGACTGTGTGTGTGTGTGTGTGTCCCTATGGACCTCCAGCTCCCACAGCATCAGTTCCTGGCATGCTGCAGACCCCCAGGAGTAGAGCCAGTGCTTTCTTTGTCTTGCTATCGAGCACTTTATTTGATTTTGGCAAGGGGAGTGGGGGGCGGGATCAGATCTCAGCATTAAGACCAGGTTAGGGGTGTATTTGTGTTCCTCCCACTCCGTGCCTCCTGAGAGCTGAGACTGTAGGCTTGCACCCCTGTGCCCTGCTTTCCCAGGATGCTGTCTGGGGTGGGGGCAGGGGAGAGGCCTTAGTTCTTCTCTCACCTTGTCTCTCTACTCCTCCCTATTCTTGGCTTCTCTAGGAGTGTACTGCACTGGGCCTCATGGGGAGTACCACAGGGGAGGTTGCAGAAGTCTCTGGAAGGTTTTCCTGCTCAGACAGGAGCTTCCAGCTTCTGCTGGAGTGTTTGTCAGAACCTGAGGCCCTGGCAGAACCTCAAAGATTTAAGCTGCCTGGCTGCAGTACTGGCATCTACTTCGTAAACTGAGGTCTGGGGTGAAGCTATGAGCAGGGCTTCAAGGGTGTCTTGGTCCCCTGGCCCCCTGCTGACACTTTCAAGAGCACAAAGTGGCAGCTGCTCCTGTGGCCTTGTCATGTGCTCCTGGATGCAGTGCCTGGTGTTGGGGCATGAATGTTTGGGTGCTAGGACCTGGAGTGTGGACTAGCTGGTGGGACATGGTTCCCTTGGCCCCTCCAGCCTTCTCCCAGGTGCCTGTGACATAGGTGTCAGGTTCTCCTTGATCATTGCCAACAAGACTATGCTTTGAAGATGGTGAAGAACTGACTGTTGCAGGATGCCACTCCCTTTGGGCCTTGTCTTTAGCCTTTTGTGTAGAGTTCTTCCTAAAGAAGGCTCCAGGCTTTTTTCTTCAGAGTGGGCAGGGGAGGGAGAGGCCTAGGGAGGGCTGGGCTGCTGTTTTCAAGAGCTCCCCAGGGAACTGTGTCTCTTTCTCAGACCAGGGATTCTTAGTTTCCTTCCCTAGGAGAAGAATGCTAGGGATTTGAGGTCTGGAGATTAGGCTTCTGGGGTTTGTGAGGGAAGCAAGGAAAATGGGGAGGAAAGTGGGAAGGAAGAAGACACATGAGGGTTATTGAGAGCCAGCTGGTCTCATGTGTGACTTAAGATGTCCTGAAAGAGAGGTAAGAAGGGTGAAGGCAAATCTGAGGTTTAGAAGTAGGGTGTCCAGAGCCTGTGGTAGGCTAGAACTGGGGTACTCCAGGGCTGCCAGTGATGGGAACAGTATGGTGGGGTAGCAAGAAGAGGTTGACAGAGATTCTAGACCTCTTGAGTTTGGGGGTCACTCATGGGTTGTTTTTCTCGGACCCCTGAGAACCTGATGTGTATCTTCATTTCCACTGATTGGACCCAGGGAGGATTTCCTGGAAGAGAATTCAGAGGCTCCAAGAGACTCCAAGCATGGCTGGTCCATCCCTCTGTCTACCTCGTTTCATGTTTCTGCCCAAATACCAACCCAAACCCTAAATTTGGTGGTAAGGAGCCCTGTGTCAGGCTGACATGAAAAAAACAAGAGGGAGAGACGAGGGAGCCAGAGAATGTGGAGCACAAATGAGACTCGAGATAAAGCAATTACCTGATCAATACTGGTGAAATTGAGTAATCCAGCCAATCAATACCAGGGGCAGGCACTCAGGCTCCCAGCCCACTGCCATCTTCTCGCCTCCCTCTTAGAAATTCATCAGGCAGTTCACCTCCCACCCCAGCCTTTGCTCTTTGGGTTCCTGAACTATCACCCCTGCCTCCAACCTGTGTCAGCTGCCACCTTGTCCAGACATCTCCACCATGGCTCCTCACTAACTGCCCTCTTTCCTCAAGGGGTCCCATTCTCAACAGCCTCCTGGGTTGATACTGCTCTATGTCCCTCACCTTGGTACACTGGGGGCTAGAGCCTAGGTTGCCTGGGAGTGAGAACTAGTTCTGCCATACCCCTATTTCACTCTGCCCTCCGTACAAAGCCCTGCCCACATGTTAGGGCCAGCTGAACTGGACTCAGGACAGGCAGGGAGCTGGGAGGAGGCCCTGGGCTCCACTCATCCAAAGGTGCTTGTAGGGGCTGCAGTGCAGGTGCCACTACTGAAGGTCATTCACCCATCTGGGGGCTTCCAGTGTGTAGGCAGGGACTTGAGAGCTGTGGTTTCTGAGTTGGGATGAGGGCATGGAACTTCCCCCAATTGTGGGAATGGCACAGCTCCTCCTATCTAAGCACTGAAAAGTCTCTGGCAACCTGGAGTCCCAGCTTCGAGGGTGTGTGTGTGTGTGTGTGTGTGTGTGTGTGTGTGTGTGTGTGTGTGTGCAGGGGTGCAAAGAAAGGCTGTGGAGCTGTGGAGGTAGGCTGGCCTGGAATAGGAGCCAGAGCCCTGTCCCTCCACGTTTACCTGCTTGCCTCTGCTAGACAGGAAGTACCTGGGCTGGTTGAATAAATTAATGACCACTTTACCCAGTATTTCAGTGCAGTCTGTTGGCTGTCTGAAAAACTGACCCTCACCAGACTGTGAGCCCTTAGAAAGCCAGCATCAGCATACCCAGGGCCAGCAGGTAGCAGCCAAAGTTGGCTTGGTGGATAGCTGACACTCTCTGGTCCCAAGGTCGCCCAGGGAAGTGCAAACAAACTTCCCATAGGAAAACCTGAGATCTATTTAAAGAGTGTAATAGCCCACCCCTTCCCAGCCACAACTTGTCAGTAGAGCAGGGCGATGCCTGGACTGGGAGCTCACTGTTGACCTTGGGCAGTTCCCTTAACCTCCCTATCCTTTGTTTTCTTCTTTGGCTCAGTGGGGATAACAATAGCTCCCTTCTGCAGCCAAAGATTCCAGATTAGCCTCTACTCTGACTCTTGTTCTCCTTCTTGGGAGTGAGGCCAGCGAGTTCCTGCTGCATTGGCCTTCAGCTCTCAGGACTCAGGTTGTGAGGTTTGGATATGCATTGGTCCAGTCATCATGGCTGGAGGTAGAGTAGGCTTAGTGAGCTGACAGAACGGAGATGGGGATAGCTGCCTGCTGCTGTTTGTCCCAGACCTTCACCTCTGTGGTCGGTGGCATCCCCTGGGTTTCTGGCGTGCACCCTGTTGTCTGCTGACCTTATCCATAGACACTGGAGCTAGGGTCAGAGAGCTAGGGGTGGGGCTTTTGCCTCCTTTCAATATGGGACCATCAATGTCCCCTGGGCTGGGCAGAGGTGGGTAGGGAGAAGGTGTAAGATTGCCTGCCCCTCTACATTCTGGCAATGCTTTGCTATGTGCTTTCTTTTCTTCCTACAGTCTCCCAGCCTCTGGAGCCTATGTGACAGGAGGAACCCTCCACAGGTGTTGGCCATTCTGCTGGCAGCATTCTTGCTAAGGTCTCAACTCCAGCCTGGAACACCTGGCAGGCCTGACATCTGAAGAAAACTCAAGGCTGGCTTGCCCAGAGCATTCTGACTGACTGGTTGTTGGCTGATGGGCTGGAGGAAGTGTTTGCAGTGGGCATGAGTTCTGAAGCCAGGAAGCCTTGGCTTGGGTTCCTACCTTCACTGGTTCTAGGCTTCACTGTGAATGTGCTATTCACTTTGCACGACTGTGTGTGAATGCATGTGCTTCACAGTATATGTGCACACTTCTGTCTGTAAAAAAAAGCTGGTACTATCCACCTCCTCTTGAGCAGTGTTAGGACTAAAGCACAGAGCTCCACAGAAGAAGCTCCACTTGAATGCTGAGTGCGTGTGCATCGCTTACCATAACACCACTGTGAACACAGGGAATGGAGGCCCACAGAGCTCAATGCTGCCCAAGGTATCTGAGCTGTTAGGACGGCAGGGGCAGGAGAGTTCTTGCTCCTAGAAGGGGAGGGAGGCCAGAACAGAGGGTTAGAGACCCCGGGGTGTATGTGTGTCTCCTGCACCTGCCACTTCTCTCTGTGGGACAAAAGGCAGATGCATGAAGATGGACCAGGCACATGGGTGTGGACCAGAAAATCAGAGAGGAAGACAAGGCAAATGGCCAGTGCAGAACTGCAGGTGCTGAGGCAGGGGGCAAGTTCAGTTCCTATTTTTCTTGCTCATATTCTATTTAGATAAATGAAAATCCAGGGGTGGGAAGTTGGCTCAATCAGCAACCTGTAGTCTATGAAAGCATGAGGACCTAAGTTTGGATCCCCAGATCCATATAAAAGTGCCTGCAATCCAGTGCCGGGGAGGTGGAGACAGGAATTGCTGGTCTGATGGTCTAGTCAACTGGTTCAGTGAAACCGAATCTCAAAACGTAATTTGGAGAGTGACAAAAAATAAATCCGACACTACCTGTGTCTTACACACACACACACACACACACACACACACACACACACACACACACACACACACACTTACTTTAAGGGAGGAAGGGAAGAGGGAGAGGGGCCATTAATCCAGCCACCATGTCCTATGCAAGGTGGGAACAGTTACAGGTGCAGGAGGAGAATCAGGAAACAGGCAGAGGAGCAAACGAGGGGCATGGCCTGGAGGTGTAAGAAGGCTATGCTAGAATGGAAGCCACAAGGCTGAACTTTCATAGGGGGCCTTACCCTAAGGCCTGGACATGACATGCCTGCACCCTCTCTGCTCATCCCTTTGCCTATTTCTGAGTCCTATCCACATCTGTGTCTTCTACCCTGGTAGTGAAAAACATCACTTCATCAAGCATGTTGTCAAGCATCCTTAGATCCCAGTGCTGGGAGTTGGAGACAGGGAGATAGATGAGTTACTAACCGTGTGCTGGATCTTGGCTTGCTGTCTGTTCTCAGAGAAGCCAAACAAGCAACCAGGCTGGCAGTGACAGTGGAAAAGGCTTAGTAGTCAACATGGGCTGCAATAGACATAGATGTGTTCCTCACCTTTGTATCAAACTTGAAAATGCTGGAGAAGACACTTGGCCAGAAGGAGGGCAAGAAGGTGCTCAGGCAGGGTGGGCCTGTGCGGAGCAGCTAGTGCCCAGGAGCTTCTCTGAGGCCCAGAGCTCCCTCTGTAGTGTGGGGACAAAGCTGATGTGGGGACCAAGATGGCACAGGCAGCCCTAATAGAAAGGTCAGTGTGTGCTAAGTGCTTCACTGGCTCTGCTGCTTAAGCACTTGGCCTGTCTGTGGTCGTGGACCACAGAGAGGCCAGGTTAAGACCTTCCAAACCACCCTAAAGACTATTAGGGACTCCACCTAAGGCTTTCTCCTGGCCTCATCCCTCTGCTCAATTGCCATCCCTGCCACTCATTTTCTTCTCTCCTGCTCACCATCACTCCCATCTCTGCATTCAGAATTCCAATACTTGCCATCCTGTCCTAACCACTGAATGGCCAGCTTAGGCCTCGGACTTGGATCTCCGTGCAGCTTGTTCCTAAAACTAATCTTTCTGCTGTCAGCAGCAAAGGAGCAGAAGAGAGCAGCTGCTCACTCCTCCCCAGCCTCCTCAACCATCAGCTCGTCATCTTCCACTCCTGCCTAAACTAGCAGTCTTCCTGAGCTTGCTGCATTGGCAGGGCAGCTCCTCAGGTCCAAGGCGCTCCACACTGGCAGACTCAAACTCATAATAAACACCAAGGCTCACCACTGCCAGCAGAATCAAGCTCTAGGGAAGATTCTCTCAGACCCACCCTTGTGCTTGCTTTTTTTACCCACTTTCTTACCACTCAACATCACCTTCCACCCATTAAGTCTCTCTCTGGCCCCATGGGCAAAATGAGGTTGCCTGTCTGTGTCATTTTCTTTGACAGGTTATATGGCATGCAGAAATCAAAATTCCCTTCTCCAATTCTTGTTCTCTGCTGGGAATTACTAAGCTTCCCTAAGTACTGGCTTGCCATGCACTTAAAAAAATTCTAAGAAAACATAAAATAAACCCATGTTTATTTTATAATTCACACACTGTCACGTCCATCATTTTGGAGTGACTTTTAATTCAATGGTTTGTTATTTATACTCAAACTGTCCAGCTGCCATTTACTATTTAAGCCCAGATTATTTTCATCATCCCACAGACACTGCAAGCCACACTCTTCTTTGGCAAGGACTACCATGTTCAGTTTACGGATCTGTCTGGCTGACATTTCCCACAGGCAATGTGGCTCAAGGAATCCTCACTACAACTACAATCAGTGTGCAGGAAGTCCTCCCCGTTCACCGTCCTTGCCTCAGTACCCTTTATTCACTCACTCAAGGGAATCAGACAGGTTTCAGCACTGTCCAGAACGCTACCCCTCACTCTGCTGGCCCCCTGCAGGAACTGTAGAGAGGGGGGAGCTGGCAGAAGGCCTGCACACTTTGGCACAGTGTGCAAGGAACAATAAAATCAATACTCAGCAAACATTTAAATACCCTTTGTTTTTAAATTTAACTTTAATTTTTGAGGTAAAATACTTTTTTTTTTCCTTTCGACTTCCATAACAAAATACAGAGCTATCAGATACCCCTGGAAAAAATATGTATATTATACATATATTTCTATAACATTACATCATATATATAATATATATGCAAAAATTTGAAGACTTTAGAAAGCAGAACATCTAAAAGGCACTGCACAATGGTGTTCGGGTTCCTTATAACTTATGTACATATACACATCTTATTCTGCTTACACAGATGTCTAGTGAAGTCATCTTCACATGTGAATGTCTCATTCACAAATCCCTGCATCACAAGTTTATAATTCAAAGAATGCCTAAATATTTTGAAACAAATTAACGCGTAACTTTTTCCAAGAAGGAACTAATTGGAACAGTTCTTTGAAGACTGAAGTTTTCTATAGAGCCACATAAAAACATACGCCTCACTATTGTTTACATAAGAAAAAGCACAAACATAATTATGGAATAAATAAAAAACAAGGGACAAACAGCTAAATGACTACCCACTTGGCAGTGGAATATAACTTTTTTTTTCTTTTTTTTAATGCTTCTGGAAGTTTCTTGGTCTATGGGTCACTAGGGTTCCCTGTATTACTGAGTTGGGTTTAATGCAATGCAGCCTGACACCTAAGGGGAGATGGACTCTGTCTCTATTTTACTTCAGAACAAAAGGTGAGCTCAGCAAGGCTGATGCCCCTGAGAATTTGCTACTTTTTCTACAGCTAAAAAAGCAAACTGTTTAAATGAACAAGCTCTTGATTAGTGGAATTTCAATAGATTTACACCTACAAAGTTTTACACATTTGGCACAACAAAATTTAGAAGAAAAAAAAATGAGGGAGAGGAAGTAGGTCCAGCTTTTAGCCCCCTTTCACCCTACTGGTGGACTATGAATGATGTGTTCACAGAAGGCAACCATCTTGTTTCATGCCAGGCTGGAGGCAGGAACTGCCAAGAAGGGGTTTGGGAAGGAACAAAATTCTCATCCCTTTGCCCTAGGAAGTATCAATGATTGCTATATTTCCTGGTCTACTTCTGAGCAAGCCCAAGTTCTGCTCCGTAGACAGACCCTTCCCCAGATCCAAACTCCAACTGTGTGCAGTACCAACCAACCAACACATTACTGGTGGAATGGCGATCAAAGGAAACAAACAGCATAGTTTCGTAAAAGTCCAAAAGCATTTTTCATGGAATTCAACATTTCTGCATGTTTTTCAAGTGTAAAAGCCATGACTTTATCCAAATGGAAGCAGCATCTAGGAATTAATTCCGGCACTTGGGTTTTGGGGTTATGGGTAAGCATCATGGATTTTTCCTCTTCTCATTTTAAAGGCCCCGTGTTTCTATTCCTGAGTTCACACCGACACTTGTGGCCGGCCCCTCTAGCAGACACTGGTGGCCAGCTGGCCTCCCTGGTTTGATGGGCAACACCAAGCAGAGAGCCCTCCTCTAGCTGCTGGGCTTGCTTTAGATTCAGAGGTAAGTCAGGGTAAGAGAAGGGAACTGATCAGACATAGCCACCAAGGGCAGCAGGAGTGGTGAGTCCTTTGTGGTCCAACCAAAGCCTGGGTCACCAGAGACCACTCAGTCCCTTTCCTGGGGAAAGACAGTCCCTTATGTATGGAATATGGACCAAGTGACAGGACACTCATCAAGAAATAGCAATGATGGTCTCAAGTCATCCCAAGCCAGCTAGTGTCTCCTGAGCTCCTTTTGTGCATGCATTTTAGTTAAAGAAAAACCAAACACCCTACCATCAAAAAACAGCACTCAACTGTTACTCAGTATCCAGAGTTTTCAACTAGGCTAAAGTGGTGGAATCAGGAATCACTGACGCCTCAATGCCATTCCTGCCTCAGCAGATTATGGAACCATTTCTTCTCACTGGCAATTGTGTGTACAGAGGATACCAGCTGCTGCTGCTTTTTCTGCCCCTAGTGCTAGTATTTCATGTAAGATCAGTATCTTCCCATTCCTTAGACAATGCGGAATGGAATTGCCCACAAAGAAGTGACTCCTGTCTGCGAACTCTATTTTGTGAATAGTAACTGATCACAAACAATCTGGGTAAATGGGGATCACACGGATGACAACATCCCCACAAGGCAGATGCCAGCTCTTTCCCTCACACCAGGCCTTTTGGCATCCAGTAACTTTTGGTTAACAGGCATCTGGTCACCACCTTCCTACCTCTTCTTTCAGTTTCAACACTTGTTCCCAGCTTCTGTGTTTACAGGTTCATCTGTCTTTCATTCCCACAATCCTGCCCTTCACCACCCAGCCTGGTAACATCAGAGGAGAGAACTATCAGCTAGGAATTCAACTATGCCTCAACATTCCTGGGTTATCTGAACAGTGGCCATGCCCTTTACAGGTTTATGCTGACAGACCCGTATTATCTTAAAGCATGTTCATAGTTAAGGCTTGACTTAAGAAACAGTAAGACAACCAGACACAACAGAAAAACATCTTCAACGGCGCTATCCTGCTCCCCATAAAACTTGCTCAGTCATACTTGGTATGGTTTCCCAAACCAACAATGGAAAAAGAAAAATGAAGACCATTTCTGTCATTTGTTTTGTTTTTAAAGGCATTGGGTTACTTCCTCCTGCCCTCTTTCTTCCCTGATCAAGAGTTTATAACTCCTCATGGCTTTGTAACAGGCGAAGTAGGTGACAGTTCAAGGAGCTTGCAGCAGGGCTTCCTCCCCACTTCAGCTCTAAAGCTGAGGGGCCAGGTGGTCCTGTGCCCTCCCTGCCCATTTATAACTGGCAGTATTCAAGTGTCTTGAAACATTTTCTAAAAGGGGGAAAACAAGCTGAGAGAGAGAGAGAGAGACAGAGTGTGTGTGTGTGTGTGTATGTGAGAGAGAGAGAGAGAGAGAGAGAGAGAGAGAGAGAGAGAGAGA